>NC_092858.1:26462674-26578226 GCF_032062135.1 Pyxicephalus adspersus
TGTACAACTTGTCTACTAGGTGCTAAAAGGTGCATAGAGAAATACCAATAGACGGTCACACAATAATTTCTCAGAATTAGTCTTGCCTAACTTTTAGTAAACTGCAGAATAAAATAAAGAGGGTGGATTTGGGTTTCTACCTATAGGAACTCAGTGATCTAAAAATAAACCTGGCTGTGCAGATGTTCATAGATATGCCAAAGATGATGCATAGGAGACTTTTTATAAAATCAATACAAATTTGACAGAATCAATATTTGAAGAACATAATTCTGATAGATTTTGTGGTCATATTTGATCTAACAAACTAAATAAAGCCAACTTTAAACCTAATTTTTAGTCATTTTAAACAGGGTGGGAAGTTTAAATGTGTCGTTTTTTTTTCCCGTAACCACATGGGACAGTTTTTCTCACCTCTAAAACATGTATAAAAAATAGGGTGGTGCAGTTGTTAACATGTCAGAAAAGGACAGAGGTTAAAATCCCTTTTCATTATAAATGAGTATTTGATATTTTACCTTACTTCACATCTGGTAAAGATGTTACTGGGAAAGTAAAAGGGGGGGAGGGGGGATGTTCTAACCTTACTTTAGAAAAGTTGGAAGACAACAGCTGCACAATGTAGTTGTACCAAAAGCCATGAAGGCCTACAGAAACTAAAATGACCACTATCATTCTTGTTTTATAAGAACACGTTGCCGTTTGGGTTATGTTTTCAGACTATCCTCTGATAGCTTACAGGGTTTTCTATTTAACTCTAGAATCCTGCCTTTTTGAGGGCTCGTACGATGGGAGCTCTGGGTGGGATTTAGCAGTTACCGGCATAAAACTTCCTACTTATGAGAAATACTTATTGTGACCACCAGTGGTATGCAAAAATAAAGGTTGATGACCAATACAAATAGTACTTAAATAGCTCTATTTTCAGTAAACATATCAAGAAGCATTACATATTTGGGTCAATGAACCTCATAAAATAAACATTCAAGAGTGTTCCATGTGACTATTAAATAAGAGTATGTATATTAATGTCAGTCATCCATAAAGTTAGCACAAATTCTTGTACTCTGTACCACTGCCTAAAGCTTATGCTCAGCCAAAACATTGGATAGAGTTTTGGGTAGAGTGGGGAAGAATTAGAACCCCTGATTTTGCCATTCAGTGCGCTCAAATTAAATTCACTGAAAACAGTAAACCTTCCCAAAAGTAACACAGATTAAAATGGGAGTATGGAAGGCAAGAACTTCCGTAAGTTTTGTATTGCTTTTTGTGGACATGTTGCAGATTTTTCCCTCACCTTTTATGACTGGTAAAACTACTGTATGCCAGACAGCAAGAGGGAGAAATCTTGCAATAAAACCTGACATCTGTCCTAACCTTCCCCACAACACAAAAAAAACCCTCCAAATCTTGGCAGGACACGCGGCTTTTGGAATAAAAGCTCAGTGCAAATGGACCACCAGAAAGCCCTTTAGAAAATGTCAACAAAAGAGTCCAAGTAGTCAGCGTCATCATTCAGCATTGCCATAGTTGAAGAGGACAACAGATTCAAAGACTCCTCTCCAGAGGACGAGTGGGAAGAAGCGTTGGGAAAAGCATCAGCTCCAGAGGTAGATTGTGTGGTAGTGTTGTTCATGGAGTGGTCAAGGCCAGCGGTCTGTTGGGAATGGTCAGATGATATTCTAAATCCATCAGCCAACATTTCCAAAAATCTGCTGTCATTGCCTGGATTGTCAGCTGGTGATGGAGAAAAGAGTTCAGCAAAAAACTCTGCATCACCAGGGCTGCTGCATATCGATGTGCAGGAACTTGCTGTACCAATGGACTCATTGTCCACATTGTCTATGTGGTCCTGTAGCTCCTGCAAAAACCCTTGCAAATGCGCCCGCCGATTTACACCACTTGGCAGAACTCCATTACTTTCACCAGCATGGGAGCCGTTCTGCTGTGAGTGTGAAATCTTTTCTATTATTGCCAGTTCCTTTTTCTTAGCCTTTAGCTTTTTTAACAACTTCATTCGCAGTTTTTGAACCTTATCTTCACTTGAGCCACCATCTTTTGCTAACAGTTTTCCAAAACTTAATCCATTTTTTCCAGGTTTCAAATGACCCAAAGCTGGCTGTGTAAGACATGACTTGACAGATGGTGCAGTCTTTTCTTCGGGAACTTTAAAACTGGAAGAATTATTTAAAAATTTGGAAAGGAGCAAGCTAGACTTATCATTGTTACTTACAGACTTGGCTTGGAAACCATCAAAGTTCTCAGCTTTCTTAGTAGCCCCATTGAAATCAGATTCCTTTAAGAGATTAGCCGATTGCCACAATTTACTTTGTGGGGTTTTCTTAGAGAGACTAGAATTTAGAAAGGAATTATCTTTTTTGACCAGACTGCACATTAGGTTGTCAACTACACTTTTCTTGCCAAAACTCTTGTAGCTGGGAGTACTGGTGGCTATAGCAGTTGCAGTCATGTTAGCAGTTTGCTTGCTCTGAAGACCTGGCTGGTTTGGACTCTGCTCAATGGTACAAACTGGAGCTGCTGCAGTATCGGACATTGGTGACTCGGACGGTGAATGCATACTTTTCTTTGGCTTGGTATGTTGTGATGGCTCTTTGGAATCACTATGTATTTCAACAAGAGCAGGCTGAAGAACAGAGTCTGAACTTTCTTCCACCTGAATGACACCAAGATTTGGTGGATCAGAATTGACAGGATAACCTTCAGAATCTAATGGGATTTCCACCAATGTTAGCGTAATGACATCATCGTCAGCATAACCCTCCATTCCAGCAAGGGGGCTTGATTTATCAATCACTGACAGTGGGACAACTGAAACAGGAGTTTGAACTAAGTGATCTGGTGGATGTTCTGTAGAAGGATCCGAAACAATGCTCTCAGATACAAGTTCAACTTGTGGTAAGCACTTTGTAGAGGCTGGTTCACTAGGCTCAGCTTCAGGAGAACCAAGTAGAGATTCACTAAAATTATTACAGGTCTTAATTTCAGCAGTTGGTATGGAAGTCTGATTTTCAGATATGCTACCAAGATTAGAACTGTCTTGAATATTTTTTCTATTGCTCCTTTCCCATATGACAACATGAAGGTCCTCAGCACGCACTCTTAACTTGTGATGCCTTCTGCAAAATGAGCCTTTAAGGTCATCTGACTCCAACCAAGTATCTGCGAAAAGAAAGAAGAAAAAACCTTATGCATCCTATTTACTACATGATCATTTTCACAACAGTATTTAATCTGCCAAATCTCCAAGCTTTGTGACACAAAACTGTATATATAGACATGCCACAGGTATATATGTATGAAAAGTGTCATCATAAAAATGTGTCAGATCCAATAATTCAAAGCTTGCCAAAATTCCCCCAAGTAGTAAGTGGTAGAAATCAGCTCACCTAAGCTAAACGCAAAATATGCCTCTGTTTAGTCATTTTATAAATGAAAGCACAGAAGTAATGTTTTCCAGAGCACCAATAATGTGATATTTGCTGGACAGAACACTTATAAGGGTTCTGTCTGAGCATTCAAACCAATACACTGTGCACATAATGAAGAACAGGAAGGTAACCTTCTCCACATATCTGTTGGATTTGGTTTGAACAATGTCAGGCACCACTGAAGGCAATTTATGTTATGTTATTACAGGTAGGATTTTGCCAATCCTTACAATAAAAGCACCTGCCTGTTTGAAATTTTTAATTTAAAAAGTTTAGTTTGGCTTCAGAACTAGAACATGTAAAAATTAACTGCAATAGAGACTCAATGTTTATTTTACCTGCTGGAAACCTCCTTCAGACTCAACATAGCGCATAAGCTCCATTTGAGAGATTTACCCTTTTTTTCTGTCTTACTGATAATACACCAAAATCTCCAAAAGAACAAAGAAAAGAAAAAGAATGTAAAGTAGAGGAGGAAGTTAGAACTGTAGTCAGCATTTTATTGTTGTGCCCTGTTGCAGATCTCTTCAACTTGCTGTTCTGCTGAAAACAGTTTCAGTAGTCAGGAAGTGGGGTTAAAAATCTCTCCATCGGAGCTCCACATGGCAGTAAACATTGGTCAGGAGTTCTAATGCTTTCCCACTTTATCCAAGTACTAGAACTAGAAAACAACTAAAATGCTTTCTAAATAGGAGACTTTATGGTTACTGTAGCAGGTGTATTTGGGAATAGTTATTGTGCATCACCACCAGGGATCCTCAGATTACCAAGAAACGAGACTACAGATATAGCTAGATGAATAAATAGAAGAACAGTCAGGAAGGATGCACTGCATGTATGCATCTTAAAAAAAAAAAAAAAAAAAAATACAGACAAAGGAAAAAAGCCACACATGGTGCTGTACCAATCCAAACTGTCCAGCACAAGAGACAGTTACAGGAAGCCTCAACTGTTAAGTGGCCAGAAACGGTGTTCTCCTCCCTGGCGGTATTACAGAGTGCGACCCGAGGTGGATTTTTTATACCAAAAAGGGGTAACCCCGAGCCTCCCTAGGAGTGGAATTTCCAGGGAGGTTAAAAGTCCTACATTGTTCCCACGTTCCAGCAGCATCCTCCAGCGATGTCTGGCGTCTTCTCTCCCTGCCAGGCATCTGTGCAAGCTGGCGATGCCTGGCCTGTATCTGCGTCCCCAGCGTGTGATCGTTGGGGATGAGAGGCCAGGGGAAGCAGATGCTGGCTGGGCATCTACCCACAAGTGTGTGCCTGGAGGGCGGGACCTTCATGCAGGTGGGCGAGACATTTAAAATAGGAAGGATTTTTAAGTGCACCGCTTTTTGCATTTAAAAATCCTCATTAATCATACCGTCAGGGGGGTTAATCAACCCGCAGGGACATCAACTGAAGCAGACTGAATGAAAACACAGGAGGACTTGCACTTGGCAGTATTGAGAGTGGGTGGTCTCCCAAATAAAAAGTCTCAAAAAAAAAACAGAAACAACAACTAAATCTATTTTTATATAGATACAGTTTTTCAATTTCTAACCTGCAAGAACTTCTAATCTGTAAAGAACAGAGAGTATAGGAAGCATGAAGCATAACCCCTTAAACAAAGGAAGGTTTAAAACACACAAAAAAAAGTAAGGTGATGATAAAACTAAATGTTCATAAGCAATGGAATAAGAACTAGACAGTACTCACCATCATCATTTGCCATCCATGTTGAAAAATGCTGATCACGATATCGAATAACTGTCCTAATTTCATACCAGTGGTCTCCAAAGGGAAATGCATATGTCTTTAAATCACTGCTTGGCAATCCTTCCACAAAGTGAAGCATGAACATACATTGTAGCCTGCAAGAAATATTTTGATTACAGAAATGTACAAAAAAACAGCCACCACTGCATTGTATAGCTTGGATAGACTGCTAAAAGCAGCAATGGATAAAACAAAGCAAATCTCCACACAGCAATAGGAAAATATTAGAATCGGTGTAATATTTTAATTGCGTTATCCCTGAGCAGGTGATTCTCTTATGATTTTACTGCTATGCCCCCACCTTTTTAAAGTGAAAAAGTACAAGGTTTGATTAATAGGGCCAACAGGTATGCTTTTTTTTTTTTTTTGCAAAGGGGGGTGCAAGGGTAACATTACACACTGGTGTGTCATACTTACGTTTCCAAACGCATCTCTCGCCTCTGGTCTACAGCTGAACACTTGTTGCATGGAGACCTGTGCGCTGCATTCAAAGGATGCCAATCCTTGACAATCTTTGTAAAAGTTGTAATTGTTTTATGACATCTGCATATAAGGGGGGAAAAAAAAATCAATCATGCTGCACTGTACAGTGGATTCTCTCTAATATAAACAGACAACTGAGCACTCCAGCACTATCCTACCTTCACAATGGCTTTGTGGGAGAAAATGAAGACCAGTCCCAGTACAGGTGTCTAAAGCCTCCATGAGGTATCCCTGGGTGTTCCTATATATGTATTCTGAAACTATCCCCAACTCATGCTGCCTTCAGAACCTTTCCATTAGAAGCTCAGGCCAAAAGGAACATGAAGGATCGGTAGTCAGCTACAGACTAATGCGTTGTGGACTAAGGAACTGTACATTTTATTATAGTCATCTTAAGAGTATTTTAAAAATGATAAATTTTCTTAATAACTTTACCCTACTGCCCCCAAAACTCACATTGGATAGTGTTCCCCTCATTTTTATTCAACAGGAGTGATCTTCTAAACACAACCTTAATTGTAAAAGGCCAATATTAGTTTCTCTGGTCCAACATGGCATTGACTAAGCAACAGGGCTTTCACAAATATTTGCAAGTATAAAATGTAATACCAGCTTTTTTTTTTTGCTATCTGGTTTAAATTTGTATTCTATTTTCTATAAATAACCTTGACCTCCCAACATTTATATCGAAAGGAGTAGATGGGATCATGCTTAGTCTATGCTGATGGTAAGAAATTACTTGAACCGTCTAAAATACAATGACTCACCTGTCCTGGTAAGTGTACCCACAGGATTCACATTTGAAATTCCATGAGAATGAATGTATGAAGAGCTTCTCAAAATCAGGATCCAGTTTTAGAAGCAAAGGAAATGCAAACACCGGACTCTCATTGTGACCTATTGTGGACAGAAACAGCAATTACATGGGAATCATTATACAGTGTCCATGAAAAATAAATCTGTATTGTGAGGTTAACCCATTCAGCAGAGTGCAAAAAGGAAAAAAGCTCAGATCAAATACCAAACACTTTCAGGTATGTAAACATATGACACTCCCTTTACAATGTTCTGCTTGGTATTTTAGTAACCAATCAAATTTATGAATGATTTTGGATAGCTGATGTGATAAGTGACTGCAGACACAGGCAGTACCAATGGCTTACAGTGGCTCCAGTTTTGGCAGTAAGTGCAATGTACCTTTGAGCAGGAAATATCTTCTGACAACATCCTGTACCCATGGTTTCTGGATAACACAAACCCAAAGCACACAAAGCATACAAAGCACATTGATGCATTACAAGATTACCTTTCTTAACAACTTCCTTAGATTATCAGAAGTTGATCTGACCTACAAAGAAAGGATTTGCAGAATTGTGCATGTATTGCTGCAAATCGGTTTGAGAGCCAGTAAATTGCAATACCTCTCTAATATGTATTTACTGAAGTCAGATCAGTATCATATGGATGACTGCCTGCTATGAACAGTGCACACTTTGCTTTATGTACTTTTTTTATTTACTACAGTGCTAACAATCCGACAGCTGATATAATTCAGATTTACTGCAAATGCCTTTGTGACTAGTTCAACACCGCTCATAGAAGTGATTTATGTTTACTTTTGTTCTTTTTACTCTAACAACTACAATGTTGTTATAAACATACAGTTTCAATCTATCTTTTTCATTGCTCTCAAAAGTGATGGATTGTTATAACAAAGCACAATTTTTGCGACACTGACATATGACACTACAGGGAAAGAAAAACTTTGTTTTAAATGTCTACCTCCCAACACTTTCTTTGTAACTAACCAGACATGCAGTCTTCAGAAAACAGGTGCCAATAATGCAAAGTACGCAAATTTTACCTGCTAGAATCTACACTGCTAAAAGAAAAAGGTTCAGAGCTCATTGATTCACTAGTGATCTCTTAAAGCGTTTTTTAATAAAGTAAAAAAAAACTAAATAAAAGAAATCACACTTACCTAATCCACCATAATCCTAAAGATTAGTCGATCCATTAGGAGGTTTCTTCAAACGGGTCCCGCGTTGCCCTGGTATCCTTCTTTGGCCCTGCGTAGAGGAAGTGCCAGGCGTCGCCATTTTCTTTGCACATCACTTGATCTCAACACTGGGCAGGTGTGAGATTGGGTGACTTAGATTGGGGGGGGGGGGGAGATGGACAATTTTTTTCATCTCATTAAAGAATAGGTTCATTCTGAGCATGCCCAAAGGAGCAGCCAGAGCTTCCTGGGATGTGCGACGTAGGTATCTAAGGAGGCTCTGTGCTCCCATTCTGTCTTGATTGCCACAGATCAAGACAGAAAGTAGCAGTGCTGCACCACTTTTTTTTCTAAATAAAAAAAAAAAAAAATGCTACATTTACAAAAATAAATACATTTTTACTTTACATAAAAAAAGGGCTGTCTACCCCTTTTATGTAAAGTGAAACGTTTTGAGTTTAGGTCCGCTTTAAGAAATAGTCAATGCACTGCATAGAGGCCAAAATGTAGTTCTATCCAAATATGCAGGTTTTTTTTGAACAAAAACAAGGTCACCATGAAAGAACACTACACAAATAAATCAGACTATGAAAGCCTTATATATGATTTCTTGCAGCAAAAAGCACTTCTATAAAATAGTCTGGAGTATGTGGGTGGCACACCAATGTCAAACAAACAAGACTAATATGCTGAGAATTTGATCCAGTAATATTTACTGTAGAACCCATAACCTAATAAATTCCATACCTGGCAGCTCTGCAATTCCATTTACACTAGACTGCAGTCCAAATAGTCCAAAACGTTTTAGTCACTTCTCAGACACCTGAAATGAAGAGGTGCCACCTAATGAAAAATAAACTGCACATGAAAGTTTTAAAGCAATTGAATGAGCTGCACCCAGTGCTGAATGGGTTTAAGCTATAGATTAGTGGATTACAAAAGTCGTTCAGTAAAGTGATCCAGAAAGCAATAGTCAGTGCCCGAATGGCTGGTGAAATGTTGTGTGTAAGTGTCGACGGTGGCCAAGTCAGAAGTTGCATAGATTCTTTGAACTGGTCAAAGTACTATAGGATATATCCAGACACTTAAATTCTGTTGTACAGTTAAAGTATCCATTTACAGCTAGATCCACATAGGAATCCTTTAAAATAGAATAGCCCTTCCAATATTGGCCTGACCAGAACTTAAATTTACATCTATGTTCATCTGCCTATACTATATCTCTTCTGAAACCTTCTTATGAAGTTAGAACCAAATGATGCAAAATAGTATTTTGGAACAAAGTATTCTAATGCAAATGTACTACAAGTATACAATTTTAAACTGTTTGAGGTTTCAATGTGTTTCTCTGGGGTAGGTAACAGCTTTGCTTTAGTAATGTTTATATATATATAAAAAAAAAAAAAAAAAAAAAAAAAAAGGAGGTGCAATGCACTTTTATTGTAAATTTCCTCTTCAGTCCTTAAACACCAATATGGCTAGAGTAACGGGTGAATAAATCACTCTAGAACAACTGTCTAACCCGCCATCTCCAATGAAATATGCAAGTGTTGGCCTTGCTTATTAAATTGAAACTAAACTGACAAAAAAGAAAAAGTGTGAGCATGCAGGTTGTTTATTGCAGAACAAAGGTGATATCCCTTCAGCAATAAAACATACTTGTGCATCTGTTCACAATATTCATACATACATAATATACACTGAATTGAGCAGCTCAGTGTACGATGCTGGGTAACTGGCATTCCCCCTGCTGCCAGAAGAGGTGAGAGCTATTCAAAAAAGTGTGAACAGGCAGGTAAGTTCATGTTAATGTACATTGGACATTCATGTCCCTTTAGCAATTAGGAATCTACATGTCCAATTTTAGTTCCGCTATGCCATTATGTTCAACATCTCGTTTCAAATAGGTCTGTATCGCCTCACAGCAACTATCAGACTTCAGTTTGTATTCACCAATAGTAGTTTTCACTGCAGATTGGTTGCTATGAGAATTTACAGATTGAGACACAAAAGGTGGAAGTGTGCCAATAACGCCATTCTTACAGCAGCACATTAAAATACAGCATGGCCCCCTTGATGTAGTTAACAGAAGAAAGAAAGTCAGCAGTCATGTCTGTGGTGAAGGTTGTCATGTGCCCATTTTTTTTATATTTAGGGCACCAAAGCAAAAAAGCTCTGCTACCAACAAAAAAATGCTAAAGTGCCAGTTATAGGGTTGGAACAAATTCACAGGTTCTGGCTTTCATACACAGTAAGAAATCTCACCTCAGTCACATTTACCCAAAATAAAAAAAATAATACTTTGCACCATAGAAACACTCAGAGCTTACCATACAAAAGCTACTACAAGGGAATATAACCTAGTTCATAATATGTGGCTGTTAAAGCAAAATGGGAAAGTATCACCATTTCTGCAGTTTGACTAATTCACTAAATGCAAAATTAAAACAAGTGCTGATCGTATATCAACATTTGTGAATACTTTCAGTCTTCTAGGTACCACTAGTTATTCAGAGCTGTTATGAACTACAACAAAAAGGAGATTGCACCATTAGAAATACATACATGGCTAGAACCATGTATGAGATTTGAGAGCAGGCAGCAATATTTAAGTAACAGATCACATTGTACATAAAAATAAAAGCACTTACCCAATTCACACTTTAAAAGTGGCTTTAATTTCTTGAATATGTCCATTCTCACGTCATGAAGACATCCTTCAGATTTTGTTGGTCGTCCTACAGAGAATAGATTAGTGTTAAGCTGGGAAAAGTTTGTAAAATCAAGATTCAAATTATACAACCCAACATACTGAAGGAATATTAGCAACACTGATGTTGACTGAAAAATACTTCTAAATTTAAAGCTAATTGTGGTGCTGTATGTACAGCTGTAAAGCAAAGCCTTATTTTTGGATTATTAATTTCTGTCTCCACTAGGTATATTTTCCCCTTTTGTTTCCTTTTATTGTTCTTTGAACCCCCCAAAAAAAAGTAACAGAGGAGAAAAAAATTTGGGCCTGATTTATTAAAGCTCTTCAAGGCTGGAGAGGATACACTTTCATCAGTGTATCCACACTATGAGGTCTTCAGGGTTCTGGAAGGATACAGTACAAATCTGACAGCTGGTCTAACCTTCCCTACACAGTTTAAAATAATTAAATTAATAAATTTAGTTGGAGTTCCACTTTCAATTTACAAGCATAGAAGAAAAGCTCACCTGATTTTTTCTTGGAACTCCCTGTGAACAACTCAAAGGCTTCATCATATTTGGCAAAAAGATGGAGAATGATGGATTCTTTATTGGGTGCCTGCTTTGCTACCATCATGGCAATTGTTCTGGACTGCACCAGGGCTGATAGTATGCAGTCTAACCAACACAGGGATTTTCTGTTTTTCCACTGCAGAATTCTCTGAGAGTTCTCATACGTCCTGACCTCACGTATTTTGTCACGATAACTTTGCTCTGTGTTTAGGGAGATGTCCAAGGGTGCACTTTCAATGCTTTCATTGTTTATAGCGCCTTCTAAAGACAATGTATCTGACAAACTGATGTTCTGAAGTTTATCATTTATTACCTCTGGGTCTGTTATTTCCATACTGTCTATTTTGTTTTTTTGAACACATGGTTTGTCCAAACTAGTCTTCAATAAATTATCTTCTTTAGATTGTTTGCAGTCTGCAGAATCGGTATCCATTAGATCTGTATCACTTGCAGGACTGGGGGCTTCTGATAACTGCTCCTCCATGCGGTGCTCAAGCTGTATGTCTAGCAACAAGTCAGGTAAAACTGTATTTTCAAAAGACAATTTTTTAATGGTCCCCTTTAATTCTTCAGAATCTGATGGTAGAGTAGCAGATGTGTATTCATTACTAATCTCTTTTACAGCAGAAGCTGTCTCATGCAAAGGACTGGTCTTTTTGTCTACTACTATTCCTGCTTGTGAACAGGGTGTTGGGGTACTTATGCTGTTCTCTAACTGGCTGTCTGGCAGGGGGGCAGCAATATCAACATTGTCACACTCATTCATAGCTGAAGTTATGTGACATGAAGGACCAGTGGCATCTAAAATGGAATTATCTTTATTCGTGAACAGAGCCTGAAGTTTCCTTGGAGGGGTGCTCGCTTCACATGGTTCCACAAGCTCTTCAGTCAATTTCTTTGTTGATATTGAATTGTCTGATAAATATGTCATTGCTAGCTCTGTGCTACCATGTTCTTTTTCAGGTACAGGGCAAACTGTATTACAGATCTCCATCAAAGAACAGTTTTCTTCCCCAGGCTTATTTGCCAAAACTGTGTTTGAATGTGCAATTCTGTCACAGACACTTTTCTGACAGCTTTGAATCAGATCCATATTGTCTAGTTTCTGATCATCCCATAATATTTCTTCAGAGGCAAAACTAGAATCGTTTTTGTCTGTGGAAACAGCTATTGAAGTACCAGGGGTTAAAAGTATATCACTTAGGGGATTCTCCTTTGACTGGGTTTCTGGCAGAATATCCTGCTCAACAGCAGACTGGGTGGTTGCTTCAGAATTGCTTTGCAGGGAGTCTCCTACTATATCATCCTGATCTGAAAAATGGCCATTCAGTAATGGAGCTTCTTTTTGACTACCAACATTGCTGTAATTGACAACATCATCTGTTGCACAGGACACGCCAGACAAATTCAATGAGTCTATAGCAAGCTCAGGTTGAATATCTTCCACCAGCTGTAGAAACGGTGACAAGTGACAGACATCCAAAGGCGAAGCTGTGAGCTCTTCACTGTCATTCAGAGAAGAAGCCGTAGTGCAAGGTCTTTTGCACACATCTACAGAATCATTGCCCGATGAACACGTAGGCTGAATGTTATCAGGTGAATATGATGTGCTGGCTGTGTAAAGAGTTTTAATATCCTCAGGTTCCAATTCTCCTACAGGGTTCTCATCAATGTTTGTTTTAACAGGAGATTCTACATGTTTTGGAGAAACAGACTTTAATGAAGTGGAGTTCAAAATTTGTTCAGACTGTTCTGAAACAGGAAAAACTATACTTTGAAAGGATGCTGATCGTTTGTTATTTAAATCAAGGGATGTGGATAAATCGCCGAGTGCATTACCCTCCGCACAACCTCGGTCTACTCGAGCAACTGTGTCCATAAATTGTGAGGGTTCCCCACTTTTACAAGGATCTTGTGCAGTGTCCTGTGTAAAGTCAATATGCTGTGCAGGTTCCATGTCTCTTGACCCCTCAGAAATTGGAACAGTTCTCTCTTCACCTTCAACAGTGCTTGACACCTCCTGGGGTGATTTGTTCTTCATTTGTAGGACATTCTGCGGTGCAGTAGGCGAAACCTTAAGTTTAGAAAAGGACTCAGAATCTGAAGATAAGTCATAGTTCTCCGGAATGCCTGGGCTTCCATTTAGAGTGATCCCGTTTTCAGAGATCCGATTTAACTCTGGGTTCTCAGGCAATAAATATGGCTCTGGATTGCCCAGTTCTTTGTCCTCACTTTCCTCTGAGCCCTTCATTTCAGACAATTTGTTTGAGATATTATTACCAGCATTAATGCTATATAAATTATCTGTCGATTTGACATCTTCACTTTCATTCAGCCTATCAGTAACAGCACTGACTAGTTTGGATGAGTCAGGCGAAGTATCATGTGATCCAGGAGATGCTAAGGGGGAAGAAGGCTGGCTTTGCATAACAGACATAGGACTACTGAATGAACCAGATGTTTCTGGCACATTTTGTTCTGTAAGATCTCTATTCTGAATCCAGCCACACTGAGATATTCCCGAAAGGGTTGCATCCAGTTCAACAACTCGCACAGATGTACTGCTTTCAGCTGGGGCAGAAGTAGCCGCATTTATAGGACTGTAATGAGCAAGGGCAGGTAAATCAGACTTTGACCTCTTCACATTTGGCTGGAATGGGGGTGAAAGCTCTGAGATATTCCTCTTTTTCTGCTTGCTTGGACTATAATTCTTCAAGTCAGCAGTGTTGGTGATTATGTTATCCACGGGGGTGTATCCCAGAGGATAAATACACTAATAAAAAGGAATGAGAACATGTTAAACATATAGAGCCAACACAAAAAAAATCTTTACTATTTAAAGCAAAACTTGCATTTCATTTATTTTACTTGCAAATGGATCTGAAAAAAAATGTAATCAGTGGAAACATTGCCATTGGTGCTGCTTTACGCAGACTTCTGGCTCACTGACACCCTCTGAGGGCACTGACCCAGAACCAAGTCCTCCTTCTCCCCAATGTCCAAACTTAAGTGTAGAAGCCCTACTTACAATAAAATATTTTTTCTCTTTCTCAAACTTCAGCTGTGTGCACTACAACATGAATAATGACCCCCTGCACCAGACTTTGCTACTAATTCTGTGATGCATTTTAGCCTATGGAGAGCTTACTATAACTGAAAATGGGAAAAAATATAAGAGAAAAGGAAGAAAGTTTAAAGGTAAACAAAAAAAACAAACAAAAAAAGGAGTGTGTTTGGGGGGTTATGTTAGAGAGAGGTTGAAGGAAGTGAGAAAGAACAGAATATGTAAAAGATTTACTAGATGCTTGTTGTACCATATACAGCTATAACGGTTTAATGAGAAAGAAAAAAAGTATTTAGAGAAATAGAGCTTTCTACACTGTGTCCCATGTCCCAGGCACTCCTGCACTGATGTATTGGCAAAATTGTTACTGTAGCAAGTGTTTCTGCCTTACTCCCTCCGACAGTGACCATAAGTAATGTGACCTAGACAAAAAAAGAAAAAATACCCAGACATTGGGCCTTCCTAATTGTCATAAACTAGAAAAAACTACAACTGTCAGGGTGTTTTTATATTTATCTGGGGTTTATCTTATCCACATCACACAATGTGGCAGGGTATCTACATTTTAAAACAGTTCTTTGAATGACAACATACCTGTGGATCAGAGCAGAGGAAGATTGACTGAGTAAAGTTGATGCGGTATGTCTTGAGGGCATGGCTTTTGCCCTTGGTCTCACACAGTGGACACAATCCATTAGGCAGAGCTGTAAAGGTGCTGCTTTTCTACACAAGGGGAAATAAAAGCAATTACATTTACTGGTAATAGGAGAGCAGAACTAATTTTTTGGTAACAACACTATGGTTAATTTTAGGGCATCCCTCAGTACAACTGGAAGGCCCATGGAATAAGGAATCATTACATACTTGGTACCAGTACACAACAAACCTGAACACATCCAGCATTGGCCTGACTTTAGCAAAATAAATTCTAACTAGGCTGGCACTTAAAGGAGACCATCAATAAGGGAGAATAAATGAATGACCATCACCATTTACTGTAGAATTACCTGATTGCCTTTATATGTTTTGCATTACTGGCCATAAACAAGGGGACTTTCTAATCTCCTCACTTGTGCAGTCACAAACTTAAAGCATGTGTGTGTTTAAATTTGCATTAACAGCCAGAAAACCAGCATTCCCTAGACAAGAGTTTAGTATTGCCAGTCTCCGTATTTACTCAAATACAGGATTTCATTAATAACACTTTAGTGAATTAGGCACAGGCATCCAAGGCACAGGCATCCAAGAAACCAAACTTTGATGTGTGGCAAGGTGATTTAATAACGTACGATTTAAATTAGACCAAGCATGGGGAAAATAACGGCCCAATCAGCTTGTTTCTCCAGCCCTTAGTGGGGAAATTGGAGGTCTTTATATTAAGCAGTGAATCTGACATTCGCTGAAAATATTCCCCGGCCGAGAACTACAGCCATTAAAACACATGGACCTGGAAGACTCTCCACCGCAGAATGTCTAAATGAATGTCTGATTTGCTTCTATATAAATAAACCACTTGGAGTAAGCTTTGAGTCAAAACATTTTCTATACTTATTATCTTTCATATGCAAAGCTGGTGTATTCATATTACATAATATTTGATAAAATAATCTATTAGTTTGGTTGGTTAAAGTACTTACATTTCTGCAACCTCTAAAACAGTATTGTGAATGACAAATACATGCCCTGCTTCATTCTGCTTACTGTCCACCCTAATGAGGCAAGGTTTATAACCCTGGACTTCTGCTTATTTGAAAAAAAGCTTACTCCTGAAAGGGTCTCTTCAACAAATTATCTTTGTAAAATGAAAGTAAAACTGTAAATGTGTTAATTTCAACAGAATCCTATTAAATGAGGAACCATACTTATTCAGGATTGTGCTGCAGGTAAATGTAAAAAAAACTGGAGAAAAAACTAAATCAGGTTTTCCCGAGAGGCTATTGGATAAATGCAGATTAGGGATACATGCAAAACAAATTCATATACCAGGTTCATGATAATAAAAAGCCACATACACACACAATAGGTGATGAGACTTTGATCATAAAGAATGTATTTTTTACATTCCAATCTTTCGCCTTTTTTTTTTTAATACAGATTTCCATGAGAACATCAGAACAAGAAACAGATAATTCAAAAATTGAATTAAAAATATGCGCAGTTGTAGAAAAAAAACATAAAAGAAGATTCACTGACTTTTCCCGTGCACCCCACCATGAGCAGTGAAGGCTTAGTTAAAAATGACCCTTGTCCAAGCAATGACTTTGTAGATCCAGGAGTCTCTGAAGCCATTGTGGTGACCCATTTATTTTGTGTCATATAACTTGTAACCTGCCAGCACCGGTAAGGACATGTCAAAGAACCCTGAAAAACAAGTGAGTGGAACAAGTTATTTACAAAGTTTCAAGATAAATGATTTCTAACAGATTTTAGGAGCAAAAATCAATTACAAAATATAATTAAAAAAAAAAACTGGTGTAGTAACAGAGGATTTCATTCCTTCCGCAAATCTGATGAGGACAGATCTAAGCAATCATCAAACTTTAATGCAAGGAACACAGGGACTTGTCATTGCTGAGCACCTTCTGAAAACTTTAGCTGCCTAGCTGTTATTTTAATCAACAAACTTTAATATTGTGTATTTTAGAGTCAGAACAAAATATTAAAGTTAGTTCATTAGGAAGCACTGGCTGTAGCAAGAGTCATCTGCATGACAAGTCAGATAACAAGCATTTTCAGAAGGTGGTGTTAGCAATGCAAACTGAAATATGTCATTCCAACAACAGGTCAAACACACCAAATGTGTTAATAAAACAAACATTACATGCGTTAGTTTGCCATTCATTTTGAATTGCACCAAAAAACACTAAGGCAATGCAGCTCTATCACACATGCTGCCGAACACAACGCAAAGCAATGCTATCCGGTAGATTGTGGTATGCAACAAGAGATAAAGCTGTATGACTGGTTTTTGGTTGGCAGCCAATTCAAAATGATCACAGTTAACACAAAGTAATGCACAATACAATGCACAGAACAGAGAAGTGTCAACTTGTGCCTTCAAGGTAAGGTGACAGCATGTATGGAAAAACCCCCTCCCCACCAATCTCCCCTCTGCCGATACTTCTTCCTTTGTCACAGCCAATGTAAAATACTCAGAGCTTCAGAGTATTGGGGAGAGACCTCACCTCAAGGTGCTCTGGCCTAGCAGTCAATCACTAGACCTGAGCATTGTAACATGATGGAGGGGATGACATCACTGCTCCCAATAGGTTTTAGGGAAAAAAAAAATTGAAGAATAAAATTAATGCTTTTTATTTACAGTGCACTTTATTAACCATATTACCAAAAGTCTTGTCACCAAGGCTGTGCTGACAAACACTTCAATGTTATTTTTAGTACTGATAAATGTATTACAGAATAAACAGGCCTATATCAGTATTTAAGTATTGCTCTGCATCATACAGGTGTGAGAGCGGAAGTGTTCAATATACTTACATTAAGCCTGTGCCCAGATCATGTACATTAAGTTATTACATATCTTGAATAATAACTACAAGCATTGTGAAATAAATCCCCAATTACCTCTGCATCTATAAGCATTGGTAAACTGGTTCTTAGCAGTCCTAGTATTATTTTTCAAAGATCCCACTACAACCATTGAAATCTCCATCTTTTTGCTATGAGAACAGATCTTTAAAATGCCACAGAGTACCTGGGACTTTATGTTTTTGAGTCTGCAGCAATATTATGAGCAGTAAAGAGAACCTGTAGAGATGGAGAGCATGAACATGTGACGGCAACTACAAAGGCCTTTTTTTTTGCTGCTGCTTCTCGATTTATGTGAAAAGCATCTGCCCGCATTAGACTGTCCGGAACGAACAAGAATTAGATATAAGTAAATTGTATCAAGCACATAAACCTTGACATCAAGTTTTACTCTTGAGAACCCAGGTGCTCCGTTTGTTGTCCATTGATATGGTACACAGATATTGTATTAGCCCAACCTCTCTCAAAAATCAGCCGGTCCACAAATTGTCCAGGAGCAAAACTTAGCAAGTGGAAGATGGCAGAATCAAGCTCTGGAGGCTAGACTAATATCTGTATATCCCCCAACAGCTCAGACACCCAGTACAGGTTTTACAGTTTTCCTTACTTCTCCCTGCTTTCATGTTACTTCGTGGTTTTGCAAGCAGTTGCTCTTCTGACCAAAAGACTGTATTAAGCACAGTTTTTTTAGTTGTGGATAGAGGGGGATAGGATCAGAACCCTTAACATGCTTTATTGTTATCTGGTGACACAAACTGGTGACAAATGTTGGCTGGGTTCAGACTTGCGGTTTCTGCAAGAAATGGTTAATATTGCAATAAAAGGGTCCATTGTTTATCTTTTTATTTGACAGGCTGTAGAAGGTGGAAGGTACCACGCCATCTGCGGTCGATAAGACTTAAAATGGTGCCACTTGAAAACATGTAAAATGCTTGTATCAAGTCTTGTGATATTAATATAAAAAGAAATGGCTAGGCATTTGCAGTTGCTTGCAAGTGTATCAGCAAACACCCAAAAAATACCTAGCAGGTAACAGCTCCAAGGTGCTTAATATGGAAGCGTCATACTCCTATAAGATATAACCTTGCAACGGAGTAAAAGGAGCCCACGTTTTATTACACACAACCATCATGTGAGGGATAATTACAACTTTAAAAATAGATGACAATCCCCACAGGATTAGTTCGAATAAACACAGATGCATATAAATTCACAGTGTTTAGCAAGTCTGTTTATGCTGATGAAACGATGCTGAATAGTATAAATTCATCCTTTATCATCCAACCACGATGCTAATTTACTGAATGGCTTAGGGAGAGAACACCAGCACACTAGGCTCATGTTTGTACTGCTCTTTCCATTCCAAGCTGGTAATATTACAGCAATTCTGCAGACATACAAGTCACCAGCATGGTCTATTAATATGCTTTCAGGTTCAGAAGACAGCTGCAGTAAGTACAGATGATACTGGAGTGTTGAGCTGAACAAGTTACTATGTTCAGTATTAGGATGACAGCTGAGAAGCAAAGCCCACTCAATGGAGGCTACGCGTCTCACAAGCTGATATACCCTGCATTTATTTCCCACCAATATATTATATAGATAATAACATGATATTAGCTGCACCAGGTCAGACACAAGGCAGGCATAGTTGGGGGATAGTCTGCCTAGATCATAACATGACTATGAAGGCTACAACTGGGGTAAGTACTTGTCAGGGAAATCAGAATGACACAAACAATGGGGGACAGACAGTGAACTGCTTGAACATTCAGACAAGTGAAATACAAGAATTATCTTTCAAAGGGAACGCATTAAGACAGAAATTTGGGAACATCCAATTCAACTCTTTGGAGGTGGATGGGGCACCAAATTGAACAATGCATGTAGCATCCGAAAAAACAACAGCAACCAAACAAATGCATAAACAAGGATTAAAAAAAGTTTTCCCAGCCAAAACTTTGCAAAACAGTTTTGAGATTAAATTGTGCCAATGAAAATGTTTTACTACTTAAAGCCAAAATAGTTTGCCTTGAAAAGGTGACCATAACTTGTGAGGTTATACCATTGTGTTGGTCTATAAGTAACACCCTACTGAGGCCATGCTTTCCATACTCTGCTGCAGCTCTATACATGGAATTATTGCCTAATAATTATCAGGCTGCATGTGTCTTACCAGTGATTCTACAGTTAATATTTGACCCTGGGGCCAATTCTAATAATAAACGATATTTTTATATAGCGCCAACATATTAAACAGCGCTGTACATTCAATAGAAGTTGCAAATGACAGGCGAATACAGACAGTGATACAGGAGGAGAGGACCCTGCCCCGAAGAGCTTATAATCTAGGAGGTGAGGACAAAAGACAGAAGAATAGAGGTGGGCAAGTTTGAAAAGATGGGTATTGGAAGTTCTTTTAAATGAGCAGAAAGTAGGAGCAAGCCAAATAGGACGAAGAAGACCATTCCAGATAGTTGGGGCAGCTCTAGGAGTCTTGGATCCGTGCGTGTGATGAGGTTATGAGTGAGGAAGTCACAAGGTAGGTCACTGGGGGAGCGGAGAGAGCAACTAGGGGAGTAACTTTTTTATCAGATCAGAAAGGTAAGTGGGACAAGAACTGTAGAGAGATTTGAAGGCAAAGCACAGGAGTCTGAAATGAATTCTAAGGTGAAATGGAAGCCAGTGAAGAGGACTACAAAGAGTTTACCCTGTTCCACCCACTATTCTAATAAGAAAAGCGTCTTTTTCTTGGTCTCTAATAAAATTGAGAAATGCAGACACCTTCTGTTTTCAGAAGACTCTGCTGTCCGCCATGAATGTGTGACATACAAAAGTGAAGCCATGGCCTGTAACCCAGCACTCAAGGACTTCATATTTGTTAGGTCACATAATGCCTCCACAAACTCCAACATTTCTGCCTCCCTCTTCTTATCTGGCAGTGCTACGGAGTTGTTCATGAATAGTCCCATTTTTTTTTTTTTTGTTTCCTCCTGCAACCAAATTTTACACGCAGTGAGATTGGCACTTTTTTTTTTACACTTTCAAGAAGACACATCATCAGATCTTGCACCTGCGCTGTGCTAGTTCAGAAAAGAACACGAAAGAAAGATAAAGCGCTGGACACAGCGGCAAGTGCCAGATAGAATAAGGAATCATGCAACTCACAGAGCTCCATTTGTGCATAGATCGTGGACTTGTTATTTAAGGTAAGTGATTTTTTTCCAGCAAAAGTTCTGTTTTTATTATGAAAATATAATAAAAATCAAAATTCAATAGGCCGATTTGATGCACAGAATATATGAAATAAAAAAGAAACAGCTCTACAGTCTAAATAGAGTAGTGGTCGCCAACCAGTGGTCCGCAAGAAAATTTTGGTGGTCCACAGAAAAAGTTGGACCTGTGCAATTTTTAGGTTTTATTAATAATAAAACAAAAATAATATTTTAATAATTCCTTTATTCTGAATGACAATTTTTGCCTTTATATTGCACTTAGTTCACGAACTGTACTAGAGACTGAAAAACAAGGGAGGCGCAGCGTGACGTCAGTGTAATACTTCACTTAACCGTGAGCTGATAAATGAATCCGAGCCTCCACAGTCCTCGTCAGGCACCATTAGGAAGATCATTATTTTACAAATGTATTTATCTTTTTTAAAAAACATTCATATTATGGGTCTGCTGAATTTAACCCCCTTACCGGTAATCCCGAGTGACTCGGGGTGGATTTTCTAAGCAAAAAGCGGTAATCCCGAGTCACACTCGGGGTAGCTTTAAACTTAAAAAACAAAAAGCAAACACCTTGTTCCGTTGGCGTCCCCCAGCGTCCTGCTGGTCCCCGCAGGTCCTGGGGACATGTTCTGCTCCTCCGATCTACAGCCATGAAGTGCAGGGACAATCTCCAGGGTTTCCTGGTGACATCAGTGCATGTGTCGGTGCGGGCGGGAGGATCGGCGAGAAATGGAAATTCAAATAACTTTGTACTGGATTCAATACAAAATAGCTGTGTATTAAATCCAACACAAAGAAATTTTCATATAATATATATTATACAAGCTACTGTACAATTATATTAAATGTTTAACTTTTTTTTTTAAGATTTTTTTGTTTTTTTATTTAAAGTTTATTAAAAATTGGACATATTTTGTCGAGTTATGCCTAAGAATTACAGGCCTACAATGTAAAATAAATTTCCATGCAAAACAAATGTAACGCTTTTGCATGGAAATTTGGACAGAATTAGAACACTAGGGCTGATGAATTTAGTGGTCCATGGGGTCTGAAAGGTTGGTGACAGGGTGTACAGAGTCAGGCAGGTTCTCTGTAGCAGGAGACACAAGCTAGCTATGTTTGCAATCTTCCCTATAGCATGCACAGTTACTTGACATGTGTACAATCCCAGCATAGCTGCCTGCCAGGAATGAATGAACTCCCATGCGCTGCGATGGTATACTGGCTTGACCAATCAAGATGGGTGAAGATCCAGAATCAGAAAGAGGACTGTGTGAGGATGTGAGCAATAGCCAAATAATGAAGTGACGGTAATTCAATTAAAGAAATTACAAACAGGTATGCAAGTTTGTTTTATTGCAGAAAAGACAGCAAATCTCTTCTACAATAAAAAAACAAAATGCCAGCAGGTTTTTTTCTTTCATTTTTAACCCCCCTTAGCTACAGCGATCATTGGCATACTAAGCATGCAGAACTTCCATACATGTCTGACACCTGTGCCCCCCTGCTCCACATAGTGGTTTCACCCTTCTTCACTGCAAGACAGGGGAACCAGGAAGAAACCAAAATGTGAGATGGGGGGTAAAATGCAGCAATTGGACAAGCCCAGCTATGCTGAATATTGCAAACACTGACAAAGCCTGCTGAGATATAAAGGGGGGAGATAGGAGAATACCTATAATACGTCAGAAACCTACCAATGTAAATTAGTAAAAGGACATTACATGTAACCTTTGCCTGGACCATATCTGGGTGACCCATGAGGATTCAGCACCCACACCAATAACATGATCCCTCCACTATACAATTCCAAGGGGATCTCTAGGTTCAGGGACATCTTACTAAACCCCTAGAAGTGCTGTACATTAGTGGGCACTCATTATGTTATCATGTACAGGACCAATTGTATACAAAGAAGCAGTATACAGTCTATATAGGGTGTGCAGAATCAGGCCCCTGCACAGCATTATCTCCTCTCTCCTCACCTGTATGGCGGCTGGCAGAGTCCCCGGCGATTCTCCTCACAGACCAAAGATCACCGATCAACCGGTTCCAATGCTGAACACACGTGAAGCAAATACGCAAAAGCAACGTTCCCACTTCCGGCCCCAGAGAAATACGTAAGGTCTTTACTTCCGCTCTCTTATGGCGCGGGTTTTCTTATCACTAATCGGCCGCCATCTTTGATATGGGCGTTTACCCTTGTCCTAGGATATGGCAGAAAGTTTTTTTTAGCTGTCACGTGAGAGCTTAGCTACTCACGCGCATGTGCAGCGCACAGACTATTTTATCCTTGCTTGTTTACATGAGAGTTCTGTGCAGCTCACAGACACAGAAAAACATATTTCATGTTTCCTAGTTTGTTTTTTGTTTTTTAAAAAAGCTTCATTCACTGTTTAAAGAATTGTATGATCAATAAATTTATCTCTTCCCTTATAATCCAAATCATATACAAGGTGTTCATTCTCAATTTAGAATAGTGGTTGGAGCCATGCAAATATTTCCTTTACACACCTACCAGTTTGCATACACAGGCCTACTCTGCATGCAAACTTCCAATCTAATATTTGTTAATAGTTAATTTCAATGCATGTGCTCTTGATTGCAATGCAACAATTAAAGAGTAAAACTAATAAACATTTCAATAAAATCAGGGTTTGATTTGTGATATATCACCCCAGGTTTGCTGGTAGTAGCTCCCATATTCACCATGCATCCATTTATTTTCTGTGTTTTGTGTAGATTATGAAAAGTTTGATACCTGTCAGCATTGGGTTTTTGCCCGTGTCACTTAAAAAATGATATCATCATACAACTGATAACATAATGCAATCAAATTGAATACAATACACAAACATAATGTTCTCCATTCAATTGATTGGGTAAACTGTGGAAGAATTTTTCCAATTTGATGGATCCAGCAACTATTTCCGTATGAATATGAGTGCTGATCATTATTATTAATAGCATTAATATTGTTGTTACACGGTATTTAAATAGCGCCATCATATTACACAGCACTGTACAAAGTCCATAGTCATGTCTCTAGTTGTTCCCCAAAGGAGCTCACAATCTAATGTCCCTACCATATTCATATGTCTTTTAGAACAGTCTAGTCAATTTTAGGGGGTATTCAATTAACCTCCATGCAGATAATGTCCTGGCTGATATCTGAACCTGGGACCTAACGCTGCAAAGGCCAGAGTGCTAACCACTGAGCCACCGTGCTGTCCAATCATATTTAATTTCAGTCAAGAAAACTTTTTTATTTACATCTATAACTGTCAGATCATACTTTTGATATATTCCATATCCACAATACTATGGGCTGTATTTATAAATTAGGGAATCAGACATTTCTTGAAACATTCCCTGTTAGGAATCTTCCAGGTCCATGTTCTTTTAATGGCAGTAACTGATTCCAACCAGGAAATGTTTGAGGGAACATCAAAGTTTTACATTGCAATCACTCATCCCTACATCATTAACAAAGCAGTACATGTATGGCCACCTAGGGAGAATTCCTTCACAGCCTTTCCTATTGGACATGACAAGGAACTATTGGAAATTATACCAAAGTAAGAGGAAAAAAACCTTTCCAACAGTTGTCACTCCAACAATTGTCCCTATTGGAAGACTTTCATTCTAATACGCTAATTTCAACTCTAAATGTGAGAATTTTCTCAGTTTAAGAGCCAGCAGTGATCAAGGCGAATAAGATGTATCTGACCAGTGGGCACACTGAATAAAAATCCAACCATTAAAAAATCCTCAGTCTAATTTCACATTTTTATTTAATTATATATTTGCCAGTTCTTACAAGGAAGTGGATGTTGTGTGTTGGAACCTAGACTGCCACCTCCATATTATACACATGTAAATAGCAAACAGAAACAAAAGATTAGAGAGATCAACATTACTAAGATGAAAGGAAATTATTGATTTTTAAAAATATGGCAGATGTGGTGGATCCAATGATTTCGTCAGCCTAATCTCAATCATTTCACCTCGGTATTTATCTGCATCTTGTTGGATCTCTATTCCTGATTTATTCTCCTTCCCCCACCTCCTCCCAAAACTCACCCCTCTGTATTCCTGTGGTCTCTTAGCGTCTCTTCTCATTATTTTATCCCTTTATTTCCTCTGGTATGATACCCCAACACAACCCATATCCCCTTTTATATCTCTTATGGCATACTGCAATACTGTAAGATTCCATGAAAAAGAATGTTTACTGCTGTGCTGCTTTACTGCTTTTTGTTTTCACTTCATTTGACTATTAACCATGGTTCACTGTCATATGTATTTTTCCCTTCTTTTTTATTGATATTCTAAAAAAAATAGTTAATTTCAATGCAAATTTAGAGAATAGCAGATGTTTATATTATACCCCTAAACTATCAACTTTTAAATATTTCAAAAGTTGTTTTTAAATTAATAGTATTTTTATAATAAATAGATGCGAACCTGTACATTCTGAGAAGGATATTCATATTTAATGTTTGATGACAATATATCCTGGGAATTCTTTAATCTGACCTTAAATTCAGACCTTTCTGAAGCAGGGAGCTTAGTTTTTGGCTGAATGCTGTTCATGTCACTCCATCACATACACATGTAAGGGCTTTTACATATTGAGAACAAATCTCAATTATGAAGTCATATTTTTTGGGAATATATACAGGTAGTCCCCAAGTTAAGGACATCTGACATACAGACAACTCCTAGATACAAACAGGACTTCCCTGCTTGCTCCAGTGCAGAATGAAAGCTTGGAGGAGGTGGTTTGCATGACTTGCAGAAGAAATCTTTTGCTAAACACAGCTGAGGTTGTGGGTGATTTTAGGGAGTGAGCTCTTCTATAACATCTTGTAACTCTTTATTGACCGAGACAAATTCTGCGGTTGTTTCTTTTTGCATATCAAAGCACAGCTTGCTCCAGAAGATAATGAATGTCTAGGATCCATTAGGTTTTTTTTTTTTTGCTTTGTTTGTGATTAACTCACAGTGATGTTTTTATACAGTAACTGACACCATGCAGCCTAATAATATGTTGACACAAACATCTGTCCTAATTGCATCATTAAAATAATGTACCTGTTCAACTTAAGAACAGACCAACAGTCCCTATTTCGTATGTAACCCGACTACCTGTACAGTAAGTGATTCATGTTCTAGTGTTGATATACCTCCACAATAAACTCTTGATGAAGTGGTTTTGATATTCGTGAAAAGGGTTGAGAAAAATGCGGTGAGGTTATAATTAGCTATGATAAATATGATATGGAACATTGACCTATAGTCAAATATGTATAAAGGTTGAGCTGTATACAATAATCTCACACGACGGAAAACTATTTTTCTTCTTTGTGAAGTATTGTTGAAAATATCTATTTTTTAAAATAATTTTTGTAAATAAAGTAATTGATTTAAGAAAGTTTTTTCTTTCTTTCGAAGATACATGCCTTAAAACCCCCTATAGATACATTTTTGTATTTATTTTTGTCTATAGTAGAACAGGATGTGGCATTAATTCCCTGGGAATCATTTGTTCATATTTCTATCCACTTGTTAACTCGGACTCTGCATACCACCATGTTTGACCTCTTTGTCATGTACCCAATAATATTATGATGTACAATGTTGGGGTTTCTCTCTGAAATGGACTGTAATCTTTATCTTTGGAGGAGACAATGGTGGCAGCAAGGATATTGTGATTTATGATGAAGTGATACCAAAATTAGTTATAAAAAAGATTCAGATGAGTTTTTTGGTGTCTTTCCATCCTTATGACAATGTTTAGCATCAATGTGAGAAAAAAAAGCCATAAACAAAAGACTACAACAACACTTTCTGATCTGATGACCACTTTCTGGCCCTGTATCTAAAGTAGTATTCAAATACTTGGGTGAGGTACAAATAGAATAACAAATGCTTAATAGGAAATAATGTAAATGTAAAACCCAATCATGTGTACATGTGAAGTCATGAAAAATACTTTATATTTTGTTCATTAGGTCCTCAGAGATGATGGAAGGATCATTGAGCGTTGTAAAAGAATAAATGATGGGTTGTTTCTGCAGTAAGGACTTCCAAGTCTTCGTAGATTACAGTCTATAGATTTGTCTAGTTATTCAGCAGATATAAATACAGTTCTAGGTATATTTCTTTCATTTCACTTATGTATTATGTATAGTTTAACACCTTTCTTTATCTTAACCATCTTTTTTCTTTGCCACTAGATGGTGATGTGCCTGTACAAGGTGTAAAAACTGCAAAAACTCCATTTCTTCATCTCTGCAGAGACAAACCAATGATATGCAGATAACTAAATACTTAGGTTGTTGTCCTTGCTGGTTGAACTTATTTGCATACTAAGGGTTTAGGACAATCTCAACAGATAATCATTAAGCTTTTTTTTTTTTTAATACAAAATATTTGTATTTAGTTGCAGCATAGTTCTCATCAACATGTATACTTTTATTCTAAAACATAAAAAACTATCAGCAGCCCAACAAAACAGACACTACAAGTTGTCACTGTGTTTATGTAAATGTATCTGAAGCATTTTACATATAGACTGTGCTTCCCAAGAATGGGTGGAGAGCAGTATTGGTGGTTGAAGTTGGGTTGCCCTTATATTTGACCTGAATATAGCTGTTCGAATTTGGGTAGACCTGACCCGAAAAACATGGGATTTGACTTTGCAAATTTGTGTGTAAAAAAAAAATGTGTTTTAAAAAAAGAGGCTTTAATGTTAAAGTAATTTATTGAGAGTGTGTGATTTGTGGGATCCCCGGGCACTAGAGGTTAAATGAGAGTGCCCGGGGATCCCGTGGGACTCCTGTGTTCTTGCATTGAGAATCTCTATCCAAGAACACATACTATAGTTACGCTAGGGCTGCAAGAGCAATCAGGGGAGCGGAGCTGTCAGCTTTGTTCCTGATTGCTCTTGCAGTTCTACACAGTCTCGAAAAATAACCCAAATTTTCCCCTGATCATCTTAAATGGTGTTCGAATTTCGACGTTCAATCACCCAAACAATATCCCCCTATTCGATGGAATAACTGTCGAATCGAAAAGTGAGATATTCGACCAACACTAGTGGAGAGTATAGCGATGTAGGGGATTTCTTTTATGCTGTGTCACTGTACCCTGATGATGTGTAAATGTATTTAAGAAAAAATAGGGGCTGTCTGGGATCAAGCTCGTACTACACACTCCTATACTTAATAAACTCAACACAAAAAGAAATAAATGTAACACTAAAAAGTTTTTTGCATTGTGGGCTAAAATTTTGATAGAGGTCAACCAGAGATCAACTAATAGAAGTTATGAAAAGGTTTCAGCACACAAAGTATGATGTGGAGAAGCTTAGAGGTACTCTGGGAGACTTGGATGTTCTCATATAGCTGGTCATGATACCAGTACAGTCATAAATGGGGCTTTTGGTGACGGGATGAATTTTGACCCACTGTGGCTATTCCCCCCAGGACATGGGCAAGGGTAGTTTATTTCTAGCTCCCAAGGGGGTGTAAGAATGTGAACACCTATTATTCATAGTGATGGAGAGCCGAGTATTAGTTCAAATTACTTTTACTTTATTATCCATATTTTTTTGTCCTTCGTCTTTCATTCTTTCTAACAAAAAAGTAATGTTTGTTATTCCCCTTGCTGCAGCAGAAATTCTGGTTTCTACTTTGTGTTAATCCTTCTATATTCATATGTCATTAACTTCTTGATCGTGAAACTTATGTACTTTTCAAAAGAGACATGCAAAAAAGAAAGGGGGGGGGGGGGATCTGTAACTACTGAAATGTACATTGTGGAATTTTATTTGGAGATCTAAATTACCTTTTACCTCCCAGCTGTTTCCAATTTAGAGAGACTGCCCCTCTTTTTGGTGGATGTGCACACCTCTATAAAAATATACTATTTATTATTTTAAAAACATATTTTGCATTAAATTTTCATCCAGTCCCTAAACTAATAAATTTGTTATTTTCAAAAGCCAAAAAAAACGATATAGTGGTAAAAAGACTTGTCTGCTTAACCAATTTTTTTTTTTTGCATAATTTTATTTAATGGTCAGAAAAATTATGGGAGTGAGGGCACTGGGTGTAATTTGCCTAAATATTTTGAGCTAACAAATGTCCCTGTTCTTTATCTCCAAAAGCTGAGAGGCATGCTTTCATGGGCTGTTATTTCAGACACATCAAATTATATCCCATTAGTGACCTGATAAAAAATAAAAATGAAAAAAAAAAATGCAAAATTTGTGAGTAGACAGGTCTACTTCTGGAATAAAACATACTTACCTGCCTGTTTACTATCTTCTATAAAAAAAAAATGAAAATGAGGGCATGGATGGAGTGTGTAATTTGCCTGTATACTTTGTGATGAACTATGTTCAAGTCACACGATTGGATAGATAATTAATATTTACTTTTTTTTAGTATAGCTTTAAACTTTTTATAGTTTTACACCAACAACACATACCTTAACACAAATTAAATACATTTTGGCATAGAGATCCTCTTGATAGCAGATTGCTTTTATGATATTTCTATTTATAATAGTGTTTGCTTTCTAGATTTAGAAGGCCATGGCTTCTAGAGCACACAAAACTATATTCCCAAGAGATATCCACTCCAGGTTCCTTGGTAAAATAGGAAGTGTCAACAAGTGTGTGCAAATGTTGCAAGTGAATATAACTGTATGCCAAGGCATCCCAATCCTGTTACTACTTGTGGACCTACAATTCATTTAATGTATCACAAAAAAAACAATCTCCTACCTCCTGTCTTTAAAAGTCAATACATCCCAAGGTATACAATATTCAGGTAATTACCAGAGCTGGAGTACTCATCAAGTGTGTGCCATAGTTGTTGTATTGGTTACATTTAAAATTTTTTTTTGTAGGGATGTGTACTCACAAGCTTTCTAGAGCTGTGCCAATGGCTTTTTGTACATTTGCTAATTTACGACTATGATGTGTCTTCAACGGAGGCGACTGTTTTCTATGGCAGGGTTCTGTGTAAGAGCCTGAAGACACCTGGCAGAGTTATTGAGACTCCTCTAATGCCTTGGAAGCATTGAGATAAATGCAAAATAATGTAGTTCAAATTGAATTGCACTACAAGATGCTAACACAAATAGTGCAACACAAAAGTGTGAGCCTGTCATATTCTAATAGTACTAAACAGGCCACAACACTACTGCGGAGTCAGCTATCTTTAGATGTCCCATGTAACAGGGTTCTGTAAAATGCAAATTTCAGCATTTTGCATTTTTTTTTTTTAGAATTGGTTTAGTGCATCACACATGTCCTACACACCTACTGGTGGCTCTGGCCAGTGCACTCCCAAGCAGGGGACGGAGAAGGACTCCACTAGGGGGGTGCACGGGCCAGAGTCACATCCCCCATACAGATCACATGCTCAGATCAGTCGGTGGGCAGGTTGTGTCTCTAGATACAACCCACCCACTCTCCTATCACAGGCCTAGACCAGGAATGTGAGAGTGGGCAGGTTCTGGCATTATGAGGTCACGATAGGGGAAGTTTTTTCCCTTTGAGTGATACCCAGCTCCCCACACATACACAGTCCAGAGCCAATAAATTTAGTGGTCTGTGGGTCTGAAAAGGTTGGCGACCACTGAGCTAGAGCCCTGTTCCAAAAAGACAAGTAGGCAAAAGAAAGCAAGCTCTCAATTATCCCAGGGGGATCAGCATACTTCCATTATGGCATAATTACCTCCTATGGTCCTCTCACAGGGAATACAAGTACAGGCTCCAGTTGACATCCCATTCCTCACCAACAGAATTTTCAAATTGCCTTTTTTACATCTCATGATTCTCTTTTTCAGCCATTGGGCAGCCATTGATGATGTAACTCTTGCGCATGAGTAGGGCAGGGCCACTTTAACTATACCAGAAGTTTTATATCTCTTCTGTAAGTGGAAAAAGACCCTATCTATTGAGCTTGTAATTTTGCCTGTTTACTTAGGCTTTTGCTGCACTGAAATCTCAAGCAGGGTTATCAGTGTCACCCAAGTCACTGGAATACAGAAAAACTTCATATGGAGATTAGGTGAGGTAATGATGTTCCATAGTTCAAATCAGCAGTGAGCTGCCCAGGGCAACGCTGCTCCCCCATAGATACACTACTGTTAGTATTGTCACCCTAGGACAGGAAGTGTCTTAATGGCAGGATTAGTAAGATCCAATATATTTCTTATGAGTTTGTTGTTGGGTTTTGATAGTTTAAGTCATATTTAAAACATTTGTTTATCAAAGACTGTTCTCTCTAGGGGATGATAATGCTGTGGTACAATTTTACCGCACATCAAACAGTGCTGTCACTTTGTGAAGGAAGAGGAAAGCAAAGGAAAAAAAAAACAGATTTCCTGGCAAGATCAACAAATAATAACACCAATGTATAGGGAACCAGAAAAAGCAGCACTGTGATGATGCTAGTACCATATACAGGTCCTTTTCTGGATGGTCCAGCACCCAATACGACTCACTTGGCTTGTCTGCAGAGCAAAAGCTGTTCCTTATCTTCCTCCACCTATATACAGAGTATTGCAGGGGAATGTGGGATTGGAGTTCACAGATGCACCTGCCAGGCCCTAGAACAGGTAGTTGGGTTATTACACCACAATTCACTGCACTACTTTGCATATGGGCTAAGATGGAGGAGCAACAGCTTTGGTTAACAGAAGGGCAGGCAGGCTGATAACAATTCAGAAATTACCAAAATGTGGCCCTTCTACCAGGTTGTACCCCAAGGGACATGTTTGCCCGGAAACAGTTTGATATATGACATTTTGATCTTAGATCTTTGGTTCTTGGCACTACTCATGCCTCATTTTCTCCTTAGCCTCTACATGCTTGCCCACAGCTAGAACACATCCACACAATAAATAATAATAAACAGGATTTATGAAGCACCAACATATTACGCAGCACTGTACATTTAATAGGGGTTGTAAATGACAGACAGTGACACAGGAGGAGGAGAGGACCCTGCACCGAAGAGCTTACATTGTTCCTTTTGCCTGTAAATCCTAATATTGAAATGTATCCTTCTTTTATTTTACCACCTGATAAATCAGAATGCAATGTGTTATATAAACTTAGTTATCTGAAAACAAATTGAACCATATGACTTTGTCTTCCAGTGGCCTTTGTCAATGATCACATCCCTCTGTTTAACACCAAGTTCCATTGGGGAGCTTATATTCAAGGTGTTTGAGGAAATCTGAAGCAAAACTAAACTTAATTTGTAAAATTGCAGGCAGGTTCTTTATTGTAGAAGGGACAGGTGATATCTCTTCTGCACTTAAACAAACTTACCTGTTTGCATTCTCCTCTGTAATGTACACAGAGCTGTGCATGCTCAGTATAGCTGATTGTCAGGCACCAATAAATCACTGTGCATGGGAGGTATGTCATTCAATGCTGGCAAATCAAGATGGCCAAGGTGTTGGACCTGGAAGAGGACTGAGTGAAGATGCCAGTGCTGGCACAGGAACAAGGAGAGGTGAGTTTACTTAAAAAAACTGCAAACAGGTTAATTTTGTTGTGAAGAAATATAATCTGACCTTTCTGCAAAAATAACCCACCTGCCCACATTTTTTTTACATTTAAGTTTAGTTCCCCTTTAGACCAGTCTCTCTAGAAAAATATCTTTCTGTAGCCCGACCTTCAGGTTCCTTTTTAGTTTATCTTGATTGGAAATGTTTGCAGCCTTTGTGTATATAGTTGCATCAATGAACCTAAAACAAAATGCCTACTTTACTCTAGTTGTATGATTTATGTATCTCAGCTCCTTGTGTGGGTTTGTACTGTACATCCTCAATGCACAGGTTGCCATCACACATACACAGGTGTGTGCACGCTATAGTCTTCAGACAAGGATCAAGGTTTTGTATTATGTACAGCAGATGGCACAAGTTATTTCTTGTTACTGATACTAGGCTAGGTGTGGCTTCTTGTTGAAATAGAACAGAGAATATACAGTAGGTGAGGAGAAAAGGTTTAGCTGAGCTTCCTGTTAGCTCCCCGTGAATAAATATCAGGTTTCTCCATTCACAGGACAAGCTGTAAAAGTGTGTTGTGTAAATACTGTTCATTACTAACATTATTTTGCAGGATACACCTTAATGAAGCATTGCAAATTGCTTGTACTATAAGAATATACTTACATGACTTCTGAACAAGCTGTACTAACAGGTAGTCTATAAACATACAAGCCCTAGAGAACTGTATGTACAAACCAGCTACATACATTCCAGGCCTGTTAAAATAAAAAGTATACAAAGTCTTACAGTTCACTGTAAATTAAGACAGACACATAGGGCCTTTTTTATTATAACTCTCCAAGACTGGAGAAGATAGACTATAAAGGGTGAAGCTGGGTGATTCAGCAAACATGGAGCAGAACCATTCCAGGTTAATAGTCTATCTTCTCAGTCTTGGAGACCTTTAAGCCCAGTGTCTGAATAGAAACCAGAGAGTGGTCTCTCTGCACAGGTTCAGCATGGCCCCTGCTAAGTCAGCAATAGGTGTGAGCTTTGATGATTGTGGATCTGTAATTCTGACCTCTGCAGAAAGATCGCTATTTCCACACAAAATGGTAGGTAGAGGACTGGACTTTCTATTCAGACTGTAGCTACTTCCTAAAAAGAAAAACTACCAGTCAGACTTTGCTTACGTTCTTTCTTCATGCACCTGGAATGTATTTAGCTGAAGTTTTATTGGGTTTACTGGCATATGTGTGCAAACCCCACTAATGGGCTTTTCTTATGGAACTCTCAGCCACCTAATGTTACCCAGAAGGTAAATGTAGAACAGTTTTAACTTCTGTGTTGCACATTCTCTGTTGCTATTGCTTTCCTAGCAGGAAGATTGCAAGCATTAATATGCTTGGCAAATGCTACTTTCCTAGATTGGCGGAGGAAGTGCAAGGAAATGTAAGGAAGTGTAGGTAAGTTGAGTACATGGATGTATGGACAAGGTAACCTTATTGCTTTAAATCTGTGATGAAACAATATTGGGGGTTTTGCATAACTCACTTTATAGAGCTGTAAAAGACTTATTGTAATTCAGGCTGTAGAGATAAGGCATGGAAAGATGTGTACCTACTGATTCCAGAGAATTTGATTTAACAAGGCTGGATAAATACATTGACACCACAAAATGATGGCTTACTGATAAAACTCAGCTGTCTGACTCTTTCATGAATAAAAACAAGAAATATTAAAATTGCTTCGGCATTTTGTCTTCTCTGATCATTGGTGTGACTAGGAATGTTACTGGAATGTTAATATGGGTGAAATAACCATTTATTTTTTCTCACTTCTCATCACATACAAAGAAGTCAAGGCTCAGGGGTTAGCCATCTGGCCTTTGCAGCGCTAGGTCCCAGGTTCAATTCACAGCCAGGACATTATCTGCATGGAGTTTGCAGGTTCTCCCTGTGTTTGCGTGGGTTTCGTCCGGGTACTCCAGTTTCCTCCCACATCGCAAAAACATGCAGTGAGGTTAATTGGCTTCCCCCTAAAAATTGACCTTAGACTACATTAATGACAAATGACTATAGTAGGGACATTGTGAGCTCCTTTGAAGGACAGTTAGTGACACGACTATGGACTTTGTACAGTGCTGCGTAATATGATGGTGCTATAGAAATACTGTGTAATAATAATAAGTCAAAAGATCTCCATTATGTTCCTGAGGTTAGCTGCAGTTAGGGAATATTTAATTTGTGTGTGAATATCATTGTTATTGATTTTCTACCCAATGTAGCTTTAGGCCCATAGGTCACACGAAAGCCCTAGGAAGATGCTGCTCTTCTGTATGCCACAGTATTAAGGCAAGTCCTTTGTTGCATTCTTTCATTAGATTTTCTTTTCCTATACATTTTTGTACTTTTGTATTTCTATTTTTCTTACCATTTATATTTTTTATTTGTTGCGTTTGTGATTTTTGTGGGCGGCACAACATTTGTAAATGATATTGCTATGGTTTGACTCAGAATCATAATTTTAATTTTAGACAACTTATGTTTTTTAACACTTTTGAAAGACAACCAGGCCTATTCTGTATATACAGGGTGTCCCAAAAGTCACTATACACTTTTATTGAATCCTAAAAATTACACAAGAAACTACGTTTTTTTTCATATTCTTAGCATTAACAAAGGGGTCGTTGCAGTTTTACTTGCTAGGCTTGCCATTGTGTTCAAACGCCATGAAAACTAGTTGTATACTTTCACATGACCACCTCCATTTTTGACAACTTTCAACCACCTTTTGACACTTAACTACGTTTTGCAGCATCTCTTCTCCTACTTGCTGCAGGCCGTGCAGATTCTTTCTTCAAAAAAAAAATTGTCCAATCAGCCCAGTGCTAGACATTGCACCCCAAACCACCAGCTTCGAAGAGTCAAGAATTTCCGCTGGCTTTGATTTCCCCCCACCAGTTTTGGTAATGGTGTACGAGCGATTCACACATTTCCACATGAGCATATTATTCTTTCACTTTAAGTTTTCGAACAACCTAAAGTCGGTACCGGTAGAGCTTTATCGCTCTACGAAGCATTCTCTGAATTGAGCATTTGTTGATCCTGAGTTCCAGTGCAGCCCTCCGGATGGACTTTGCACAAATGTCTGCTCCAGGAAAGCTGTGTTTATATCGGTGGTGGTAGTAGCAGGCCTTCTGCTGTGTAGTTTGTCAAGAGCAGATCCTGTTTTGAGAAACTTGCCATGGATAGCGTAAATTGTGTAACGTGTTGGAGCAGTGTACCGGCCATAAAGCTTCACAAACTCGCGCTGAACTGCAGTTGGGGACTGAAAAACTTCTTGCAAAGCAGAAACTTTGCAACGCTGCTCCAATCTCAATTGGCAAGCCATGATTAAGAGAATGATAAGCTTACAAAAACTGCCTAAGTTGTCATGTGCTAATGGCCTCAAGTTTCTCTGAATAATACCTGGAACGAAATAGAAAAAAGGAAGAGTCTGGTAACTTTTGGGACACCCTGTATAGGCTACTTGTAAGTAAGACTAGTAAGTATATGCTATTGTAAGTAATTACATTTTTTGCAGAACCAATATTCCCATAGCAAAATATATATATATTGTTATGGTCTATAGTGGATGTACAGGTGTAACAGTTGAAGTAGATAACTAGCAATCACATTTTGGCTATTTATATTGGGAAGCTTCTCTATCCAATAAAGTGAATGAACCTAGCAAGAAAAACCCTGGGCTATATATTAAATCACATAGTTGGACTTTCCATTTGTTAAGCTAATGTTGCTTTTGTATCATACCATGCTCCTAGAAACTGTCTTATTGCAGCTATATCCTGGGATCAGCATTTCCTTAATCAATTAAATTTATAACCTTAAAATTGGGGACCCAATGCCAGTTTGCTTCCTTTTCATCTCTTTAACCTCCTGGTGCTTGCCATCCTAGTGCGGGCAGAGGCAAATTGTGCCAAATTACTTTACTTATAATATTTTAAATATATTACAGGCTAGAGTACTAAAATCTCAATACTGACTCGTTTTCTTAAATGAACAGTTGGTGGCACTAGTATAGGGCTCATCAGATCTCCCTAGTTATTCTAAAGCATTAATTTATATATAAGACCAGACAAATCCCGATTGACTATACTGGATGAATAGCTGCAGGCCACACATTCCATGCTGGATTTAGTAGGAGTACATTGCAGAGAAGCTTCTTGTTTTCAACCAAAACCATTCTTTGTTTGATCGCAGTTCCTTGTTACCATTTTTGCATAATGCGAGGCAGCAGTCATTTTTTTCTTTATTCCAGATAGGCTGCAAATGTGCATGGTTGGCTAATCCCATTATGTAATGTGCACAAATAGACCCTAATCACAAACACTGATTGTATGTGGTTTAAAATGAGGATGCATGGAGTATTAATAGATCTGTGCAGATCCTCCTAATAAAAGTCAGCTCCGGGCCTTGATACCATATACACACATTGAACGTTCAGAAGACACAAGATATCCTAATATACAAATAGGATCTGGAAACCAAGTATTTTCTTATTTATTTATATTCATATTTTCTTTCTTATTAAAAAATATGTACATGTACATGAAAACAAAAAATGTTAAAGTTACCAAATATTTTCTTCTACAAATGTAAAAAAAATAATATAGAGATATTAAAATTTTTTGGTTAACCTAGGAATTTCTTCCTGGTAAACTCAGCTAGCCTAAATTCCATTATCAAAAATCACTTTTGCAACTAAAAATTAAACCTAAATTTTTTGGTAGAAAAGGTTTTGCTTGGGCGACACAATGGGCCTGATTTATCAAAGCTTTCCAAGACAAGAGGAGATGGAATATAATAGGTAAAACTGGGAGATCTGGTCCAGGATTGAAAACTATTGCCAAAAATTAGCAAATAATTTTAAGAAATCAATTTTAGGTTTACCCAAGATAGTCAATCTTCTCCTGTCTTGGAGAGCTTTAATAAATCGGGCCCAATAAATAGACAACTGTTTTTCCCAACACCTGTAGTCAGGCCTGGTCTTTGGGGTGTGGAACCTGTGTAGATGCACAGAACACATCACCCTTGTTCTTTTTGAGGGGTGCTGCCAGCCCTACAAGCACCAATGCATTACCACAATTGAACAGGATTGGCAGGAGTGCCAGGGTGGAGTACAGTGTCCTGCTATTGTACGGGCCAGAGCCACGGATCATGTCTCCTGTACATATCACAGGCTCAGGGTGGTGGGTTGTGTCTCTGTGATGGGAGAGTGGGCAGGTTCTGCCATCATGATGGCTCCCCGCACATGTGCGGTCTGGAGTCCATAGATTTAGTGGTCCGTGAGCTCCAAAAGGATGGGGACCACTGTTTTAGAGGATGAAAACTGACCTGTAATTGGTTAGGAAAGTTTCCTTTTGACTAGGTAAAGAATCATGTGGGAATACTAAGAACATGAAGAATCAGTTAGGTGTGTAAATAAAAGAGCTTTACCCGTGCCTGTGTTTTTGTAAAGATGATACAATATGAAACAATAATAAAATTGTTCTTTGTAGAAGTGTGTAAATTTTATCTCCTGTACTGCTTCAGTCCCAGGCACTATGATGTGAAAACTGGCTGCTAATGTAACTATGAGAGGAAATGCAGGCTAAAGCTGCCTACACACGTGCAATTATTGTGGTTGGAAAGGATCTTTCACAATCTTTTCCAACGACTAAGGACTGCACGATCCATGAACGAGCTCTGAACATACAGCACCGTTCTGCTCTATGCAGAGAGGAGGAGGAGAACGATGGAGCAGCACCCTGCTGCGCACTCTCCCCCTTCTCTTGCATTAGGGTTGTTTGTCGTCCATTGTCCGTGGATCTGCCAGGACGATCGTTCGGACGATGGGCCCTGTAGACATGCCAGATTCTCGTACGATATCGGCCCTGATCCAATTATCAGGCGAGAACCATTGGACGTGTGCACGTAGCTTTAGACTAGAGAAGTGAGAAGGAATCGAGAAATCAAGGGTGCACCATAAGCTCTATAAATTAGTGATTGTTTGAGGGGTACCTGATTATATACTGTTTCATATTATAATGCTAGGATTGCAGCCCTGCAAAGTGCATGCTGCAGCAAACTGGGACATATTGTGTGCAAGAGCAAACTTGTCTATTTAGATTGAATTCAGTCATGTACTAGTTGTGATATGACATTTTTATGGTCTTGTAAACTGTACTGAGTTTTTGAAGTGCTTTCCCCAGCCCAATATTTGTCTGCATGCATTAACGTTAACTTCCATTAAACTAAGTTGTTTTGTATGTGTTCAGATGGCAGTATGCTTCAGGTTCAGAGCTTTAAATATTGCCATCCTTTTGAACAGTGGAACACATACTGCTGGGGACCCTACAAAATTTGGACCAATCTGGAGGCCTGGGACACATTTTGGGGGCCAAAATAGAGCTTGCTCACGGGCAGGGGCACATATATGGTTTCTTGATTTATACTGATTGACAATATACCCCCTAATAGTAGAAAATGATAACTATATGAAATATTGAAGCAGAATTACAGTCTGGCATAAAATTCCGGCAGTTCAAGATATCATTGATAACCCTTTTATATAATGATAAAATGTGTTCTTGTTTTTTAAATAGGGAGGACCCTTTCCTATCCATCTTTACCGCCACTGTGGTAAAGACTGAATGGGAAACTGGGAGCCTCCTGGGATATGTGACTTATGTGTCCCAGGAGGCTCGGGCTGTTCTTAGGGGAAAAAGATAGTAGATCCCACTGGTTCCTCCTCACTGGAAAGAAGAAATCCAAGAGGGTGTGGGACCAATCGGATTGCAGAGGCATCTAGGGTTCTTTGAAAGTAAAGGTAAACTGTTTTTTTTCCTTTAGAAAAGTTCCCCTTTAAAGCATTGTTCACATTATAATCCAGGCCATGTGTTATAGTTTATGTTCAATATTTTTTTATTAAAGGATATTTAAATACACAGAGATATACAAGTTATTACAAGTTATTACCTAGGTCATATCCATATTTATCCTAACAGACAGAAACTAAAGAAAGAGAAATGTTGGGCTACTTTGCCAAATAGATAGAAACTAATAGAAAATAAAACAAAACCAGTCAAGAAGAGAAGGAAAGGAAGACAAGGTACAGAAAACACAAAACAAGTACACAATAGGAATATTCCAGTCTACAAACAATTTAAACATAAAAAATGTTCCTTGCAATAAAAATAATTTTTATCCATAACCCCAGAATTTGAGATATTTGAAAACAGAAACAAAAGATTAAAACGAAAAAACATCTTATATATTGATGACACATTTAGGATGGGCCAATCCATATGGAATTTATTATAGTTTTCATGTGCTATTGCAAAGGTTTTTTCCAAGGAACATTGTACATTGAGGTCATAAGTCACCTCAGTAAGATTAGGCACTTCTGCATTCTTCCATTTCCTGACATTGGCTAATTTTGCGTATAGAAAAATATGTATGGTCAATGATCTCACTTCCCTAGGGAGTGATTTCATAAAGATGTAATAGCGCCATTTCTGGATTTGGACAGATAACACTATTACTAAGTTCAGATAATAGAAAAAATATTTGATTCCAAAAAGAACCTACTGATTTACATTGCCATATGGAACATAGTACCTTCTTCACCACATTCACTCCAACAGTTCCTCGAAATAGAATCTGAAAAATGCGCTAATCTAATTGGTGTCAAATACCACTGATTTAGTACTCTTTGGTACAAATCCCAATGATCCGCACACTTAGTGCTGCTGTAGGTAGTAAATAATGCCTCTATCAATTTCTCATTACTTTGTTGCATGTGTTATACTTTAAAGCACAGCCATGTTCCCTGCTGTGTGTTGTAATTGTGATCCTATTACATTGAATAAGGTTGTGCAAAGGAATGTGTGCATCAATCCCTTGTAGTGAGAGTGTCAGACAATGCTATACAACTACTAAAGTTCCTGTATATAACACTGAAAAACACACAAAAGTCCTAAGATAAGTTTATCCATCAGACAGAATTGTTCCACTTTGTTTATACAGCAATTAGAAGCTTATCTTCTGCTCTTCAAACTTCATACAGTTCTATGCCAAGCACACAAAGCAACCTGATTTTGGTACTTTGACTTCAATGATGTCTAGGTCACTGGCCGGTGTCTTTACGCAGATATTTTTGGCATGCATTCTTCTTCTGGGACTGCCTGAAACATGCAGTCAGTCAGACACAGACAGGCATTTAGCATTTTCAGAAAGAATTCTGCAATGCAACTCCATACTAATCTCAAGTCCCTTAAATAACTAAATTCTCTATGGTCTGGGTGAGTTTTTGCCATAATTGATTGCTATAACTGCCAACTATGCGGTGCATGCCAACACCTTTTTGAAGGCACCCATCAGCCATGAGAGGTCAAAAAACTGTCACTCCTTTATCCCCCATAACCACCATTTTCGCTGCAAACTCTTCAGGGTCCTTGATGATGCTCATCGGCCATTCTATGGCCACCAATGATGTAACATGCACAGGAAAACAGTTCACCAAAAGCATGTATTTTGCATGTCTCTTCTGCCAAAAACCTTATTTTTTAAGGTTCAGTACAGTTTACAAGACCATAAAAATGTCATACCACAACTAGTACATGACTAAATTCAATCTAAATAGAACCTTAAAGATAATGTTCTTTTGTTTTGCAGTATTTGCAATTAGAAGGGATAGCAGTTAAATGAACTTTGTTCTGCGCAGGCAAAGAACAGGTCTATTACTCCTATTAATACCATTACTATCCATTATTATTAGAAAGGTCGATTTCCAAAACAAATTATGGAAATTTTTAAGCTTTATTGGGGTAAAAAGCAAAAAAGCAGTTATCTAGATTAGATGTTCGGAAACATGAGACTGCCAGGAAATTATTCCTATTACAACCCCCTTACAAATTCATGTTCTTATATTTGTGCTCCCTACAGTTCTTATTGTTGCCACATTCTCCACAGCAAGATCTATTATGAACCATCAGAAGAATTAAAATATAAAAAGAAAAGATAATAAATGGTTTACTATTTAAGTAAAAATAAGACATAAGTGCACAGCAACCCGGCAATGGATCTTTACCGGTCGGTCTAGGTTCTCCCCTGGGAAACTAAGGTGGGTATTTTGTTAGAAAGCAAATAATACACTACAATATATGAACTACAAAATGTTCTTTTAAAGAAATTTGTGTACCTAGACCCAAGAACAAAAAATGCTTTGTTTATACATCTAAGCAATCATGGGATGGAAAATGTAATGACTGATCTACAACCAGCTTCAAGTTTCTATATAAAATTTGGTCATGAAAAAACAACATATACAAAATTTGAAGAAAGGTTTAGCACTATATAATGATACAAAATAATGAGTATGAAAATGCTTAACTGTGGTATTTATAATCCCTATATAATTATAATAGTGTAGAGCTGTCAATACAAAGATAGACTACATTGTATATTGTGCTCTTCTGGAAGCCAGGTGTGGTTGCTACAGGAAAAAAGTCAGACAATGCAGAGGGCAGAATATTCCCAGTGGTGTACCACCCACATTTGTAGACACTTGCTAACCTTTTGTATAACAGCAGAGAAGTATAACACCTGCTGCCAATGAAGGGGGAGCTGCTAATCATTGACTAGAATACACATCAAATGTACTGTAAGGTTCTCAACATATCAGTGAGGATCATAAAACTCATGCACATAAGTCCTAATTAGCAAATTAACACATTCTGATCACTAAATTCAATGATCTAGTGTGTCTTCCCCCCATTTGACCAGCTAGCCTTAGTATAGGTATAGGTATAGGTAGGCTAAAGGGACATTTTACCCACTTTGTGTCTGTAGACCCGAAGCCAATAAGACATGAAACTGTCCGGCTACTTTGCTATAAGTTTAGTTCTCCAGGGTCTACAGGAGTCTTAGGGTCTACAAACCCATAGCAGATGAACTGCAAGTAAATGGAGCATTGGTTCGTCAATAACAATACTCAAACTGTAGAGGAAAAGCAGAAATCAGGACCTTTTTGAATTCATGGAAATATATTACAGAATTATGATGTGATGCAAATGTGTCACATCGAGTTCATTGCTACAGAAATCTAGGATTTTTTTTTAGGAAAGATGACAGAGAAAGCTGGGATTTGTTTGCAAAAAAAAAAACATCTACTCAATTGTCATACAATGTTGGGGACCAGTGGGAAGATTGACCTGAGTTTCCCCTCCATCACCTGGAGGGAGGCCAAACATTTCCTAAAAACCCTGACTCAGAAACAAAGACGGTGGTACAAGGAAATTCATTTAAAGAGGAACTATACTCAAAACTCAAAAAAACAAAACACACTTACCTTTAATCCTGCAGGGCAGTCTGATCACTCGGGGCACAGCCATCTTCGTCTTCTCTTCCGGGTTCTTCATCCTACGTCACCCGACCCAGGTGCAAGATCAGGTGACGTATGATGAAAAAAAAATTTGACAATCTCGCTGCGCTTGCGTGAGATTGGCAAATGTTTATCCTTGAGCAAAAAGCCTCATCTCAGGCATGCGCAGAAGGAGCGCCAAGAGCCTCCTGGGATGCCTGATGTAGATGTAGGTATCCCTGGAGGCTTTGCGCTCCCATTCAAGCAGTTAAGAATTAGGGGGAGGTGCTGCACTTTTTTTTTTTTTTTTAATAGGGTGTTGCACCTAAAAAAAAAAATCAGCTTTTACTTTACATAAAAGGGTTCTCTACTATGCTTTAAGTCAAGAATATCCAAACACGGAAAGTCCTAGCAAAGAAAGTCAAAGCCAAACAACCTGAAGCTGTCAAATTCCCAAAGAACAAGGACCTGATTGAGAAAATCTCTCTCATCAAAGGTGACATCACTAAACTAGAGGTAGATGCCACCGTCAATGCAGGTTTTATTTACCATCTGGACGTTAATCCTATGGAAGTCATAGAGTATAAAATTTCCAAAACCTGATGATTAACGATATAGCGTTCTCATCATGTCCCCTGAGGAGGCCTAATGGCAAAACACTTTGGGATTGAGACATCGTGTGCAATCGTTTATTTAATTTTAATAAAATCTAGCTGCCTTTCTATTGTGATTAGGCAGAATCGCCTGAACTGGGAGACGCCTATCTATAATATCTTGTGATGTTTTGTAGTGATGATTGTCTTTTTATCCACAATTGCGGATAATGTATAACATTGTATGACAATTGAATACATGTTTCTATTTTTACCAATAAAAACCCATCCCATTCTTGAAGAGCAGTCGTCTTTCCTAAAAAAATCCCTCATTACTTTGGGGTTGGCATTCTAATATGTACCTAGGGAAAGAGGAAGATAGTAACCAGGATTCTTTATTGTCCTTATATGTATCCTACCTGTCATAGTCCAAAAGTAAAATAATGTAGAAAATCAAATCCTATTTCTAGAAAAGTGCTTTCAACCCTTTCATGTGTTTAGGATTCTGTTCCTAGAAGTAGTATAGACTATAATCACTGCCCCCTATTCTATTGGAATGCCACATGTTGGATGCTACATGTAGGGCTTCCCCCTGATGCAGCAGTTTGTAACATTCAGCAGAGACTAAAGCTACGTTCACACGTCCAATGCCTCCCATCCAATAATTGTCTCTGGGCCGATACCGGACGAGAGTCTGGTGTGTGTAGAGAACCCATTGTCCATCGTCTGAACGACCACCCTGGCGGATCCATGGTCAATGGACGACGAACGATTGTAATGGAAGTGAAGGGGAGAGAGTGCAGCGGGGTTCCGCTCCGTCGTTCCCCACCTCCCCTCTCCATAGAGCAGAACAGTGGTGTATGTACAGCTCATTCATGCATCGTGCAGTTGTTAGTCGTTGGAAAGGATCGTGAAAGATCCTTTCCAATGACAATGATTGCACGTGTGTACATAGCCCTAGGCCTAGAACCCATGAGCAGATCCTCCGCCAACTTTGCACACAGCAGAGCGATCAATATTCTGAAACATTTGGAATAAAAAAGAAAAAACTCTGCACACATGTAGAAGATTCTACTCTTCCGATTGTATTCCTAAACAAAAAAAATCAGAATTCAAACACACATAATTTACCATTTATAGATGTGATCAATACTTACCAACGCATCAAGTCAATCTGCAACTGATCAGAAAACTTCCCTCCCAAAAATAAAATAAAAAATCGTTACCACTGATCAGTAGCTGAACTCCCTTCTGCAATACTCATCTGTACACTGATATCCACTGCAACTTGTAGATCATCAGTCATTCACTCATCACCATTGTAATTATATGTTCTGTATATAGATATAAATATATTTATATGCATTGCATGTGCCAATCTTAACTCTCCCATAAAGATGTGTACTGGCTACAAGTGCAATGTGCCTGGAAATAAAGATCACATTTGCTTCTGCACGATATCCTGTTGTGTCCCTGCCAAGGACATCTTTAGTAAATAACAATGACAATCACATCGGTCAGATCAGTCCAGCTGTCCTCTCCTCTGTCCTTTGTGTGACATTAAACGTCCATCCGCTCCCCCAGCATAGCATACGATGGTTACAGTAACGATCTGACAGGTCGGTTATACTCTTCCTATGAATATGCAGAGCAGCGATGATTGCTGGGATGGAAGGTGAGTCAGTCACGTGATCACTGTCCCTGGCTGGGACCTGGCAGCCGACACTTTGAACGTCCCATGATCACGTGACGCTGTTTATATGATTGCAATGTGGAGGTCCCTGTGCATGCTGTCAGTGTCACCCTGCTCGTACAGGAAAATCCCGATATAACACTATATGACACTCAGACAACACATGGATGATCTGTGTACAAGAAGCATGATGATATTTTTGTATATGAAAGTATTTCTCAGCCAAGGTTCCTCCAGAGATTGCTTGAGTAATGAGAACACACGTGCAATAATTATCGTTAGAAAATGAACGATTAATGACCGATCAACGATTATTATGAACGTATTGTGCACAATTCTGTACATGCTGTAATGATATGATCGTTCAAATATAATCCACCAATAATGTACATACGCTGGATACGATCGCGACATGTACAGGAGATAGTGTATCACAGAACAATCCATGATCACTGAATGATCGTACACACAATAGATAGCGAACGATCGTCGCCCAATCAGATCCATCGTGATGGTCGTTTGTTTCCAGCGACGTTCATCGGCGTCCTTGTGCACTTTTTTTGTTAACGATTATCGTACAATTAGTCGTTAATCGTTTGTTTTGAACAATATTTATTGCACGTGTGTACTTAGCCTAATCTGTATCTCTTAGGTCAGTTACCTCTGACAATAACGATCTTCTTGGCTATCTGTAAGGTTGACATTGTTCCCACTGACCACACTCATGTACTGTGAGCTACAGGGAATTATAACAGGGCTTCCCTGAACACCTGAAAGGTATTTCAATAGTTCCCCCAAGTTATAAAGGTCCAGAAAGGCTGAAATGAAGTATATACAGAGACACATACGGATGTTCTGTGTGCAACATCACATTTTTGTACAATATTATACAGGAATACAGAAACTGATCGCACCGGGCTGAATAACTATCCTGTTTCCCCCGTGTCTTATATTAAATAATGCTCCAAACATGCACTAGGGCTTTTCTTATTTTTTCATGAACAACAATCGACATTTATGCCTAAACAAAAAAATCAATATTCATATATAGTCATGTCATCACATTCTGTAACAGCATCATTATTATTATTAATATTATTAAAAAGGATTTATATAGCGCCAACATATTATGCAGCGCTGTACATTAAATAGGGACTGCAAATGACAGACAGATACAGACAGTGATACAGGAGGAGCATCATAACACTTCAAACCCTGAATTCCATCTTGTGACTCCATTTCCTTTAGAACCATTGGCCCCAATTTCTCATTATTATTATTAATAATAATAATAATAATAATAAACAGGATTTACATGGAACATGTTGTGCAGCGCTGTACTTTAAATAGGGGTTGCAAATGACAGACAGTGACACAGGAGGAGGAGAGGATCCTGCACCGAAGAGCTTACAATCTAAGAGGTGGGGGGAAGTATCACACAATAGGAGGGGGATATTGAGTGGTGGGAAGTAGCGAGGGTTTCTTATTTTCAGGGTCGATCGTATTTTAAGGGAAATGGTATGTAGCCAAAAGTTGTACAATGATACAAATGCATGTGGAATCTATAGATCAATTGCTGTGTATAAATCAGATTATTGGATGCTGGGTGTGCCATGAGCACAACATTGCCTTCATCAGAAAGGATGCTGTGTATCATGATGACAATTTTATAAATATAATACAATGAACAGAAATGCAATGCACTGGGTTCCTCTCAGGAAATGATTACTATGTATAAATGTGTGGAGTGATTTTTTATGTTTTACAATACAGCTTGTGATTATTCAAAACACCTAATAAAGTCATGTATACATAAACATACACACACATATAGAGAGAGAGATTCCAAGTGCATTGTATTGGTTTACACATTGGAAACTATTTGGTTACATTGACCCTGATTTATTAAAGCTCTCCAAGAATGGAGAAGATACACTTTCATGTGTGAAGCTAGTTGATCCAGCAAACCTGGAATGGATTTCTTAAAAGTAATTTGTGAGCAAATGTTTCCAATCCTGTACTAGATCCCTTCCAGGTTTGTTGGATCTCCCAGCTTCATTGATGAATTGTATCTTCTCCAGTCTTGGAGAGTTTTAATAAATCAGGGCCAATGTAACCAAAAGTTTCCAATGTGTAAAACAATACAATGCAATTGGAATCTCTCTCTATACGTGTGTGTGTGTTTATGTATACATGACTTTATTAGGTATTTTGAATAATCACAAGCTGTATTATAAAACATATACATCACTCCACACATTTATACATAGTAATCATTTCCTATGCAGACACATCAGTGCTCCCTCTGCATAGAGATCTCTGTGATTTTGCAGCGGTGGACTGATGTGGGACTACAAGTCTCAGCACACCCTGTCAGACTCTGATAGGACTGGAGGGATGGCTGGCAGAGCCTGCTGGGATTTGTAGTTCCCCAGCTGTTGTGTAGAATGGGTGTATGTTCCATAGAAGACAATGGGTGTGGAGGGTGCAGCAGGTGCTGTGTAGGGTGCTGGGCACAGATCGGGTGTCGTCGGTGCAGATCTATGTAAAATCCCCGATTTTTCTGCCTAGTCAGATCACTGTGCGCGTTCACGAGAGGCCGGCTATAAAGGTGTCAAATTGTTGGGCTTTGAAGATAGCTGCAGGGTGTGGAGGGGGGTGAGGATGTGTAGCGGTGTTGCCCGGCAGTGTGGTGCCCGTGTGGTAACATACCATAGCCCCATAGTGCAGACAAGTCCCCTATCCTCGTTTCTCTATGTTGGGTTATGTGGGCTATGGCAGCCTCGCATTGCAAACACTATAACTGCCTCACAGCTGCATCCCGCCTGACTGCCTCACACACACAGATGACATTTTGTATTTGCGCGCTGTTTTGCTCTCTGGTGACGTCACATAAACGTCGCCCAATAGCCGTCGGCCGCTGGTCAGGACAATGGAGGCGAGCCGACCAATGACGTGAGGGGACTAGTTGGCGGCGACCAATCAGCGTCGGCCTGAGCTGAGAGTAATGTTACAGATTGGGAGAGTGAAGAGGCTGCGTATCGATCCCGCTTTCTCTCACAGCCATTGCAGTACATTGAGCTCCATAGACACAGCATTGGGTGAGTACACGGCGCTTCAGCTTATAGTCACTGGCTATGTCTAGGGACCTGGAACAAGCGGGCAAGTATTGGAGAAGAGGATGGAAACGCCAAAATGACTGCCTTTAATCCGCCTGACGGCCTGAATAATCCCCGGGCCGCCGAGGAGGGAAGCGGAGGGGGATTATAAAATACACCCGGTGGGGATGGGGCGACGATGAAAAGATAAATAAAGGGGAATTATCCCCGAAAGGACACATTGATTCTCCACACGTTATGACGTCACACAGAAATCACCTCAGAGAAGGGAGAATTCTTACTGGCGGCCGGGCCGTGACATAGACATTTTATTCGGCCACCTACAAAGTGAAAGGGGAACTTTTCATGTCATGTGAGAGGGGCAGGTGGGCACCCCCGAAACTGCCAGCGGTTTCTAAACCCCCCCTTCGGGGTCGCCCGCGTGCAGGGGCACAGCCGCCCGTGTTGTAGTGAGGGGTATGTGGGGTGTATCAGGGCGGATTGGCACCTCACGATTACTCTCTTTGGTAACATGGCTGACTATGGGGAAGGCAGAGGAGGAGGGGGTTTGGTAAGCCGGGCACATAAGGGTGTTGGCTGGCACAGACAGTTCTTTTCACCCGAGCCCCTGTAGCCGGCCGCCGCTTCTCTCTACGAGATGGCGGGTTGCGAGCCGCACTCTCTAACATGGTGGTTTTAATAGCGCGAGGGAGGAGGCGCGCGGGCACGACAAACAATAGGTAGAAAAGGGCGGCGCGCTCCTGTCACCGCCATTCCGAGAAGCAGAGCGCGCGCACGCACGAAAAGGCGCGCCCCCGCTGCCTCAGCCTTTTCTCTATGTAAGCCTATCCCCGCAGTGTTGTAATGTAATGTCTGTGTGTAATATGGGGAAGGATAGACATCGCCACATAACACGGAGAAAGAGTCCCTCCGCCGCCACACACCGCCATCCCTCACACCTCCGCCAGGGCACAGCGGGGCTGCTGGAGACATTTCAAGGGGACTTTCTTTCATCAGCAAGCCGCTCTCACAAGATGGAAGGAGAAAAATCTGTCATTGTTGACCTTTTTTTCCCTCCCTCCCTCCTTCTTTCTGGAGCTGCGCCATCGCTTGGAGGTGCTGGTTACATGTAACATGACAGAGCTGGCCCTGGTGACAGCTGGTGGTTGCCCATAGCAACTATAAACCAGTTGTGTGACAAAGGGGAGGAGGGTGTTGTGCTGCTGCTTCTGCAGAGCTTTCATAACATTTCCCCACATTAATCAGCATTAAAACATGAAGCGTAGATTTTTTTCCAGGACTAATTCCCAGCAGACTGCTGGGGCTAGTAGTGCACCATTATGTAAGACCATTGCATTGATACTGGTAACTGGTTTAAAGCAAACCTGTCATGATGGAACCATACTGCAATAGTGACTCGTCGTCATGCCGGCTTTAATCACGTTTGCAGATGGGGAATTTAATTTCAGAACGGCTCTGTCTCATTGCCTGGTGACCCCTTCATTTTGATGTAGCCGTCAGTTTTACAGCAAAGCCTGCATGTCACCGCTCTGTACATGCCATAGTGATTGCTGCCGGCCGACTTCCTGCATGAAGTTTCCTTGTGTGGTACATCACGGGTTGTAGCTAGGGATGAGTAACATTCAAACTATTCCAAACACACCACATTCCCAGGCACTCCGCTCGCTGCTTTCCCTGACCGACTCTTCTCAGATCCGGTCTATAATGGAAGATGAAACGCTCTGCTAGATTCATATGGGATAAATACATTATGACCCCCTGAGATTCCTGTATTACAGGCGGTTACGTCAGTCACATTCTACAATTCACAGTTTATAGTTGACATTTAGATAATTACTTTTCCTGTTGCCCAAATTATTATTAAACAGGATTTATATAGCGCCAACATATTATGCAGCACTGTACATTAAATAGGGGTTACAAATGACACAAATACAGTGACACAGGAGGGGAGGACCCTGCCCCGAAGAGCTTACAATCTAGGAGGTGGGGGAATTAACACACAATAGGAGGGGAGATATGTAGTGGTGGGAAATAGAGAGGGTTTCAAAGACAGAAGAAGACGGGTAGGCAAGTTTGAAAAAATGGGTTTTGAGTGCTCTTTGAGCAGAAGGTAGTAGCAAGCCTAATAGGACGAGGAAGACCATTCCAGAGAGTCAGGGCAGCTCTAGAAAAGTCTTAAAGGCGTGCGTGAGATGAGGTTTTTGTTTAAAGGTTTACCAGAAACCTGTTCAATGCTTATCCTTGCCCCTTACATATTTCTCATAAGGGCGCTGAAATCAAATTCTTACCTAAAAACATCGGAGCATTTAGTAACTCGTGGCAGCTCCAACAGCCTCTGAAATTGTCAGATACAGTTGTATTATCAAACCAACATATTACACAGCACTGTACAATAGCAGCTTACAAATGACAGTGACACAGCAGGAGGAGAGCTTACAATCCAGGAGGTGAGGGAAGTAAAACAATAGTAGGGAAATAGGTTACTTGCTAGAAGGGTTCTAACAATAATATTTTTATTATAGAGGAGCCCAGAGCTCTGCATAAGAAGCCACAGCATTTCCCATGTACGTTAGTGGCCAAAATTGTGGAAACCTTTTGGGGGAAAAAAAGTGTTTTTGAGGTTTGATGGCTCAACACCATTAAAGAAATGGCATAAAGAGGTGACTGGTCACCCAGAAAGCCATGTAAAATAGTATTATTAGCTGTACAAGTGATGGTTATGAAGAAATTAGAAGAAAAGGTGGTGGAAATGTAACCAAAGGTGGCATTTCTAAATTTTTGAAGAGGTATAAGATAACTCAGTCACTACAAAACCAGACTAGGAAAAGGTGCACAACAGCAAATAATAATAGAAGAATTAGGAGACTGTGCCTGGGTGACAGAAGAAAGTCATCTGGGTGCATACAAGGCGAAGCGGCTCAATGCAATGTGGAGTGCAAGGACTGTTTGGCACAGAGTACAGGAATTTGGTCTAAATGCTAGAATTTCACACACAAAATTTATTTTTTTTTATCTCTTAAGCTAAGGTTTAAAATATTAAACTTCGGATAAAACCCATTCTAACTGGATAGTGTTATTTGGAGTAAGGAGACCAAAATCTCCATTCTATAGGGAAGATCTCTTCCATAGGGCTGTGCAATCATACAAATTGCAAATTACAGAATCAAATTAGTGTAAAGTTTACCCTTTTTAGCAGAATTGATTTTACTTGTGGGTAGGTTGTCCTTGAAAGCAATTACATTATCTGAATTAGCAATTATCTGCACTCTGGAAGCTGGATAGGTGCACAAAGTATTTTAGTGTTTCTCAACCAGGGACCTTACAGCAGTTTGTACATCTCAGGTCAGATTAACTGACATCAATGATCTTTTTGGGCATTATTAATATTAAACCAGATTTATATAGCACCAACATATCACACAGCACTGTACATTACATAAGGGTTGCAGACAAATACAGACAGTGACACGGGAGGAGGAGGAGACCCTGCCCCGAAGAGCTTACAATCTAGGACTGCAATGTAAGAAGCATTCTTCCTACCTACCACAATGCTAATGTGCTGCAAGATGTGGATTTGGTCATTATAGAAGGGGTTACCTAAGGTCTGAAAATTATTTCATGGGTTCCCTCATGTTAAAGTTGAGAAAAGAGTATTTAGATATATAATAGATGTCATCACTTATTTGTAATAGAGGTCTCTGTCATGTTGGTGCACACCTGTTTTTAGGAAGACAGACATTTTATTTGTCTAGTTTATCACTTAGTGCATCCTATTAGAAACAATCTGTCAAATGTTGAGATTGGTTTAGAATGAAGAGTGAACAGAAAACATCCAATTATTATTTGTACTAATATTACAGAAAAAAAACAATACAGCAGATCTTTATTTGTAGAAAATGTTTTTCCATGTCTTTTTATCTATTTTTAGAAATCTAACAAAATGGGGAAAGGTGATCCTAAGAAACCAAGAGGAAAGATGTCCTCCTATGCTTACTTTGTGCAAACTTGCAGAGAAGAGCACAAGAAAAAGCACCCAGATGCATCTGTAAACTTTGCAGAGTTTTCCAAGAAGTGCTCAGAACGATGGAAGGTAACGGTTCTAAACATTATGCATCTGTATTATATTGTCTGTGCATGTTATATTATTAAGACCTGGCCATTCTATGGAAATTATCTAATCCTTTCAGTTTGCTTACTCATTTCAGGTAATTAATATACAGAGCCAGCAAACAAAGTTCTGTTGACCACATGGAAAAGACTCCAGATAGTCAGACATAATCTGGTAGATTTCAGATACATTCTTTACCTTGTTCCTGAGATTCTTGTAGTTCAAATGCCAATATCCACATAATTTTCAGGAGACACCTTATATATTGTTAGGGATCACCTGGCAGTTAATGTAGACACACCTTTTAAAGGGAAATGTGCAGATTTTAGTGCATAGCCTGTCATCCTATCCATGGACTTTGTGTTTTAAGTAAATCTGTGATAAAACGGAGTACCTTTGTAAGAAAATAGAGACAATATATGTGTAAGCCAGAGCAGTGAAGCTTAGCTCTACCATGAGGGATATCATTGCCCCAGAGCTAGCTTGTCATCCTGGAGATAGAGAATGGCAGCTTCTATGTAGCTTGCTATACTTTGCCTTGCCTAGGCACACAATCAAGACCTTTTTAATAGCATTGTTATCCATTTATTTACACATCTTCAGCCTTTGCTCCAATGCTCATCTGCTGGACTGCAAAGTACACTAATCTGATATCAATTAAGTATATTCAATCTCATTGAAAAAAAATCTTAACTTGTTGCTATAGGTTACATTTTAGAAGAAAATATTCTTTAGGGCTAGTACACACTCAGGTTTTCACTTCTGACCTGATAAAACAACCAGGTGTGAAGGTAACTCAGCTGCTGACTGTCAGAGACCAATTTTCTGGATTGCAAGCATTTGTAGATACAACACGTGATCTATCTGTGGTGCGTTGCAGTAACAAGTGCAATATCAAAACACGTTTTACTCATGAGCAAGTGCGGTGCAATTCTTTTTCAGGACAGCGCATCTCCAACACACATGCATTGCATCTTAACGCAACACCTGACAACTTGCTATCATTGTGCTGGCAAATATTGAATGGGCTTTTTTAACACACTTATGAACACCAAAGTATTATTGGGCTTGAATTAGGCTCCTTTTTTTAAGATATTACTCGCATTGTTTTAAAAATTTCAGTAAAGCACAAACAGGTGTAAGGGAACATTTAATGTTTTATAGAAGAGAATAATGTTGCCATGATAATGCCCTATCATTGTAAATGAACATTTAGGGGAAAACACACACACACATTGTGGTAACACATGTGCTACTGCAATTCATAACAGCTTATTTGGGTTTTATTCATATTTCATGGCACCCAACACACACACAAGGCAATGCAACTATAACTCATGTGTTGCTGTGTACAACAATGACAGTTTTGGCTATTCATATACATCAACATGTGCTGTATTTGTGTAATACAACAATTTTTTTGGCAATGCAAAGAAAATGAGGTGTAAATTCAGCCTTTACAGCTTATTTTTGTAGTATGCATATTGCAGTGTAACTTAGAGGACTCACAAAATATGAAAATCTCAGATCCTCATGGTAGTTCTCTTTCACAGCCCACCCGTAGCTGTTTATAAAGTCACATCAAATAAGGGACCAATATGAGCAAACCAATTATGTAGTAGAATGGGTCCTTACAGTTATAAGATGTTATCATTTAGTACTTTTTTCTAATTTTTTTTTCGTTAAATATATTAATGTTTTGTTTTTTACAGACTATGTCCGCTAAGGAAAAGGGCAAGTTTGAAGATTTGGCAAAAACAGATAAAGCCCGTTATGAAAGAGAAATGAAATCTTACATACCACCCAAAGGAGAATCAAAAAAGAAGTTCAAGGACCCAAATGCACCAAAGAGACCACCGTGAGTTTGAACTGAAGGGTTGATAGGACGTTGCTCTGTCTAGCATGCAATAAATGACAAGAACAACCTTCACAAAGAATTGGAATATCTGTCTTAAATTGATATTTGATATTGCTGTTGCAGAGTCTTGCAAGCCATTTTAGTCTCATTTCTCATACTATTTTAATAGAATGTGGCATTTAGACTTCCCATCACTCCTTTGTTTTTCTATCATAGGGCAGTCTCTTTTCTACAACATTTAGTTTTTTGTTTTGTTTTTTTGTATTGATTAATGTTGTTTAATTAAAACAGCAAAGGGCTCTGCTTCTAGGGCCAATTCTGCACATTATGGCAGTGTTTTTTTATTTGTTTTATTGCAGATCGGCTTTCTTCCTGTTCTGTTCCGAGTTCCGTCCTAAAATTAAAGGCGAGCACCCAGGTCTGACCATTGGAGATGTGGCAAAAAAACTGGGAGAGATGTGGAACAATACTGCATCCGAAGACAAGTTGCCTTATGAAAAGAAAGCTGCCAAACTGAAGGAGAAGTATGAAAAGGTAATTTCATCATATGTCATCATGTTCATCATGTAGTTTGATTCCAATCATCATTACAGAAGAAAAAAAGAAACTTTTTTTGTATCCAAATAGAGAACTTACAGTGCAGAATGCACCATCTGTCTTTTATGTCAGGTATATTGTACAATACTTTTATTAGGATTAAAAAGAAATGCACAAACTAATAATTTAATAGCAGAGTTTTTTTCCCTCAAACACCAGCAGAGACCTCTGAAAGTCTGTAGTTAACTACAAATCCACACTGCTGATCTTTAACATTTGCCTTTATGAATAACTTAGAATCTTGTTTTGGGGAAGCAAATATACAGGTTCATTTTATTATTGGTATGATGTGGGCTAAATATACAAAACGGTGTAAATCTTACAAACTTTTCACAGAGAATGTAATTTAAACCTGCAAGAAGACTACTAAAATGTGCGTTCCCCATAGTAACTGGTTGCATGTTTCCTATTGGCTAAATCATAGCAGCTGTTGTCTGACTGAGCTATAAATGTGTTTATTTCCCCCAACCTAACTTATATACTGTATGTGATTTCTTTCCTTGGATTTGTGCAGAAGGTGGCACTGTCCTACCAAGATCATTTTGCTTCTGAATAAGTCAGATTGTTCTCTTTAGTTGAATTTTCCTATCTAAATGCCCACATAGAAGCCCTTTCTGTCTGCCTTATCCCTCTCACGGCCTGGTATGGGGGCCACAGCTAAGGAAACTGGATCACATGGCTGCTTTTTTTTTTTTATAAATTCTGTCACTTTAACATTGTCATAGCATACTAGTTTTATTGTGAGACTTTACTTGGGCTTATACTTGGACTACAATAATTAGTAAAATCTTCGATGATCGCTAATTTCTTCAGATACACGCCATTCACTTCCACTACTTTCCCTTGTGCATGTAAAGGGATTAAGGTGCCAAACTATTCTATAGGTGATCAGACAACACTTCACTGTATTTAAGATTAGAAAAGGTTTGCAAATGTTTATCAGTGTTTAATTTGTACATTGCAGCAATCTCCAATTCAAAACAAATTTCTTTACATTTATAATGTATAATTTCTGCATAAATTCCGAAATGCTGGAATATTTCTTTGCAAGTTTAGATCTAATTTCACATTGTGCTGCACACAATTTCATTTATTGCTCAATTCCTTACCTCATGCTGTCAGCTATTACATTTTCTTTAAATCTCTTTATTTTTGTCTTCCTTACTTTTATTCCATAGGATGTTGCAGCATATCGGGCCAAAGGAAAGCCTGAGGCACCCAAAAAGGCTCCTGCTAAACCCGAAAAGAGTAAGAAACAAGATGATGATGATGATGACGACGAAGATGAGGACGACGAGGAGGATGAGGAAGAAGAAGATGATGAGGAAGATGATGAATAAACCTCTCCAGGAGCAGTTTTGTCTATATAGCATTTAAACCCCCTGTACACAGCTCTCATTTTTTTAAAGAAAGAAAACAACAAATCAAAATATAAGGATGTGTAAGATTTTGTTTTTAATCTGTACAGTGCCCTCCCCTATCCCACTTTTTTTTTCTTTTGTATTGTTAACACACTACCAAACGTATCTTTAGACGGCCCTGTGTTTTAAGTGGTTTTCAATAACCACTAACCTTGCCTCGTACAGTAAGGGGGTTGTAAATTGGCATGGAAATTTTCAGCAGGCTCATGTTGGTGCACAGCACAATTTAGTTTATATGGAGATGTAGTTCATTTTTCCATCTTCAGTTGTCTTAGCATCATTATTGTTGTTCTGTTTAACTGAATACCACTCTGTAATTGCAAGAAAAAATTGCAACTGTTTTGTTGACATTCTGATTGCTTCTAAGTAAATACAATTTTTTTTTATTACCTATGTTGTTTATTGTAGAGATCAGTGTTGTAATCCTCTTACTAAATTCATGATTACATTTGTTTCTTGTTAAATTTTAACAGCCCTCATTGTTGGTGAAGGAAGTTTTTGTTACAGAGGATTTACTTTGTAACGGGGTATTATTTGCATATTTCAAATGGACAGAATAATCCTTCCATTAGTGAAAGTTATCATAATTCATTGCATTAGTGAAAGTTATAACAATCCATTGTGTGTTAAGGTTTTTTATTTTTTGATACATGTAAACAAAATGATTACATGTATACATTCATCTTTACTTGTCTTCTAACATATGTGTGGCATATGAAGCATGTATACCAACAAGCAATAGCAAGCAGAGAGTTAATCTACTGGGTTCTCCTAGCTTATTTGTGGAGACTGTTAAAGCTATGTACACATGTGCAATAATTGTCGTTGGAAAGGATCTTTCACGTTTCAACTAATGACTGCTTGATGGATGACCATACAGCACTGTTCTGCTCTATGGAGGGGGGAGAACGACGAAGTGGCACCCTGCTGCGCTCTCTCCCTTTACTTCCATTACGATCGTTCATCATCCGTGGATCTGCCCGGGCAGTCGTTCGGACGATGAACGATGAGCCCTCTACACACGCAGGTTTCTCGTCCAGTATCGGCTCTGAGACAATTATCAGACGAGAACCATTGCACGTGTGTACCTACCCTTACACCTTGGCCAACCAGGGGTCCCTATCCAATGATGAATATCAATTTCTCTGCTGTCCTTATAACTGAGAGCCATGCACCCTCCTATGCCATCTAAGTTAGGTTTAAATTATTTTATCCTTTTTAGCAGTAAATGAATGTGCACATATTTAGTGGAGGTGATAAACACTGCATCATGTAAGGGTGGAAGTCAAACATGCAGCATATCCTCTTATCTGACAAGTAAGCCGAGCTGTTATACGACTGTCCAAACCTTTTATATTGTCTCAGTAAATATAACTGCATATTTTATGTCAGTTGTGTCTGTGTAAACAGTATATGAATAATGTATGCACATAGTTAAGTTAGGAAGAGAACACTGCTGTTTCTGTTTGTTTTTACACATTACATTATTGCTCGCTTTCATAACCACATTCATGTGAAAATATATTACAGTGGTCTTGAAAGAGTTAATTAATATATATATATATATAGATAGATATAGTATGCATTGTGTGAAAGTTCTAACTAACGTCAGCGTGCAGTCATAATGTTAATAATGGTCCTTAGCTGAAAAAAGATTCACTTTATGCACTTCAATACGGTAACTTACTAAAGCAATGATGCAATGTATATTGACACAACCACATGGTGCATTGCCAAAAAAAGGGACAGGTACTGTAAATAGACAATGTAATGCACAACAAGGTTGAGAAGCTGAACTTAAAGTCCATCCCTAGCTCAGGCTTACTCTGCATGACAGCCATGTATTCTCAGAAGAAGGTTGCAACTGTGGTTTCCCATGTGATCATTTATCCAAGGATTCCCAACACATTTTTAGGCTCATATGATTTGAAAACAACCTCCCTAGCTTATATGTTTCTGGAAAATGTTCTGCACATTAATGTAATTATTATTAATAAACAGTATTTATATAGTGCCAACATATTACCCAGTGCTGTACAATAAATAGGGGTTGTAAATGACAGACACAGTGACAAAGGTGGAGGAGAGGACCCTGCCCAGAAGAGCTTACAATCTAAGAGGTGGGGAAGCAGCAAACAATTGGAGGGGGACATGCAATTGTGGGTGAGTTAGTGAGGGTTTAAGAGACAGAAAAAGATGGGAACAGGTTGTCATATTTATGAATGCCGCCAATATGACATTCAGTGCAGGTAAACTTTTCAGGTCCTTATTTTTCAATTGACTGAATAATCCACCACATTAGAGTAGTCTATAGCATATAATAAGTAGATGATTGGTATGAATTTCAAACACATCTCCACCTGTCTTCCAAAAGGCCAAAACACGGTATCAGGAGGAATTTGTTTTTGTTTTGCCTCACCACCTTTTCTAGGAGTCGTTATGTCTGGTCAGTTCTACAACATCCTTTATTATTTTATTTCCCTTCACCCTTTGCAGTTCCCTTTTGTTAGATAGTGCCTAAAATTGAACGTTATATTAAAGTGAGGTTGAACAAATGCTTTAAATATGGGCAAGCTTTAGGCAGCACTGATCATTGCTGCCTGCTGTCAAATGGCCGGCAAAGGTGACAATTGCCTGCAGCCATGAAGAATCGCTTGATCCTGCTGCAGGTCTGAACTTGGCCTTTCTGTCCAGTGTACACTGGAAAGAGCAGAGCTAGGAATATTCACTTCCCAAGTCATGTGAAGAAAGAAATTATGATTATGTTTTACCAATTAAACAAGGTGCTCTTTAGGCACCGGAATGATACATTCCCCAAATTAGCCTAAGGTGTACCTATGGCCAAAATGTGTTTTAGTCCTCCTATAGGACCATTCCCTATACTTCCTGTCCCAGAAATGCAACAGGAAGGAAATCTTCAAAAGTTGAGATGTTCCTCACTTAGTTGTCACAACAGTTGTATACATGGGAATAGTTCCCCCATCTCTTGTTCTTGGCACAATTCGTATTCTTTGTGACAGTAGTCATCAGCACAAACAGAGGGTGATTCTTCCCAACCAAAAACTTGGCTCATCCTTACCTAGTCTGTCCACAAATGTAAAAATGTTAGGACAAGAATTTTCCTTAAAGGTTTCTGGCATTTAGGACATAGAGTAGATGTATATTGTGTAGATGTCATTGCACAATTGCTCACGTTTTCAATGTTTATTTGTATCAAGGGGATCCTCTTATTTCAGCTCATCCACCCTCCAGCAAGATCTGTTCACAATCCAACTTTTATACCCCATTATTTTATTCTTCACCTTAGTGTAACCTCCACCCTTGCCATGGCTGTTCTTTCAGCTGTTATGAGCAATGGTCACATCAAGTACTTTGATTTCTGAATTTGTCACTTGTAGGTTCTGTATTGATGGAATTTATGTTTTGTCAGTGACATTAGTTTAAGATGCTTCTGAGATCATTTGGAATTCATTAACGTGCAGCTGAGCTCCTTCTGGCCTGCATGTGACCTTCAAGATTTCTTAGACTTGCATAGAAATCCAAAGCTCATATAATGCAAACATGATTCAGGTTTTTATTTGTTCACTCTTTGCTCCTTTACTTTTGGGAAAGTGTAAACATTTGTGATATATTTTTTAATGCTGGCACTATACCTCTGTTTATAACAATGTATTAATTTTTTATTATACTTAACACAGTATTTATATAGCAGCACCAACATATTCAGCAGTACTTTACAAAGTCCATAGTCATGTCACTAGGTGTCCCTCAATGGGGCTCACAATCTAATGTCCCTGCCATATTCATATGTCTTTAATACAGTCTAAGGACAATTCTTAAATACTTAAGACTATTTGCTATTGGTTGACAAATGTTTCCAATCCTGGACCAGATCCATTCCAGGTTTGTTGGATTACCCAGGTTTTCCCATTATAGTCTATCTTATCCAGTCTTGGGGCTGGCTCTGTATGTGGCCCCGTAGCACACAAAGCCAAGCTCTACACTACACGGCGCATGCACTGTGCGTCTATCTTCTCCAGTCTTGGGGAGTTTTAAGTAATCTGGCCCATTCTCTTCAGTGTCTTGCCGTGTAGTGTAGAGCAACAAGCTCTACACTACACGGCGTATGAACTACAGTGTACAGATTTAACAAAAAGCCAAGTTTTTTTTTTGACAAAAGAGACATTGCGTGTCTTACTTGTCCATTAGTGCTACTTCCTGGTAACTTTTTGTTTTCTGAGTTCAGACCCACTTTAGGGTTTAAATTGAGTTATCATCATGATTGACAGTTTTTCTTTTTGCAATTATTGAGAAAGTTTAACCTAAAGCAGAACTAAAGAGAAAATACAAAAAGCACACTTACCTTTACTCCTGCAGATCCCTTGATGGTGCTGATCCAGTCTCACGTCATCCTAGAATTCTTCTTGGTCCCAGCACCAGGTGACGTCATTTTTGGTCTTTTTTTCTAGTCTTTCTGCTATATCACCGTGCACCGTGTACAGCGCTCCTTCATTCATCTTTCAGTCTTTTGTTGATGATGTAACACAGAAGATACATTGAACCTGATTTATTGAAGCTCTCCAAACTGGAGAAGATGAACTATCATGGGAGAACCTGGGTGATCCAACAAACATTGAATGGATTTCTTAAAACTATTTGCTATTGGTTGGTAAATGTTTTCAATCCTGGACCAGATCTTTTCCAGGTTTGTTGGATCACCCAGGTTTTCCCATTATAGTCTATCTTCTCCAGTTTTGGGGCTGGGTCTGTATGTGGCCCCATAGCACACAAAGCCAAGCTCTACACTACACGGCGCATGCACTGTATAGTGTACAGCCTAAACAAAAAGCCACCAAAAGCCATGGATTTTTTTTTTTTTATAAAAGAGACATTGCATGTCTGATTTTTCCATAAGTACCACTTCTTGGTAACTTTGTTTTCTGAGTTTCGGCATACTTTACGCTGCGTAGACACATCCAATAATTGATCATGAAAAATGCATCAATGAGCACTTTACATACAGCACCGTTCTGATCTATGGAGGGGAGAAGGACGGAGCAGCACCCCCCGCTGCGCTCTCCCCCCTTCACTTGCATTACGATCTTTCGTCGTCATTGGACGGATTACACAACAAGACGATGAGCACGATGGGTTTAAACTGGTAGTTATCATGATTTACAGTTTTTCTTTTTCCAATTATTGAGCAAGTATACCCTAACAATTTCCACATTACAGACCAAAATTGAGCAAATAAGAAAACCGTAACGGTTTACATACTCTTATAGGGATTTAAAGGTGACAGCAGAGGGGTTGATGTTGTTCTCAGGTCAGCAATCATAGGTAGTCACCATTCAGCTGCATACATTCCACGGAACTAAACTCTTGACTGTAATTGTAAATATCTTTACATTATGCCATTGTTCTTTTTAATTTTATATTGTTACAACTTTTCTAACAAATTGTTAAATAATAGCAGAAAGTTTATAGATTTTCCTTTTATTGGCAGATAATGAAAGGTTCAGATGTGTTTTATTATCACAGACGCTCTGCCTTACTTTTCTGGAAACGCTTGTTACCTCAGTAACAGTAATAGAAGCTATACTTTCTTTCTATACAGCCAGCATTTGCTTCTCAGCAAGCTCATTAACTTGTTCCTCACTCCTCACTATTTCCCGTTAATTGTTTCACTGGGTGAGGTTAGAGATATGAACTTGTAGAAGAAAAAGATTTTGTTCAGAGAGGAAAAACAAAAATAGATGAAGTGTATTAGCCACCAAAGAGCCATTGGATGGGCTTATAAAGCCAGTCCTTTGTTTTAATAATTTCATCTTTCCTGGGTACGGTAATACAGTGTAATAAATACAGGGAACAAGGCTATTAAGGTTATGCTCAGACTGGCAATGAGGTTGTAGTGTGGTCATCACTTCCTCATGCCAGTGCACTGCTGCCTCGCATAGCTTCTACCTGTGACAGCCCCAAAAAGAATGAATTGGGATGGCAGTGAGCGGTAAATTATTGCTCACTGTCACCCACTGTCAAATCTGCAGATGCTGGTTCTTTAACCTCCCTAGCTGTCTAATTCCGTCCAAATTTCCATGCAAAAAGCGGTACAATTTTTTGCATAGAAATGTATTTTTCATTGTAGGCTATAATTCTTATGCATACCTCCCCAACATTTATTAAATTTAACAAATCAATTAAGAAACTTTAAATAAAAAAACAAAAAAAATCTGTTAAAAATATTTAAACATGTAATATAACTGTACAGTAGCATATTTAATATATTATATGAATATTTCTATTTCTGTTATATGAATATTTCTTTGTATTGGACTCAATACAGCTATTTTGTATTGAATCCAAACCCCGGAGATCGGCGCTGCATTCACCGGCTGGAGATCGAGGAGGAAGGACATGTCCCCAGGACCTGCGGGGACAAGCAGGACGCCAGGGGACAGCGATGGAACAAAGTAAGTGTTTTTTTTAGTTAAAAGCTACCCCGAGTGTGACTCCGGAATACCAATTTTTGCCTAGAAAATCCACTTCAAGTCACACTCGGGAATACCGCTAGGGGGTTTAAAGCCAAAGTAAACCCAAGACTAACCAAAACAATAAAATCACACTTACCTTTAATCCCACAGAGCAGTCTATACGTCGGGAGGTTTCTTCCATCGGGTCCCGCATCATCCCAGTATCCACCTTTGTCCAAACACAGAGGGAGCACTGGGCACCAGCGTCTTCTCCTCTCTTCTTCCAGCGTAACCCAATCTCACACTGCACAGGCACGAGATCGGGTGATGTAGATTGGGAAAAAACTTGCATCTCACTGCGCATGCATTAAATCAGTTTTTTTCTATTGATGAAAGTGCTTCTCGGGCATGTGCAAAAGGAGCAGCCAAGAGACTCCCGGGAGGCTCGGCGTAGGTATCCCGGGAGGCTCTCCACTTCCATTCATTCTTGATCCCCTAGGTATCATGAATTAAGGAGGCGATGCTGCAGGCATGACGCTCGGCATGCCCCTCTCTCACCCCCCCTTTTTATTTTTTTATAAAAAAGGGTGTTGCACTTGAAAAAAACACAAACAAAATATTTACTTTAAACAAAAGGGTTGTCTAACCTTTTATGTAAAGTAAAAATTCTGAGTTTAGATATGCTTTAAGAGCGGCTGGCTTGGAACCATGCTGGATCACTTGATCCCAAGGCAGGTCTGAACCTAGGTTTAGGCTATGTACACACGTCAGATGATTCTCAGCCAATACAAGCTGCAGGGCTCATCTCAGATGAGACCCAGATGTGTACAGAAGCCATCTGACATCCTACATGGATCCTTCCTGGCGGATCCATGAATGACAGAAGATGAACAACTTCAATGCAAGTGAAAGGAGAAGAGTGTAGCAGAGTGCTGCGCACTCGTTCTCCCCCTCGCCTCCCTCTCTATAGAGCAGAATGGCGCTGTATGTATGTACAGCACTCCTTCATGCATCTTTCAGTCTTTTTTCATTTTAACCAATTGTGAAAAATCGACAAAAATCAAGCGTGTGTACGTATCCTTAGGACGAGGTCTTATCAGATCTGATAGCATGAAAGTATCATACCACTTGTCTGATGTAGAGGATGCATTAAAGGGGATAAAGTCTAACTGCAGCCAATTGTATTTTTTTTTTGGGTAGAGTTGTAAAATTGTGGTCAGCTGTTTATTTTTGGTTTATTACACCACTAAGGAGATTTTTTTCTTTTTTCCTTTCCTTGTGACACTCTTACAAGGACTTAAAGCGGCCTAAACCCAAAAAACAAAAAGTCACCAGAAGTTAGAGCTAATTGATAAAATAAATGGTGGTTTTATGTTTTATTTCCACACTCTATGGCACATGCATGAAGTGTGACGCTTTACTCTTTGTGCTGTAGTGCCACACACAGGACCAGAACTCATGATGAGTCAAGTTACATGTATTGATTATTCAATGTTTAATCCGCTATCTTTTTTTGTGGTACTTTGTGAAATATGCCCATACTTCCCTACCACATTACTGTGAGTGATATACATAGAGCTGTTAGAACCTTTGCCAGTTTCCAGTCTGCAGGTGGATTGTATGTGGTGTGATGGTGTGATGATTTGCATAGTATTCTCAGAGGGAAACTCTCTGCACACTGAGACACTTTTGATCTCTGTCATCTCGTCCTTCTTCCCCAAAGGATACCTGCTTTTATGTCTCAAAATATTCACAAAAGACAAAGGGCACGTACTGGACAAAACTACATTGATATTGCATGATTGGTTGTATCATGTGACAAATCCTGTGTATGTCCAAGTCTATCAACATATTTCATGGGTGTATCAGAGCTTTAAGATTTAGTTTAAGGCAGGGGCATACATAGAAATCAGTGGCCCCCTAGCAAAACTTTGGCTGCCCCCAAATGGAAAAAAATGGCCCTAACGAACATGCAAAAAAATCACTAACAAAGGCATAGCACTGCAAATAGTGGGCATGACCAAATTCCACCAAAATAAAACTTGAGGCAGCGATACTTGAGTTAGGAGTATGTAACATGCATAGTATTGGGTTCAGGCTTTGTAATGCAGAGTGCAGGGGTCAAGTATGTGTAATGTACATTTATTATTGAGACACAGTACCCCAATTTAATATATACACATCACCCACACACCCACATTTCATAGATATACAGGTATAAACACACTGTATGCACAAACATAATGTATACACATATATATTCATACACTTTAACACAGCCTTTCTCAACTATTTTAGGGGTGTGAATCCTTTCAAGTCTTAAGTGAACCTTTGCTTTAATTATTACTTTTACAGCTCACAGTATATTAGCTTGGTGGTCATTGGGAAGAATTCCTCTTACACTGCTTGTCAGTGGGATAAATGTCACAGATATCTAATAGATGATTGATGTTGTCTTAACTGACCTAAGAGGCACAAATTCTTTATTGATTAGTAAACCCCTAGCAACCTCTGGAGGAACCTTACAGTAACATGGCAATGCATGACAATGCAACTTGCATTAACTCGTGTCATTTTATAGTCATATTTGCTTATTTACAACATATTTGCTTATGAAAGTTTGGGTGAGAGAGGCAGGAGGATATGTGTCGTCTTCAAGATGTGCATCTGAAACTGAAAAAGAGAAGAATTATATTCATCAATATAATTTATTAATTTGTGAAGTTTCTAACCGTAGATTGGTATGTAAGGTTAAGACATCAATAATGAAAGCTCTAGAAGTGTATCTTTATACGTGAACTGCCAATTTACTGACACAGGACAAGCATATATGTGTCAAATATACTGACACCTGACAGGCACATGCTAGGTACATGAATGACATAGCAGATGGTGAAGGAAGACAGAAAAGCCTAAAACGTGATACTTACCATATTTCTATGCTGACAAGTACTGATTTTGCATCAAAATTAGTTTTTCCTATCAGAGAAATGCTCCCAAAGTGAAATGTGCTTGATAAAACCCCTCCTACTTCAATTGAAGGACATTTTGATTTTTCAGTTTTTTTCATTTAAAAAAACTTTCGAATTTAGTAACAAAGAAAACGTAATCTGTTTGTAATATTGTACTGGTTATATATTTGGTTACCAAGGCACTCTTAAATAGACCTGTCATAAATGTGGACAAGGGATATGGTAACATGAGTAGATGATATTGTTAGAAAAAAAAAAAACATGGAAAATAATCAATAGAACTAATAATATAGACAAATGAAAAAAAAAAACATGAAAGAAATTTCTAACTTTTCTACACTTACCAAAGACAAAATATATTATTATCATTTTATTAATAAACAGGATTTATATAGTGCCAACATATTATGCAGCGCTGTACAGGGGATTCAAATGACAGACTTATACAGAAAGTGACACAGAAGGAGGAGAGGACCTTGCCCCAAAGAGCTTACAGTAGGAGAATTGTTGGCTGGAGTTAGACTTTACTACCTTTCACATAAGCTCTACATTTATAAGTCTGGCTTGGCATTTACTGTATCTAATGGGTGTTTGTATCTCTTATATGGTTTATACAAATTTTTTATATAGTGTTCAGGTTAAATTTCCAATGTTTAGTGTGTGTTTGGGTTTGGTTTACCAGATTTAGCCATGAAGAATTTTGATGTCTGGCTTTTGAACAAATGTCCGATTTTCCTATGAGAAAAATACTTGTTTGTATGTTCTGGGTGTTGTGTGTACTTGGGGCTCCCCTGCTCAACTGACTTGGGGCCCTTGTGGGGTGGGGGTCACTGTTGGCTGAGAGGGTTCTGGGGCCCTCCCGCGATGGCACACTTTGCATCTCCCTATCTCCACCCCTAGATATAATGCTCTAGGGAAATTTAATATCCCAACTGTTCTATATAGCTGTTGCTCAGAAAATGGTTGTCTATATTGTTTAATTTTAATCCTTTTTGTCAGGTTGTCACTTTTATACTTTCTATAATAAATTGCATTACTATATTTGCAAAATCTCCACTTTTTCACTTATATATTATTATTTTTATAATTAAACTGTATTTATGGAGCACCAACATATTACAGAGCGCTGTACATAAATAGGGGTTGGAAATGAGAGACAGATACAGGAGGAGGATGAGAGGACCCTGCCACGAAGAGCTTACAATGTGTTGTGTCAATGCCTGTGCTGTCTCTGATGGCTCCACAATGCACTGTTTTAATACCCATCAGGCATACGTTTACTCAGACAGTTAAAGAACAGGCTGTGGCATAGCATAAAATACTAGGAGAAGTTAAAACATGCTCACACAGTTTGCAGATTTTAGAGAAAAGCTGTTGAAATAAATCCTACATGTATTACATTAGAAAGAAACAGACTTCCAGCTGCGAAGGAATATATATGTATAATTTACAGACAAAAGGGAACAACTAAAAAAGTCTATTAGAGATAGGAGAAAACAGACAAAATGTGGGAAGAATTGTACTGGTGAAATATAATAACGTTATCACTGAAGAGGTACTAAAACGCAAAGTTGGGCTTTTGTGGAATTCTAAGTGCAGAGGCCATGCTGTGTTCACATAGAACAAAAAACTGGCTTCTAATGGGATTCTATAATCCAGATATTCTTAATATGTAAAGATGAAATGTTAAATGTTCAGAGTCCAGGGCTGCTTGGAATAATGATCTATTTTTACTCTGATTTTCCATCCAGCATTACATATATACAGATCCTTTTTGTTAGCAAAATGACTCCATCTGCTGTGACCTTCTCCCACATCTACTCCACACATCATATGTTCCTTACAAGTTGTTCAGCCAGTCTAACCTGTCCTGCCTCTAAACCAGCACACCAATTCATGTTAGTAAGTATACTCAGACAGGCTGCATGTTATTACACAGATCTCTGGCTCTCACATGCTAGAAACTCTTTAACAGAGGCATGCTAATGGCAGATAATAATCATTCCCTCAAGTCTGACACTTTATTTTCTTAACAAAGGTTTCATTTTTCTAGTAAACTATGCGAAATGTCCTTTTAACTTATTATTTTCCCAGCAACTTAGTTTGTTTCAAACATCTATAGGTCAATAAGGAAAAAGTGACATATTCTTATTATTACCATTAGGTCAGTAAGGGATCACTTTAAAGCAGTTGTATGGCTTTCCATTGTTTTATTGGAGCGCCCAAGTCAAGTGAGGCGTTTGCCTCCAGTTACTAAATTCATTCAGTTACATTAGGCAAAAACAACTCTTTAGGACAGTGGTCGCCAACCAGTGGAACACTGGTGGTCCACGGGAAAATTTTGATGGCAAATCTAGACATTATTTGCAATTTTGATGTTTTAATAATAAAACAAAATGAATATTCTAATAAATTCTTACACTGCACTAAATTTTCAAACTGTACTAGACCAGAAAAAACAAGGGGGGTGCAGCGTGACGTCAGTGTAGTGTTAAGTTGTATGAAGCAACCAATGCTGAGCCGTACGCTTCAGTATTGTTTCCACCATTACAACAGTAACCCCGCAAATATTGTTTCTTATCAGATTCTTTTATTTGATTCGTTTATTTCTCAGATGCTCTTTTTAAAAAAATTCATATTAATAGTCTGCGGGATTTTAGAGGTTGTTTAGTAGCCTTAGGACACTGAATCCAAGCGGAGTAAGGTTAAGGGTCCACACACTTTGGATTGCACCTTAAACGCACATAATTAAAATCCCATTGACGTTCACAAAGCAGTGCACATGACAGTTCAGAGGCTGTGTGTGACCCGCTTTTACATTGCACTGTGTTCCTGCATTTTAACTACAGGCAAAGCAGGTCCAACAATTATCAAATGTGTTTATTACAATGCAATTGCAGCATTTCAAAAGAATGCTTGTGGATACACCCTAAAACAGATCTTAAAACAGATATTAATATCACCTTTGCATTATAAATATGCTTTAAAAGTTCCACTTTAAAAATCTGCAATCATTTAGGGTTTGATTACAGAAAAGGAAAGGCGATGTCCCTTCTGCAATAAAACCTATTTACCTGCTTGGTCGTTCCCTTCAACTCACAATAGTTGAGCTGGGCATTTGTAGCTCATTCCCAGAAAACCCCATCTTTCCCTGCAAATTCCAGGACTGAATGCAGGTCTGCAGGAAGAAGGGGGAACATGGCGGCACCTGTGATAGAACTAGGACAGGTGAGTTTAGATTGGGTTTATGTCTGTTTTATTGAGTAACTTCCTGTTGTCAGTAGCAATCAGGATAATTTGGGTCTATTCATAAATGTTTTCCCCCACCTTTACCCGAAATTTACACATTACTACTACAAACTTTGGAAATTACAGTGGGTGCAATGAGCAATAATACATTTTCTGAATAGCAAATTCTTGTATGCCCAGGGCCACACTTAGATGTCATGCTGTCCTAGTTTACAAGTATGACAATTTCCTTTTGTACAAACTCTGCCTTTTCTATCATATGGTTATTTCATTATAAAAAGAAAACAAATGCTAGATTGTGTTTTTGAAGAAAGCATAGTGCTTGTGTAATATACAGAGCTGCTCTGCAACTTGGCACCAAAGAGGAGAAAGAGAAGGTTGCATGTTACTATAAGGCAGTGTTTTTCAACCTTTTTTGAGCCACAGCACATTTTTTACATTGAAAAAATCCAGTGGCACAGCACAAATCAAAAATGACTCTCTGTAGCTAATTCTCTTGTGACTAAGAATAAACAAGGCAATTAAGCTACCTACTGCCACCCACTGACATGGAAGAGTATTACATTACTCTGCCAGTCACTACAGCACAGACACTCGACAGTGGTAATTGGATAATTTCCCACAGTACACCTGAAGATTTCACATGGCACACTAGTGTGCTGCGGCACAGTGGTAGAAAATCACTGCTATAAGGAACTTTAAGACTAATCCCCTTTTCCTGTACAGTGTTGTTGTTGAACCTAGACACTAAAAGAATCTAAAAGAAGGGGATCTAAAAGAAGGAATGAAAATAAGAAAAAGAGCTAAGTTTATAGTTAGTAAATACCATGATTTGGTATTGTTTCCTCCAACCCTGCTGCTCTAAGCCTTAAGCATTGGCCCATAGGTGCCATTATGGTAAATAAGCTAAAACTAGACTGCTTATTTTGAGCAATGGTCTAATTACCCATTTTTCTCAACCAGGGTTCCTCCAGAGGGTGCAATGAACAGTTTGTGACTCTCAGGTCAATTTACCTGACACCAATGTTCTTTTTGGCTATCTGTAACATGGTGACATTCTTCCTACTGGCCACCAATGTAAGAGACATTCCTCTCACTGACCACCATGCTAATGAATTGTGAGCTGTGAATATAGTAATCATAGAAGGGAGACATGAATGTTTTCCTAAGGGTTCCTCCATGGTAAAAGGTTGAGAAACACTAGATTATACTAATAAGTATAATCAGTCCAGCACTGGTAAGATTTGGATTAATGAAGAAGAATTCTTTTGGGCTTATTTATAAAAACAACTCTTTTGTATGGCTTATTAATCGGTCGCAATATTTACTCTTGGCCTTATTATTATGCCTCCTTTGGAATTTAAGCTATCATATTATAGAGAAGTTATTATCAATATCCTCATCTTGAGACTTCTTGAACTTTTATTTTCTTTTCATATTTATAGCTATTTCGAGGCAGCAGGGTAGCTTAGTGGTTAGCACTCTGACCTTTGCAGCGCTGGGTGCCAGTTTTGAATCTCAAGCAGGACACTATCTGCATGGAGTTTGCAGGTTTTCTCCAGGTACTCCAGATTCCTCAGACATTTCTAAAACATGCAGTTAGTTTAAGTGGCTTCCCCCCAAAATTGATCTTAGACTGTGTTAATGACATATGACTATGGTAGGGACATTAGATAGTGAACCCCTTTGAGGGGGTTACTCAAGAGAATCTTCCAATTCAAAAAGCCTTATTGCTGAATGATAGAGACGAGTGTAGAATTTTAACAATTCAGATCACATGGAATTTTACTGCAAATTTTTACTTCCTGTGAATGTTATCCCTAATTAGTCAAAAATCAAAAATTTCCTTGAACCTCTGATGGGACAGCGAAATTTCGGCTAACCGATTTTGCAAAACTATCCGAAGATCGAGGAAATCATTACGATCCCCGGCACTAGAGGTTAATTAACCTCTAATGCCCCGGGATCGCAGTGGATTTTCAGGGCTGCAATCATTCTTGCAGCCCTGGGAATCCTCCTGTTTGCGATCCCCACAAACAGGATCCTCTAGTGCCGGGGATTGCAGTTCAGTTCCCACGGTCACCGGGCTGATAAGTACAGCCCGGTGACCGTGGGAACTGAACTGCAGATGAACTCTCAATAGAGAAACTTTATTGAGAGTTCAGCTGCAGTCACAGCTGATTGGAGGCACTCATTTGCCTCCTCCAATCAGCTGAGACCGCAAAGTTCCCACGGTCACCGGGCTGTACTTATCAGCCTGGTGACCATGGGAACTGAACTGCAGATGAACTCTCACTGAAGAAACTTAATTAACCTCTAGTGCCCAGGATCACAGTGGATTTTCAGCCGGTGCTGCATTATTTGATTGGCACAGCCCGCAATCTTTTTTTTTTTGAAAAATTGTTTTTTTTTTAATTCAGTTTTGTTTGGCAAATATACACTGGTCGTCGTTCTCGCTTACAATTTCGGTAAGCGAGAACAGCTGAATTTGCCACAAGATTGAGTTTAAAAAACTCGCTCATCCCTATCCCTAATGTTACTTTGATGCGCTATTTTATTTCCTGGGCCTAATTTTGTCTAGCAATTGCAACAGAAAATATTCTACAAAAATTTTACTTGAAAACAGAGATATTCTATAGTGTGTTTGTACTGAGTGAATGTGGACATTGCTACACGGTACTTGCTCATGAGAATGGTTTGATTTGACCTAAATTCTTACTAAAATGATGCAAGCCTTGGATCTAGCAGAAATATAATTTAAAAACAGGTAAACTTTCCTGAATAATGTTGGACACTGATGTTCTTGTGGAAAAATGCCCCACTAATACTAATTTTAGAAAAAGAAATTCCACTGTTGTTGTGTATAAATTGCAATGCTGATATTGAATCAGTTTGTCTAATTTTGCAACAAATCAGATTTGTTCAACCTGTGAGGATGTCATCGCATAATAATGGACATCACCAGTCCCATCTCACTGCTCACATCACACTTAACTTTTCAAACATTATTGTTTAAACCTATTGTTACTTTGAAGATTTATTTCTACTAGCAATAAACAAGTGGATTTTAAGTCTAGAAATATAAAACTGGGACCAGGCAGATCCTTTATTGCGATGTCTCTTCTGTAATATAATAACCATACCAGCCTGATCACAATTTTTTTAAAAACTCTCACCTGTCTTTGTTCCATCATGGCTGTTGCCATCTTCTTTATTCTCTTCTTCCCGGCTTCAATCTTCTGCCATCATGATTGGCTGGGTTGTTCAGGTACACAGGAGTTCCTTTAGTCTTGGCAGCCCCAAGAGATGGTGCTCAAGCATCCTAAACTAAGCTGAATATATCATATATGTTTTTAGAGGATTAGACAGGATATTATGTTTTATTGCAAAAGAGATTTGCCATTGCCTGACCTTTTCTGAAATATAGACGTCTAATCATAAATTTAGAAGTGGAACTTTACTTTTGGGGACATCTTCATTCTGACATCGTCATCTGCTATCTTCATTTAGAGTGTACAATCTTTATTTAAAAGAAAAGGGATTATTACTGAAAATGATTTCCATGGCAGAAAGCAAATACTATAACAAAGCCGAAATAAGAAAACAATGCGTCATCTCTTGATTAATTATAAATAATACACAGTTTGGTTCAAAGTTGCCTAACCCTTCTGGAAGAATAGGCAGTCACTTTTAGCAGAACTTATAGCTACTGCTGAACATCTGCTCTTTTTGATTTTTATTATCTTGTAACATGAGATTTTTTTTCTTGTAAAATAGATGGCATGTAATATCTGGTGTCCATAAATATTAGTTGTGATGCATAGTTAGGGATCTGCGATAGGTTATACTCCTGAGAATCCCTGTAATGACCAAGTTTGCCGAATCATATTGTAAATCCGGTCATCAAACACAATAACTCCAAAAGCAACTTTACTCTTATAAAAAAATAAAATAAAGAAATGCTGCAGCTAGATAGAAAGCACCATAATGTAGCCACATTCTGCTATCACCTTCTGCATTACTTTCTTTTTCAGGGTGTACGTACATGGCTTAATTCCGCGTACTTCTCTTTCCCACACGGCCAGAAGAAGAAGATCCTGAAACTGGGTGATGACATCAACGAGACTGGAGATTATCTTCCTTCAGGAGAAGGGTACGATAAGTAAACAAAAAAACTCTAAAGGAATGGGGGCATACTTTGGAATGAGGGGAGGAGGGATGGTATACATAGTGTGATGCAGCCATATTTCGGGGATTAGTGTGGCTTAGCTAAAGTTGGGGTGCCCAGTAAGAATGACATGCAAATAATACCAATGAGAGTCAGATATTGCCAATGACAGATATCAGCTGAAATGCAGAAAATACTAATGGCATGCAGATATCAATGGCATACGTATAAGATAGTTGTTTGATAGGAAGTAAGGAATAGACGGCACTCATTGTTGGGGGTATTTAGGATAAAGAGAGCCAACTAAGATTGTGGGCTCAGCCAGGGTGGATTGGTTACTATGATGGAGGAGTCAGAATGGAGGGCTCAGCCAGAGTGAAGGAGGCCAGTTAAAATAAAGCAGTCACAGCTAAAATGGAGAGGGCATTCAGGATAGGGGAGAACAGGTAAAATAAAGGGGTCACAGCCAGATTGAAGAAGGAGGATATAAATACGAGGGTCATCCAAGACTGAAGGATCAGCCAAGTTAGAACGCTCATTCAGGATGGGGGGGGTTCATAGCCAGGATGAAGGTATAACAGCTAGGTGGCGTTACCAGCCCAATGCCAGTTTCTTTGCAGTTATAGGGTGGGAATGTTTAGGGTAAAAAATCAGACTTGCAGTAAGATGGGTTGTAAAGGCTATGTAAACCATCTTTCAAACTGTTTCAAACTGTTAAATATGCTATTAAATATGTTTTAGTATATCATTTCAATGCATAAATATACCTGAAGGTCTTGCTAGAAATAATTTCCTGTGCTTTCCACCTGCTGAAATCTTATTAGTTGTTCCCAGCTATGTCTGAAGGCTACAGAAGAGGAGAATATGTAGTTTCTATACAGTGCAGTATACAGAAAGACACATACGAGGGAAGGATGATTGCAAGGAATGATCTTTACACCTGGAAATCAAGATGATGTAGCAATGGCTGCCAAGTTGACCGACCATCAGTCAACAACACAGTTCTGTTCAGTGGCTGTGGCACTACAAGTCCCAGTTTGACCCATGTAATCCACACTGTAACACAATGCAGCTTGATTACTTGATCTAAAGAAAGCAAGGAGGTAATTAATATTTAATACTTAGAAGATGAGCTCATTGGCATAGGAACAGGGGTCATCGAGGTTGCAATTACGACCATGTCCCTTAATTTAGAGGGGGGACATGCTTGGCCTAAGTGAGGGTTCAAAAATTCACATTGGAATCCATGAATCTGTAGCTACGCCATTGTGTGGAAACTCTAAATTACCCAACCTCATCTATTCAGTTTTGTTTGAGGAACTTGCAATCCAGATTAACTGGATTTCTGCACACACTAGACTTCTCAGGCCTTGTGCACTCGGCATCTGCAGACCTTGTGGCGTAATAGGGCATTCCTATCTCTGATTTCTTCTTTAGCCTTTGCTGTGCTTCAGATGCTCCCCCACAACATGCCTGGATTACAAATATTTGGCAACAGGCAGCAGGAAGGGAGTGTGCTGAGCCTCACATTTCATCTACTTAGTCATGCCTAGTGCCTTTCTTCCTCCGCACATCTATACTTAGGGATGTGAACACTGTTCTGTTCAGCAGATCTCCTATTCTTGGTTTGTCTTGTCTAAATGAGTCTTAACTTCCCCTCTGTTGATTGATCCATAAATGCAGCAAGAACACAGCCTAGCTAGGAAGGTGACAGCCTGATTACTTCCATGTAGTAAAACACATCTTCTTTATTTTTGGTTCTGCCATAGCTAGAAGACACCGAATTTGCATGAAGCTGTATTGTGCGAAATAACTTACATCTGCTTCGACTATGAATGTGTGCTGAACTTTAACAGGAAATCTGTTTCAACTGACACATATCTGGTTGCTATAACAAGCATACAGAATAAAAAAACAAATTCCTTTTACTGCTTGTGGAATTATATTGTCTTCTGTGCGGTTTATGTTGTGCTGCTTATATGACGCTTGAGAGAGCACAGAGAGGAATCCAGGATGTTGAAAAAGCATTGTTTGTGTCTACACATAACATGTACCATTTATAAGTTTAAAAACATTAGAACCCATGTGAAAAAGACATGAGATCAAATTTGTAAAGCAGGGTGAAAGGCCTTTAAACTTTCATAAGTACCTATAGGATGATAAAAGTGTTTTTCAGAAATTTAGAGTGACCAAATGCTGCAGCGTGAAATTTCTTTACAGCTAATAACACAACACCCAAAAATACTCTAGTGTGCACTTGCATTAGAATGAATAGAAATTTCAAACCTGGGATTTTAAACACAGTGATTGACTGCTGTGGAAATAGAACAAAATAAACCAGGCCCTAAGAATAGATATGATAGTGCAGTGTTTTACAGCTGAACGTAACTACCTTGTTCATGATGGCAATGGACCTACCTGCTGCAGAACTATCACTTATGGAATGCTAAGTTTCTGCAAATGTGCAATGAGTCGCTTTTTAAGCGCACCTGGACAAAAGCTTCTTAAGTACAGGAATCCAGTTATGTGAGCGATGGTGTTATTGTTTGTTTCCACTCCTCTTCTACAGTTTGCAAGCTGGCCAGCTGCTAACAAATGACAAAATGCTGACTTCAAAACCAGGGGTGTTAAGGAGAGATGCTATGTTCTGTTGGATTTTGCTACCCGATTACCTATCTAGAGACTCTGTTCCCTTTAGGGGTCCTAAACTTTGCAAATCTAGAATTTTCAACTTGTGTTTTGATAATTATGCATTCTAATATCTCCAGAACGAGGGTTCTAGGGACTTGAAATTTTCAGTGTATGCAAAGGCCTTCTATCAGCACCCAAGCACCAGGGAATTCTGATATACGGGTGAACAACGATGAAAAGGTTAGCTCCTTTTACTTATTGTGTCCTATCATGGGCCTCTTTAGAGCTGCCCCTTGGATCCAACCTTCATAAGAAAAAAAAAATAAAGTTCCCTCCTAAAACTTTTAGGCATGGAAGCTGGCTTTAGAGTAAAAAGGGAGGGGGGTGGTGAGCATATTGGCTATTCCTGCTCATACCAGGCCCCCTGGAACATGGCTGGTCAAAAAAGGAAAGGGGCAGCAACTGTGTAGCCCTCCATTTCCCAGCCATACCATGCCCCTATCCCCCCAACAATGGAGTCTGCTTTACAGTGTTTAGCTACTGGTGTGGCACATGTTACTGTTTTCTATGTTTCAGAAACAAATAAGCCAGTGGGGTCCACTAAAGAGATGGTGGGAGTAAGGTGTGTCCCACCATACTTAGTGAATGCAATAATACAACTCCTAGCACTGCTATCATTGGATGTAATAATACCTCCAGCATTGTCGGCAATAGACACAATATTAATAACATGTATTCATATATGTAGACACAATAAAAAAAAAAACAGTATTGCTGAAAGTAACTACAATAAAAGCTGCAAGTATAGTAGTTATTGGCTGCAAGAATAGCCTCAGCACTAATTTTACTGGAAGCGACAATATTGCCTAGCAATGGAGTTTCTATGCACAATGGTATCCCCTATCAATGGTGCCAGTGGATGCACAAAGAAACTCTCGCATTTTAGTGATGGCACCCATGTCACTGGGTAAAAAAAACCCATTGCAGCTCTTGCACTCAGTTTACAGTTCTGGCATATAAATGTAAATAACTATATAAGCTGTACGTAACCTTAATAAGCAATAGGTAGTCTAGCATATAAGCAGAATTGGTTTTCAGCAAGTTTTGGCAAGTTTACTTACTACAGCACTTACTCCCATAATGCTCTCTTACGCTGCTTTCTCATTGCAGATCCAGCCCAGATTATTCCACCAAGAAGAAAGAGGCAGTTCTAAACTGAAAAAGTAAAGCCCTGCCCCAAGTTGGCCACCTTTACAAAAGGAACAAGGTGTGGAACAAGGCATTGTAAGGTATTATTAGGGAAAAGAATATCTGAAAGGAACCTACAGACAATACCAATGCCGTTTGCCTCCTGCTTCACTTTTATCCACAATTCAGGTTTTTTTTAGGCATAGATCAAACATCAATTCATCTATCTGTTAAAGTGAAACTGAAGTCCCACTTTGAAAATGTGCAATTCAGGCAGTTGTTCATTGCAGAAAGGACAAGTGATGTATTTAAAGTACTTTTAAATGTCAAAGTGGTACTTTTAAATACTTATTATTTTAAATTTCTCGCCTGGTCCCACCCCCCAGCCGCACACTCGCATGCCCGGCCGGCATCTGCATCCGCTGGCCTTGTGTCCCCAATGTTTACACGCTCAGGGATGCAGATGCCAGATGGGCATCGCCAGGGAAAGCAGAGCATGGCTGGGGGACGCCATGGTCCTCGGTGGAGGAAGCCGCGGGCACGTGTGGACCAGGGACCTTGCAATTCAACCCCAAGTGTGGCTCGGGGTTACTGCTTTTGCTACTGATAATTAATCCCGAGCACACTCGGGAATACAGCCAGGAAGGTTAAAGCAGACCTAAACAAAATTTTTTACCTTTACCCAGGAGGTTTTTGGCTGTTCCTTCCCCGCATGCCTGAGATTGAGGTTTTTCTTCAATGGGGTAAAAAAGAAAAAATGCTGATCTCACATATGCGCAGTGAGATTGGCACTCTTTTTTTCCCATCTACGTCATCTGATCTCAAGCCTGTGCAGTAGGAAGAAGGCCAAAGAAGATAACAGCGCCCAGTGCTTGCTTCGCAAAGGATACCAGGACAATACAGGACCCGATCAAGGAAACCTCTAGAGGGATCCAATGGTCTGCAAAGGTAAAGGTGAGTTCTTTTTCAGTTTACTTCTGTTTTAACTGTCTGAAAACAACCCAGCTGTCAAATCCCAGGTTAACCGGCAATCCCAACTTTCTTTGCATGTGCCACTGAATGAAGGTCATTCCAGCCTGGCCAATTGAGATGGTCACAGATTGGGAAACAGAAGGAAGTAGATGGCAGAACCCACTATGGAACAGGAACAGGTAAGCATCAGTGGGATTAATTCTACTTTGTGTTGACTCTATAAACAGAAAGGGACCTATCTAAGCCTGGCCTTCGAAAGAAGATTTATACTTACCTGTCCAGTAGCTTTGTTTAACTCCACTGCATTGCCCTGAAGATCCTTTAATCACATTCTACATGCACATTGGGGGGTATTCAGCACACACACGTTATTCTGACTCCTAGATCTCTCGGGAGATAGAAGTGAGAATTTGTAATGTCACAACTGTTCTCCCTTCTGTCCTTCTTGCTGGAGACCCTGGGAAGCAAAGCACTGCCTCTACCATCATGGCAGCCTCTAGACATAGATGAAGAAGAGACCTAACAGGCCAGAAATGGAGAAAAATTAGCAGTAGGGATACCCCAGCTAATACTGGTGACTAAGTTTCTGCCTTTTTTTCCACAGTTTTCAGACCTTAATACTCAAATCTTTTCTTTCTTTCCATGCTTTTTTACAGGCAGTTATTAATTTATATTTGTGTGCAGTTACTGACATCATTGCTTAAACATATTTTCTATAAAAATCAAAATCACCTGCCTTCCTCAACTAGACAGAAAAGCCAGTTGTCTGCACTTTAATAACTTTTTTTTGTGAGGATGAAATCAGTGTGTTGTGTCATCTGTTCTCATCCTTATTCAGGTTCATCACCTTAGCATCCAACACTCCACTCTGTGCTACCGGTCACATTAATGAGCTGCAGAAGCACTGAACTGTATCTATATCACCCTCCAGGCTTTTCTTTTCTGAGTAATTATTTTTTTTATTTCTCAGTTACAATAGGCGTTAAGGAGGAAGTTTGCTGAAAATCTAGCTGCTGTTGTGCAATGAATGTGGTTTGCTTAGATTTTGCAAAGATATCAATTGTCAGCCAAAGGAACACTGAAATTTTCTATTCTGAAAAACATGTATCCTTTTCTTCGAATAATCAGTGGGTTTACATACATGACCATTTCCTATATGTATAGAGAATGATTTCTGTTTGATTAAAGCATATTTCCAGTTTTCTTCTTTAAAAGATAACCTAGCTATTGTAAAAATAAAAAGCAGCTTTGGCTGCAATGCTCACCCCCTTTCTGGATCTGACCCAAGGTCTCACTGATCTGTTGTCCTGTGCTGGTTCTTATTCAGGTTGAATGGCACCTAGCATTATGCAACCAACTATGTGGAAGTCTAGGACCACCCTGGGAAATTGGGGCTTTACAGAGGAGCCTTGCACTCACGGTATAAAACTGCACAGATTGTCACTATGATCACTGAGAACTGCCCAGCATTGGAAAAGAGGAACCTGTGCAATATGTGATAAGGCACAAATCACAATAAAAGGCACCCATTGAGCATTGCTCTATCAGTACCAGAAGGTTTTGTTTGCCTCTCTGTGTTTTGCTGTTCTCCTGAAATAACACAGTTACCTCTAGGTAGTGTAATAAGGTTACTAGCAGGGGCGGATATAGGGAGCTGCAAAGTGTGCTGCTGCACAAAGGCTCCGGACCCTCTTCAGCCAACAGAAGCCTCTACAGGGGCCCAAGTCAGTTCTGCACATGGGCCCAATATTGGCTACATTTTACCACTGGCTGTCAGCACTTTCCAACAAGTTTCATACATTCCAAACTTCCCCATAAGCAGTCCTGAGAATCTCTGGAATAATAAAATAAAACATTTTCCTTTCCTTTTATATGGCATGGTACTAATAAATAGCCAAGTGTGGATAGTAGAAAAAAACAAAGCTACCTTTTGAGAGCACTCAAAACCCATTTTTTCAAAATTGCTTTCCCATCTTCATCTGTCTTTTGAAACCGTTACTACTTCCCCCCACTACATATTTCCCCTCCTATTGTGTGCTGCTTCCCCCAGCTCCTAGATTGTAAGCTCTTCGGGGCAGGGTCATCTCTTCCTCCTGTATCACTCTCTGTATTCGTCTGTCATTTGCAACCCCTATTTAATGTACAGCGCTGCGTAATATGTTGGCGCTATATAAATCCTGTTTAATAATAATAATAATAACAATAATAATTCAATTTTAATGTACAGCGCTGCGTAATATGTTGGCGCTATATAAATCCTGTTTAATAATAATAATAATAATAATAATAATAGTAATAATAATAATAATACCTAACTTCAAATTCATTAACATCAGGTTATATATTTTTTTTTTAAAAGTGGAATCTATATTTGGTATATATTAAAATGATACCATCTGTCCTAATTATTGCAGATTTAGTAACGTTAAGTTCCATTCCTTTATTTTTCATTAAAACGTTTCAGATCTGTTTGTACAAGTTACCACTGTGCAGTCTGACTCATTTTTACAGCCTTTGTTACTCAGCTGCAGCCATAGGCTGGGTGTGCTGCACAGCGCCATCTGCTGGATCTTCAGAGAAATATTTAGGCACTGTGCACACAAATCAATTAGAAAATAGATTCTGTATTTATTTAAAGCAGAAAATTAGTGATTTGATGATTATTTGCCACTTTTGGTTCACCATGTTGACATCTGGTAAGCTTTGCTTGATTTAAAAAGCACACTCCCAGCTTGAGAGATGTTTACTAAAATTTACTTTCTTCCAAAAAAAAAAAAAATCCAGGATTCAGTAACAATCATTATTAACCCAATATTTAACCTGTTTTTATCCTGAATCTTCATTAGCTACAGGTATGCAGTCACTGCATCTAAGGACTGGTATGCTCCACTATATATTACATTTTTGTTTATTTTTTATCTCCATACCATTTCCTTTGCCCTGTAGTAGTGCTGTAGGCTCTGGCTGTTACAATTGATAAGGCTTAGCTCACTTAAGAGGCTGGAAATGCTGCGATAATGGCTTCCTAATCTTCCAGTAACTGTTGCTAGTTGGTGGACGTTTACAGCAAATGTCTGATCAACGGCACGCAATAGAGGAAAAATTAGGTGGTTGGAGATATTTAGCCCCCAAGCACCCAACTGGTATATCAGCGGCTTTCCACTGAGTATTGCAGCGGCTTTCCTTTGCTTTTATTTTCTTTGCTGTCACTGGGTGATCTCTCCAGTATCACCATCCCTATTCTAGGATGACTATGGAGGAGCCACATTGTCACTTTAGGAGTATTTTTATTATTACTGTATATAAACAGTATTTATATAGTGTCAACATATTACGCAGCGCTGTACAATAAATAGGTAAGCACTAAAACTTCTGGAAATATTTATCGCTATGATAAAGAGGGTTGTTTGTAGCTCATAGAAGATACCTGGGAAGCTACAAGGACCTAAACAGTTTATTTAGTTGGTATTCAATTAGGCAGGTCCCTGTACTACATGGTCGTTAGCCTAAATGAGATTCCCTAGCTATGGTTTGCTTCAAATGCGTTTCACATTCTGTAGGAATGCAAAAAAACAGAATTCACAAGGATTCTTCATACTGTAGAAAATGAATTGTTCTGCCCTGTGAACTCCTGACATGAAGGTTATTAGCTTGATTGAATGAACTACCCATTTTTATTCTCAGTTTGACTGGTGCCTGTAGTGACACAGGAGGATTCTCATTGTGGCTCCCCTGCAGTGAGCATCATGTAGGAAGGTTAGAGTTTTTGGCTTGTGGATAACCCCACTCCTTTGCTTTTTTGTATGTTCCAATTAGAGATGAGCGAATCGAAGCTGACGAAGTGGAATTCGCTCCGAATCCAAATTTCCTTGCACGAATCGCAATTTTTCCTGAAATGGCGGCTACACGTGTGAGGACTTTAGAGATTCAACTACGATCCCTGAATATTCCCCTCTGATCTCTAAGAATACAGGGCACTAAAGGTGATGAATGGGGACAAGTCCCCATTCATCCCCTGTAGTGCCCTGTATTCTTAGATAGTAAAACTCTATCTAACAATACATAGTACAGCGCTGCAACAGCAATCGCGGTTTCCCGTGCTGTGCTTCTGCTATGTATTCTTAGATAGAGTTTCTCTATAGAGTTTCTCTATATATTCTTAGATAGAGTTTCTCTATCTAAGAATAAAGGGCACTAAAGGGGATGAATGGGGGCATGTCCCTATTCATCCCATATAGTGCCCTGAGATCGTAGTAGAACTGCCGAGGTAATCTGTAGTTCAGTTTCACAATGTGACGTCACGTGGGAAACTGAACTGCAGTCCTCTGCAGTTCCACTACAATGTCCAGGTATTACAGGTGATGAATGGGGACTTGTGGCCCATTTTGGATACTTTTATTGCTTGGTTAAGATGTATTTAGCAATAACTGTTAGCGTAGGAACCTCAGCATAATTTTGACTCCCTGGCTCCTTGTGGCTTTTTATTTAAACATGTGCAAGAGTTACATCATCAAATCAATGAACGGGATCACCATCTCCACAGAAGTCCACAGTGGATCCATCGGTAAAGATGGCGGCACCAATCCCTGCAGCATTACTAGGCTCAGGACTTGCCATCACTACAGGGTCACGGCACAAAGTATGAATCCAAATTGGCAAATATGCCCTGCATATCTTGCTGATTATGGCAGAAGCTCGCCACCCACCAATGAGTTTAGTTTCGCTTTAAGTGAACCAATATTTTTGTTTTCTGAAGGAGGTCAACTAAGAATTAGACAGCAGACCCCACTGTGCACCTTAATAGCCAGCCACAAGCCACTGTGAAACCATTTATAATACTCATCTTCCACAAATAAATTGGAGTGCTTGGTAATAGAAGGCGACAAGTCACCTTTAGCTGTGCGGTTGCATTTCCTAGAGAACTGCACTACACACAAAGACACTTACCTGTGGTGCTGTTGGTGTTAGGGTTTTAGGTTTGCTGCTCCCGAACACACAGTGTGCTATGCACTAGGAACAGGAACAAGAACAGCCAACCACACAGTTACCACTGCTGGTATGAAAGGGTTTTAAGAAGAACTAAGAATTAAACACAAGCCCAAATCTCTTTTGATCCTGGCTTTTAGTTTCTCTTGATGTTAAATAGTTCTAAGAGGGCTGTAACAACTTCCAACTAATAGCAATACACCCAACCTTAGTTAACCAGCCACAGGCCACTGCAAACCCAAGTTCTTCCGTGAGTTGCTCAATCACAATAACAGATTTTTTTTTACTTTTTTATTGGAACAGCAAAAAATATTTCATTTACCAAGACAACACTTTATAGCCTAATTCTTAGCACATGTTTCCATATCCATCTAATACTTATAGAAGTATTTATAATAGAATTTTAAGGGCCAATTCAGACCTAAAGTTGACTGCGACATGTGCCACAGGCTCAGTTATTTAGTGCAGCAGTTGCCAACCTGTGGTCCGCAAGAAAATTTTAGTTGTTCGCAATTCAACGCCGCAGACCACGGTGGGCGGGTTTTTTCTCTGGACAGTCAGACCTGTGATGAGAGTGGGGGGGGGGTTCTGGCATTATGACGTCACTGTGGGGGAATTTTCTTCCCCTTTGATTGACACAAGGCTCCCCGCACATGCGCAGTTCGGAGTCTGTGAAATTAGTGGTCCGTGAGCTCCAAAAGGTTGGCAACCACTGATTTAGTGCATGCAACCGCAGTGGATTGAGCCCTAGTTCCATAAAGCTACATGCTGCTTTTGGCTGTGAGGTTGTTTTTCTTCTTATGGAGGAAGAACTGCACTACAACCACAAATGTGCAAAAATACGTTTACCTGTGGTGCACTCCCGCTGTTTGCTATGTTTTGCTCCACCAAGTATGAAAGGGGCCTAAAAACAATTCTGCAATCTCTATTCTTTTTTTGTATGTCTTTTCATGCAGAACATTTACAATTGCTACTACTAATTACTTAAACAATTACTTAATTAAACAAATAACAAAGCAAATTGTTTGTAAATACAGCCTAAAATGCGTATTTGAACTTTTTTATGTTGATGAAACAACACAAAAGGGAAAGATGTTTGTTACCAGATACCAGAACCTAGATATTTTTAGAGAAGACACATTATTCGTTGATTTGAAATTTATGACTATGTGGACCTTGTCTCCAGACCAAGAAATGGAGGTGATGGATTAGCCATTGTGAAGAAGATGGAAACATGGCGGATTAATAAACTCCATACACTATATCACTTTGGTCCAAATGATTTATACCTGCTTGTCTAGTGCTGCTGCATTCCACCTTGGCAAAAAATATCCTTCAGTTAATGCACCTATTGGGTTTCATTATGATATGCCTTGTAAAAGTCTTAATTTCAGCTTACCTTTATCACTTTGCAAAGCTAATTTAACAGGATAAAGATCTTTTCTATCAAATGACAATTACATTTAACAATTACAATCATATTGCAGAAACATTTTCCTTATCCTTATTTTAATGTGCACAATTGTATCCTAATATTTATTATTATTAACAATGTTTATATAGCACCAACATATTACACAGAGCTGTACATTAAATAGGGGTTGCAAATAACAGGCAGACACAGACAATGAAACAGGAGGACCCTGTCAGAAGAGCTCACAATCTGTGAGGAGGGGGATGTAATTTGATGTATATCACAAGTGTTGGATATATTTAAAGGTTACGTTCACCTCACTTTATTTGTATGCTCTGCAAATCTACTGTATATCCCTTTCTTCATCATAGCGGAGTTGCCATAACTTTGACATTCAAATCATTATGTCATCAATGTGTATATTGTTTCCTGGGTATTGATTTATCAGATTTAATTCTGAAGAATAAATTATTGATTATTGTCATCTATTTTCCTTGATATATGTTTCACATGATTAGGTATGTGCAGTTGTCTTGTATTTCAAGGACTAAAGTCCATCTAAAGTCTCTATTTATCACATTTATTTCTATCTATTTATCAGGCATTTTAAAGAGAGGTTGACACCTAAAGAGTCCTAAAATAAATGTAAATAAATATTTTTTAAATAGTAAATGCAGCTGAGAAGTTAGATATCTCCTGCACCCTACTAGACAGTGATTGAGGAAATGAGAGGGACTGCAGATAGTAAGTTAAGAAAGAGGAACACTTTAAGAAATGGAAGAAATGTGGTGTGTGTTGCTCTTCACATTGAAAATGGTCATAGCTAAATTGCGCTGAATATTGCTTGTGTCTTAACGTACATTGTTAAATGAGTATTGGACTATATATTTTATAAACTGAAAACAGTCTGCATTACCCACAACATCTTTCATAATTACTGTGGTATAAATGAAAGTCTCCCCTCCATAGTTCTATAATACCTCTACCAAAGGGCAATTGATGGCTTAAGAGTGGAGATCCCAACTGATCTGTTTAAATAGGGAGAGCTCTCAGCTGCAGTCTTCTCGTCCCCAGAAGCTGGTACATTGTCACCCTAATCCCGGATATTAAAACAGCCCCTTTGCAATATGAACATTGCTAGGACTATTATAAACCTTGGACACCCTTGAATGAATAAATGTGAATGACTTGAAACCTAAAATTCTTGGTAATATATGCCGCAGTCCTTGTACCCACAACATATTTTTTAATAACTGTAGAATACCAGGAGTCTAACAAACAAGTACAAAGCTAAGCACAAAACCAAACAAAGTATTTCATTGCATATACTTTTTGGCACATCCTACAATTAAAAAGAACTTTATTAACATAACCAGTAACTGTTGTACATTGCAGCATAAAAAGTTTAGGCGTACACAAGACACTCAGAAAGCGTCGTTAGTGATATATCATATAAAGCCCAACTCAGTGGTTAGGAGTATGAATATTAGAGCTTAGTATACAAAATGCACAGCTTCGGAGTGTGTAAAGCATAGAGTGCAGGAGGCAAGAGTATGTAATGCACAAAGTGCAGGAGTCAGGAGTGCATAACACACAGAGTGCAGGCATCAGTAGTGTATAGCATACATGTGTGGGGTTAAGAATAAGTAATACTCTCCCCAAGCCAAATTCACCCCCAGTACAGATACCCCCACATGCCCATCCCCAGTAGCATATTCACTGCAGCTCTTCAAAAACTTTTTTTTTCCAGAAATGTGCTGAAAAGGTGGTCTAGATACTAGGGGAGCCTGTGCTGGCCAGACCATAGCCCCTTTACCCTCCATGCTTATCTAAGGGTGCTACTGATGGGATCAACAGGTATTTACAAAATGTTTCTGGAAATAAAAAGAGCCCAGTCTTACTGATATTGGCAACCTACTTACTTGTATACACATATATAATTGTATAGCTTCCCTGCAGTTTTACATGGATACCATATTACTATGTACAACATAGCTACTTCTATATATCAATAACCATTGCAAAATGCTGTCCATCAAGTCAGTGCTGAAGCAATGGCAGTGTATTCTGGTCTGAAGGGTGCAATTTATCTCATCCTATTATTTTCAGATTTTCTGCAGATATTTAATAATCAGCATGAGCAAAGCCTAGCAATCAGTAACTTTATGAAAGCAGAGAAACAGGGATATTATACTCATTTCAGATTGATTTGTGGCAACTCAATATGTTTCTTTTTATTTGAATATACAGTAGCATTAAGATATATTTGGATTTTGGACACATTTGTCATTGGGGACAACTGTATCTGGTAACACGCTGACCTCTGTTCTGTAGAGGGTATGGAAGGGTATTGTTTTACTACAAACAATAAGAACAAAAGCTACAAGCTTTCCATCAGACAAAGAGCAAAATATATTAAATAAATAAAAATTCCAACAAACCAGTATTAGTTCTAAGCAGAGACCTAGAGACCCAGCAGCCATGTTTTACATATAATCTCCTACAGTATCACTGTTGTCTTGTTCTGTTCTATCAAAAACCTGAGTTCTAAACCTGGGCATATTTACAAACTTATGCATGGATAAAAAAATAAAAACATCTTTCCTATATAGTACCTATTATTCTAATTAAAAATATATATGGCACCATAAAAACTCTCATAGGAACAAGTTCATTGTTTTGTACCTAGGTATATTTAAAACAAGAGGTACCTCCGTACTAACCAGGTGCTCTAGATACAGGGTTACCTGATGACTTAGAAGATGAATGGTTTTTGCTGGATACAAAAAAAGCACTGAGCAGATACTATTTGTGAAAACCAACCCTGACCCATAAGATGTGCCAAACAATGGGCCTAATATAATAAAGCTCTCCAACACTGGAGATGATACACTTTCATCAGGAAACCTGGGTGATCTAGCAAACCTGGAATACATTTCTTTAAAGTTATTTGCTATTTTGTTAGCAAATGTTTTCAATGCTGGACCAGATTCATTCCAAGTTTTCTGGGTCACACAGGTTCACTGGAGAAAGTGTATCTTCTCCAGCTTTGAAGAGCTTTAATAAATCAGGCCAACTCAGTCCTACTGAACACTTTTTATGCAGTGGAACTCATTGGTTCATGGAATACTTGCTGATTATGGCACAACCACCTTTTTCTTAGCAACCTGCAGTGTAGATGGGTCCAGGATCCTGTCATTGCTGCAACTATAAAAGCCTCCATCTTCTCCCGTGTCCCCCGTGGTCCTGTTCACCCACCACTGGCCTCTGATGATGAATATGAATATGCCCAGAAGAACCCTTGGGCCTAAAGCTCTCCAAGACTGAAGACTATCATGGAAGAACCTGGGTGACCCAGCAAACCTGGAATGGATTTCATTGGAATGGAATCTTTTGTTATTATTCAGCAAATGCTTTTAATCCTGCACCAGATCCATTCTCGGTTTGCTGGATCATCCAGGTTCACTTATGATAGTCTATTTTTTAATAAATCAGGTCCAATGTCTCTAGCTTCTACGTTTATTCTATGTGCCATGCAGTGTAAACAAATAACAAAAAGCCACCAGGGAAAAAAAGTCCTCTACAACCTGCTGACTTTTTGACTTTAGCTTCATTCTGTTCCTGTTAGCCTAATGCAGTAGTGTAAATGAGTAAGTACTGAAATTCTACAACCAACCAGTAGAATCACTAAGTGAAAATAAGGAAAAAAGGAAACTAATGCAGGCACCACATCCAAGGAAAGGTAAACTATAATATATTTGTGTGTAAATTTGCTTTCAAGCTGAACTAAATCCTACTATTAAAACATTGCGATCAGGTAGGTTCTTTATTGCTTATGGGAACGTCCCTTACTGTGATATGATAATTGCATAAATAAACAGAATTCGGATTTATGGATTTGTTTGCACCTTTACTTACATCAAACAACCTTTATCATCATACACGCAGTGCGTGTTGTACAGAATGATTTCTCCTTCGTACAGCTGCGGTTGAACATGATGTTTAATGCGTTATCACAAGGCCATACTGTCCTACTTCTTTATATTGGAGAACAACCAATTACTGTTCAGCCATTGAACTGACAGAGGAGGGCCTGCTGTGAGAATTATACAGACAATGGAGATGTGATTGGATACTGCAGGAAAAAGTGTTTTGGTACAGCAGAAATCTTTTGTCCAAACGCTTTTATAATTCTGAAAATGACTAATTACATAGCTGCAGACAGATACATCCTGGATATTGTGTATGTTCTGCACATTTTATTATTAAGGCCAGTTTAGTACCATTATCATGATGTCCATTTTACATTAATGTTCTAATGCTGCCCTCTATGCCGGAATATAAATCATGTGGATGGATAACACTATCATTTTACATTATAATGGACAAAGAGAGAAAATTCTACAAGCTAAACTCCCAGCTTACTTTCAGCCTTGTACAGGATCCTCTCTTTTACTGAAATTGCTTATATTTATTTCACATCACAGTGTGAGCTTTATACATGTGCATTAGAGGCTGCAGCAAGTTAAATAAAGCCCGTCTTATTTTCTGGTTGGAGGATTTCCAGTGTCGTCAAGCTTCTTCTTGCTCCCCAGCAGTATTTACAGACTTACTGTCCATGGCACACACCTTTTATTTATTTCAGTTCTTTTAGTCCATTTCATCAAGTCTCGGCAATAAACTACTGTTTTCAGTAAATCGTGTATAGTATCTTGAGGTTATGTATGCCCGGGGGCTGCAAGACCATAGCCACTACCTATATGGGGCATCGCCTGTCCCTTCTGCAATAAAGGACCTATCTGGTTGTAATTTATAATAGGCATTCCTGTATCAGTATGCTGAATATTGTCCCTTTCAATGACTAATCTGTGACGTGTGCACCCACATAGTGGTGGTAAGTGATTTGTAGGGATCAGGGGAAATGTATATTTAGACCTATATGATTACTTACTTGGATGGTCTGTGCTGGGTAACTGGGATATGTTTGTAATGTGTTAGGACTTTTTAAGGATAGATGTAAGATAAAAGACATGCAGTGAGACTTTTTGTGCCTTTATCTGTTTAAACATGGAAGATGACTTCTGACAAGAAAATCATTTTTGTTTGGCCACACACAACACAGTCCACACATGCTGTATTACATTTTGTGATCATTACAAGCCATCATATCAAGCATCCTGCATGAACAAATGCTATAAAATTATTAGAATCAGCTGTAAAAATTATAGTAAAAAAAAAATAGAAAATTTAATGACAAAGAAGATAAATGTTAAAGAGAAACATATGCAGGTCACAACCCGTAACAAGGAGCCTATTGGTTTATTTATCTTCAAGGGACTTTTTCTTTAAAAGAATTTTTCTTTTAAATAATAAAGCAACGTAAAATCTTCTCTATGCTGTATTGTTGGCGTGCCCTACAGTCTATAATAAATATGAAAGATCATCCAGGTTCTCTGCAGGGACCAGCACTATCTGTCCTGCCTCACCGTTGGATTCACCACTGAGAAGGTATACAAACATGGATGAAGTTCTGTTTTTAATGGAACATTTTGAACATCAGTTTGTCAGTTTCACCGTTCCTGAAGAAGCAGATTCTGCGAAACATGTTGAATAGTTACTTGAGACTGAATGCACATTATAAACATGTTCAGATTGCTGATTTCTTGTTTTTAGAATACGGTAAGTAAAGAGTAGAGAAAAGAAAGCTGTTTTTTTTTAGGCAAAACAAATTTGTATTGTAAATTTCACCTGATTAATCATATAAACCAACGGTGATATGTGGGTATTCCCAAAAAATAAGCATGGGATATGTAGACCAGCTACACATGTCAGATACCTAACTAAATACCACGAGTATAAGACGTAACACGTATAAGACGCACTACTCCTTGTTGGACATCCACGTGGGTGCTGTAGAGACGCCGACTTCCCGACTTTCCTCACAAGACGGGAAGCCGATCTTACTTAACCCTCTGCTGCCATTCTATTAACACACATGCTGCAGGCTGATACCTATACCCCACCAAATGGAAAGCTGATCCCACGCAGCCCCCTACTTTCATCCTTCCAAATATACATGCTGCTGATCTACACTTGCTCTTGCAATATCCTGAAATATCTGGATCTTATATCCCTCTCCTCATCATTATGGACTTTGAAACCTAACCCTAATGAGACAACTAGCTACACCAGATAACAAGTATTATCGGTCACTGCCAATCCCCTGAGGGAGCCACATGGCGAAACGCGTCGGGCCAATAAAGTTTATGTCTTAGATCCGTGTTATTTAGTAAGGTATCTAACATGTATAGCTATTGGTCTACATGTCTCATGCTTATTTAATGGGAAGGACCACATAGTCACCATTGTTGTTATATATGATTAATTGTGTAAAATATACAAGTTTTTTTTGTCTAAAAAACACAGCTTTCTTTTCTTTACTCTTTATTTACCTATATATTGTGGGGTGGCACACATTAACATACAAAGGAAGGATTGCTATACTTACTCAACATTTCCATGCTTTATAAATATAGCCCTATGAGTACCTTTACAAAAACATTTTCCTCCTTTTATCCTTCTTTGCCCTACCCCATTCTACCCACCTTTCCCCCTACTACCTATTTATATTTGAGATTTGAAGGGTGCTGCTCCACCCTTTGCTTATATCAGCAAACTGCATGTCTTCTTTTCACCCCCCAATCCAGCTCATTACAGTCCTACGGATGTCTGTGGTTATGTGTCCTAAATCACAAATCAGATGGATGAGCCCCATAAATGTCTATAAGAATGTACAGTGCAGGTGTGGGAAGGAAAGAAGATTTGTGGCTCCAAAAATAATACTGGTCTTGGTGAGTATAAATCTGTGGAGAGAGGGGGTGGCTTAGATTAGGAGGAAGATAAGTGCACACTGGGCCTGATTTATTAGGTCTCTCCAAGACTGGAGATGATACACTTTAATGGGAGAATCTGGACGATCCAACAAACCTGGAATGGATTTCTCTAAAATCATTTGCTGCTAGCTGGCAAATGTTTTTAATCCCATTTCAGGTTTGCTGGATCAACCAGGTTCTTCTATGATAATCTATTTTCTCAAGTCTTGGAAAGCTTTTATAAATCAAGTCCAGTGTTGGAAAGTGCACTTAGTCTTTAACCATAAACATTCATAAATGTCATTCTAGAGCTAGAGTTCCTTCAAACATGATCACAATAACATTTCTTCATTTATTGTCTCCACTTTGTCAAACCTATCACAAACTGCATTTTTTATATTTCCTGCTGCAATTTCTCTAACTACAAACTGGAAAACTACAAATTGTTTTATTTTAATATTTCATGTTTTCTAGAAGAACACTTGTCAATTCCTAAAAGTTTAAAAGACGATAAACTCTAAACTTAGGAGAACAAACAGGTTTTGATAACTAAGGTAAGAAAAGTCTTGGATTATTTTTTCTTTAGCTTTATAAATATTGATGCTTTGGATTGCTCAGAACTTTTCTGCTTTGAAAGCATCTTTAGAGTGAAGAGAAGATATAGGAATGGGGAATGTGGTGTCTGTCAGCCGTCAGCACCGTACACAACAGGCCGCCTTGACTTACAACATGCTCCTCCTTTGCAGTGATGAACCCCCTGTAGTGTATGAGAGGTGACACAGCTCCGCGTTCTAATATTTATGAATCCTGAGAAATCACCGGCAATAGGAGAGAAACAGTTCTGCGGAAGCTGCTAAATAATGTTAGCCAGATTTACAGCTTCTGCTTCAGGCCTTGTTACACTTAACAATCCAATTACAACTTTAAATCAATAGCATAATCTGCTTCACTGCGTCGGCCTCATTATTATCAGGCATTTCTGTATAATAATTTAAACACTAAAATGTTATATGATTTCACCATGTAAAAGTCATTGTATAAGGTCATTGTGCACCGTTACATAGGCCCGATGGTGATTCCCAGTGGTACAAAATAGAGGACAAACACAGGGGCTTTTTTTGGCAATTCTAAACAGTTCTTTACTAAACGACAAAAAATGTTCTACATGACTACAATCAATGTAATTAAGTCATTTCAAGGAGGTAATAGACAGATACTTTCTAATTATATCAATATAGATTTGAAGAAAGTCTGTAAATTGTAATTTGTCTCAATTACCAACACGTTTCCCCATTGCTGGCTTCCTCAGGGGAGGTAGACATGTGCAACATACACTGAAACTTAAAATAGTGCTTATCAGTATATAAAATGGAAAATAGTTTAAGGCTATAACTTGCATATTTAAACATAGTTTTATTTAATAATTTTATAATAATTATTATTATAATATTAAATAAATATTATAATACTAATAAAAAATAATTTATTAACTGCATGTGTGCAATTTAGGTGTATATGTAGAATCAGGAGCATGGATTAGTTGGTGTTCAATATGTGTATGAAGCATGGAACTATATATTGACTGATGTTTGACCCAGGATTATATGATGAGTCTCTGGATGGTATACTGTAAATTAAGGTTTGGATAATTGAAATAATAGATGATTCCAAAGTTTTAATAAATATTATTATATTAATAATAATAAACTGTATTTATACAGCACCAACATATTATTATTATTATTAATATTATTATTATTATTATTATTATTAATAAACAGGATTTATATACAACATATTACGCAGCCTTAAGGCCAGCACCAGTCCTCACCAGACACCAGTCCCCCAATCTAATGCCGCACTCTTCACCTTTAGTAAGTCCCCACTTAGCCTCGGCAGACTCGGTTGTGCAAGGGATGGTGTCTGGGGAAGGGCTGGCAGAGGACCAGGAGCCCACAGATAAAGCAGTACCAAGGTTCTAACAGAGACAAGTCCGAAATACAGAGCAGAGGTCATACACAGATAATCCGTCCACCAGACGAGGTACACAAGGGCAAAAGACAAGCAATGTCAGGGTCACTGGCAAAAGATCAGTCCAGGCATCAAAAACTCACAGAGTCAGGAACAGGCAAGGCCAGCAACAGTAAATCAGACAAATACAAACCAACAGCAAGGCAGCTCAGCATAACACTACAACAGGCACTGGTGACTGGGAGGCTAAAAAATCCCAGCAGCCAATAGCAGTGCAAAGTTGGGAACTGATCAGCCTCTAAAATCCTCTTCAGCTGTGAACAGCCTCATAGTGCGTGCTGGGGATGCCAAAAAAATACAGCAGAAAGAAGGGGCTGCTGCTTTTTCTTTATTCTCCCTGCTAATGCAAGTGACATTGCTGGACAAAATAAGCTGTGTGGGATACGGGGGTGGCGCACAGCATAGAAACGCTGGCGCGATAAGCATTTCCTAACATCAGAGCTGTATAATAAATAGGGCTAGTAGATGACAGACATATACAGACAGTGACACAGGAGGAGGAGAGGACCCTGCCCAGAAGAGCTTACGATCTAAAATGTGGGAGAAGTAGTATTACACAGACATTTTCACTGCTCGCCCTATCAGGGAACCCCTTCAAAAAAAATGGCATTTATTAGCCAAACATTTAGTATTGCAGAACAGCTGAAAATACTAGAAATATTCCACCTTATATGTTCTTAAAGTGGAACCAAAGTTCCACTGTGAAAATTTAGTATCAGGCAGATGTTTGTAACAGAAAGGGACAGGTGATGTCCCTTCTGCAATAAGTATTCTTACCTGCCTGATCACCACCCTAAACTGTCCAAAAATCGCTGAGCTAAGCACGTACAAGCAAAGGCTGCAAGGACACCTGGCACATCCTGGATTCCCCAACCACTGCCGGGATAAATGAACGTGGATTATGTCATCCTGCCCTGAGCAATCATGATGACGGAAAAGCAAAAGCGGGAAGAGAAGCACCATCTGCGATGGAATGAAGACAGGTGAGTGCAAATAAAAAACTGTAATCGGACAAAGTTTTTTTTTTTATTCCAGATGGGATATCGTCTGTCCCTTCTCCAATAAAGGACCTGCCTGGCTGCAATTTTATATCTTTTGGATTTAGTTCTGCTTTAATTATATATAAACTACACAACCATATTAATTTTAATATGTTATAATATAACATAAACAAATACTATTCCATCTTGTTGTTTACAGATTTTTGTAATATGTACCTGTTCTGCTCACCATATATCATTATAATTTTTACATTCTTTCCTATATTTTCCATAATTCCTATTTATACTGTATTGTATTGTTTTCCTTTCTCTTGTATTAAATCTCTGATGTATTCGTTACAACTACAAAGTAGTTACAGGAAATTTAGCGCTGAAGTGCAAAGGATGGGAAAATGGTAGAAAAGAGCGTGACACTTGTTTATGACAGCATTGCAGTGCTTTAGCAATCTGTCATTCATTTAGGGTATTTTCCATTTTAATTTTTTAGTGAACTCATATGTTCAGTTGTTATGGTAACATTTATTATTTTATTACTTTTTGAGATGACTCACAGTTTTACCTTTGCTTTTCCATGTTCCTATGACTATAGGGTTATGTTATTAAAGAAATAGTGGCTGTTCACTTATTCTTTGCAAGGGAATTATCACAAACTTTATTACAAAAATTTAAGCTGGCTTTAAATCAGAACTAAATTTTAAAAATACAAAATTGTAACTTTTATTGCAGAAGAAATAGGTGATGTCCCTTCTGAAATAAAATAAACTTACCTGCCTGATCACAATTTTTGATTTACACTCACCTGTCCTTGCTTCGTCAGAGATGTCAGATCTTTGGCCAGGCCAGGATGACAAAATGTACAGTAGTTCATTTGGTTCTAGCAACCCCAGAGGATGTTGGGTAGTGTTGGTCCAATATCTCACTATTCGATTCGACAGGTATTCGATCGAATAGTGAGATATTGTTCGGGTGATTGAATGCCGAATTCGAACACCATTGAAGTCAATGGTGGGAGAATTCGGGTTATTTTTAGGGACTAATAAGGGCTGCAAGAGAAATCAGGTTGCTTTTGCAGCCCTTTACTAGTTGTATGTGTTCCTGGATAGAGTTTCCCTATTCAAGAACACAGGGCACTAGATGTGATGAATGGGGAAACTTGTCTCAATTCAACCTCTAATGCCAGGGGATGATCGTCATGTGACCGTGGGAACTGAACTGCAGATAAACTTTGCAGTTCCACTAAGAACCCCCGGGGCACTATAGGTTAATTAACCTGTAGTGCCCCGAGGATTACACACTCTCAGGACTCTGCTGCAATCATTGACAGGATGCCCCGCAAGTATCTTATACTCTGTAACACACTTTTCAGCACAGTAATATGATACATTTGTTACATTTTTCTCGCAGTGGATAAAAGAAAAACGTAACACATTTATCATATTATTACTGTGCTGGAAAGTGTGTTACAGAGTAAAGCTGCGTACACACGTTCAATTTTTATCGTTGGAAATGAACGACCGATTGGCCAAAAATCGTTTGTAAAAAAAAGTAACCAACGACGCCGACGAACGAGGATAGTCGTTGGAAATGAACGACCGGACCGGAATTCGAACACCAACACTAATGTTGGGATACCAGGAATATCTCATGCATGCAAGGTTCATTGTGCTTGGAAAAAAAGATTGTGAGAAGACAGATAAGCATATTTGTATAAAAATCCTGCCTGTTCTCAGTTTTATATAGTGGAATTTTATATAGTTCTGCTTTGACCATCAAGTCTTGCTTGGCATATGATTGGGTATTGTTTGCAAAGTAAATTTTTTCACATGTAGTAAGATAAGTGAAATATTCCACTTACAAAGAGGATACAGGTAGTCCCCGGGTTACATACGAGATAGGGACTGTAGGTTTGTTCTTAAATTGAATTTGTATGTAAGTCAGAACAAAACAGGATGTTTGTCTCAACATATTATTAGGCAGCATGGTGTCAGTTACTGTATAGAATTCAAAAAAAGCAAAACAAAAAAGTCTTTATGGCGCCAAGACATTCACTAACTTCTGGAGCAAGTTGTGCTTTGATATGCAAAAAAAACAACTGCAGAGTTTGTCTTGGTCATTAAAGAGTTACAAGTGGCTGCCGAAAGAGCTCACCCCTAAGATCACCCACAACCTCAGCTGTGTTTAGCAAAAGATTTCTTCTGCAAGTCATGCAAACCGCCCCCCTCCAAGGCTCTGTTCTGCACGCAGGGAGCAGGGAATCCTCTGTTCGTATCTAGGAGGCGTCCGTATGTCAGATGTCCTTAACCAGGGTACTACCTGTACTTCACTCCATTAGGTGAACAGCCTATATTCAATTGGCAAATCAAACCCTATTTATTGGAGTTTGTCAAATTTCCCTCTTCAGGATATATCAGACCATATAGTGACTATCTCCAAAGACCAGTTGTGGTGAATAAAATGCATCTTGGTATATTACCTATTTATAAATCCAAACCGAAAAAACGTTTTATCTTAGGGTTTGTCACTTTTGCAGTGCCCTAGCTCTGAGAATCTGTCACTGGGGCATCAGTCGAGTGATGCATATCACTAGGGCACTGTGCCAAGTTGTCAATGCATTGTGAAGGTGGAACTATAAGTAAAAAAAAGTGGAACTTTAGATAAAAAATTTAAAGTTTGAGTAGATCACAGCTGATGTCCCTTCTGAAATAAATTGAAATATATGTAAAGGTAGGATTCATGAGATTCAACACCTCTCCCCCGAAGCACGGACACACACATTAGGGAGCACTTAAGTTCACCACGGGGGATGCCCAGATGGGTTCATCTACCTGACGGAGCACTCAGCCAGAATGGAACAGACAAGACTTAAATAGTGATTACATAGCGGTTATGTGTTCACAGTTATCGATTCCATCTCTGAGAAAGGACATTATCCCCCTTGGAATTAAACAAGTATAATTTATGTGTGAAGTCATCGCAAAAGGTGGACCAATTATAAACTTTATGGGCCTGATTTATGAAAGCTCTTCAAGGCTGGAATACACTTTCGTCATTGAAGCTTGGTGATTCAGCAAACCTAGATTGGATCTGATCTAGGATTCAAAACATTTGCTAGCATATAGGAAATTACTTTGAAGCAAACCATTCCAGGTTTTCTGGATCACCAAGTTTCACTGACAAAAGTGTATCCTTTCCAGCCTTGGAGAGCTTTAATACATCAAGCCTTATATCTCCACTGGCATTTACTCCAATGGGTTCCTAGAGTTTTAGGATTGATGAAGGAAGGTATATATAATCATTATGGAGTCTCCTTAAAATGTTCTTCTGATGAAGCATGGTTTGCAACAACCTGTATGTTTTTACGTATTTATTTTCAATAAATTGTGTTTTACAAAATATAAAATTTATAGAATTTCGAATTTTAGATAGATACCATCAAAACCTCATACAAAGATAGACTGAAAAAACCTTCTGCAATATAACAAAGTTACCTGCCTTTTCCTAAATATACCTATTCTATGTATTCTGTACCTGGGCAGCTCATTGTAAATCCCAGCATAAATACCAAGAAATTGATCAACTCCTGTGCGCCTGACCAATCAAGATGGCCTAAAATGCCAAACCCGGAAGAGGACTGGGTGAACATACTGCGTACGTTGAAGTGTGCAAGGTGAGTTTAGTTTAAAAAATTGTGAAGGGGCAGGTAAGATTATTTTATTACATCACCTGTCCTTGCTGCAATAAAGAAACTGGCTGTTCTCAATTTCCTATGTTTAAATTTTACTTCTGCTTTAATATCATTGTAAGAACACCGGCCTCCAGAGCTAGACAGTCATATTAAAAGGTTGCTTTAGGAACATTTTTTCCCACATTTTCATAGTAAAACATAATATAGTGTAGAAATCATCTCATACAGTTTTTGGGTTACTGCTGTTAAAAATTGTGTAGTTAATATTAACCGTTATCCATTTTTATCCTTTAAGCATTTTACAGAAGAAGCCCACACTGCTTTGTTATTCAAATGATTCCTTCATTATTCTGTAGAGATAATGAATAATACATCAAACAACGGAATAAAGGCCGGTTCTTCCCATCTCTAACCATCAGTGTATTGGATTATGGCAATATATAGGATTGTCATGTTTATAATTAGAGGTGGAACAGGCTGGCATATAAAAGAGGATTTAATAGTAAGCTTAATAATTTAAAGGAATACGGAACAAAAAGGCTGCATTGGTTTGGCAAGATGTCGCATTTCAGTGTTTTATTCAGTTTTATGATCACTGAACACATTTGGTATTACGGCGATTAAAGGGGTATAAGGCTGCATGAAAGAAAATGCTTGTAGCAGCTAATTAGATTATTTCATTTTTAACCTTGACTAGATAAATGACTATTAAAAAGTGGTTTCAATGTGTAAGGCAACCACAACCAAGGATAGAGTGGAAAGTACACACTTCTGATTCTGATTCACTTCTGATATTTACTCCTGACACTTCCCCTGGGCAAGGGGAAAGGTAAGTAAAGTATTTACCATTCAATTTTATAGCTATATCTGAGAATAAATTTAGAGTTCATTTACACATGAAGACTTTAATATATTTTGTTAGTGTAATGTTTAGTTTAAACAACATTGTGTTTAATAATTTTCCAGTTACACAATGCAAAACATCCTGATATTTGAAAAATAAACACATTCTTGTAAAACATTTAGTAGTTTAATAAAAACTGTGACACGGTAAATTCAGTAAATTCCGAGCATATTTTAAGGTAATAGCAGATTTTTGGGTGTCTGGGTTTTCTTTTTACAGAACAAACAGACTTTTAGAATCTCCAGTAGGCCACTATCTACAAGAAGTTTGTATGTTTTCTCCGTGTTTGTGTGGGTTTCCCCCGAGTACTCTGATTTCCTCCTACATCCCAAATACATGCAGTTGGTAATTTGCTTCCCCTCCAAATTGTCTTTAGACTGTGATAATGACATATAACTATAGTAGGGACATTAGATTGTGAGCCTGGCTAAGGGACAGTTAGTGACTTACCAAAGACTTTGTAAAGTGCTGCTTAATATGTTGGTGTTAGCGGGCCAGAGATATAAGAACTAGGATAAAGTGGGTTAACTGGACAGGCTAGTCAAAATGTATTTGGGATGGGTTACTGAGACAGTGAACAGTAAGAAGGAATTATTGCAAAAATACATAGGAGGGAGAGGAAAGAAGGGAAAGAGGGTAGAAGCTATGTTACCTTAATATATAGGTGAACCAGTAGGCTATAGCAGCTTGGATAGTATTGGATTGTTCATGAGCTTTAGTTTGGCCCTAAGGTCAAGTTTTGTCTGAACGACATAAAACTCTTCCATCTGTTCAGTACTATAGGGGATTTTATTACCTGGCATATGATTGTCCACCTGGATTAAAATATTTTTGTCCTAGAATTAAAGTCAGGCTTATTCAATCCTTTGAATTAATGTATTAACCCTGCAGGTTACACAGCACAATTACTACAGTAAAATCAGAATAAATTACTGTGAAACAAACATAAGGAAACAACATGGGGTCTTCTCTTCAAATATTTATGAAATACCAGCATGACACCAGTATATTACAGAACTATTTACCCAGGAGACAGTAACAATACATATCATTTGATATTAATATTTAAGGTAATATGATATTAAGAATGATAAACCAGGGGAAGCACATGTCTGTATATTAGGAAATGGGATCAGTGGTTCAGGTAAATTTTAGGAATTTTTTTCTGATATGAAATTCCACATGTTCAAATAAAAAACATAAATGCTTTTAATACAAAAGAGTAGGGAATAAAGAGGGTCATGTCAGGCTACAGTTCTCTTGTAGAATTTAACCCCACAGCAATAGTAGAACACCTTGAACCCAACTATTATGCGGCTAAGGGGTCATTGTGTGAAAGTAGTCCAACACGCTTCTCGATAACTTAGAGTTTGAACTTTGCAATTACCAAACTTATCTTCCCTCCCCATTGCACAGATCTAGTTTTGACTCGGAAGTGGTGGTGGTGTCTGTAAGCATTGGTAAATACCTCCAGGGGCAACCAAATTGGCAACCTATTGCCTGGTGAAGCACCTAACCTTTCATTATTGATGTATGTTGTATTGAAAAGCTAAGTGTTATGGTTTTATTTTGCTTTGGAGGAATACGTTCATTTACAGAAACATTTCTGTCAGTTCTTATAAGTCTCCTGCTATTGTCAGTGACTCATGTTTATAACAATTTACACATCACTACATTTGCAAATAGCACTTAGTGTTTTGTAATTGATATTACTTTTGATGTTATACTTTGTGGGTAGAGCTGTCATGTATTTTCATAAACACTTATGCCATTGCTTGGATTAGAAAATAGCTCAAATTTAATAGCAGAGAAATCAATCAATTTGATAATAGGCAGTAGTTATAGTCATAATGGACTCGTATGTTCAGCACCATGGACAGGGATCTCTGTAATGGACAAAATACTGTACAATTATATGTGAAACCTGCACACACTAATGAGAATGAGGTGTCCAAATTCAACTACACTTCCATTGTCTAGTAAACAAAACGAATGTGACATGCACAAAAAGAAGGAGTGTTGGGGGGACATTGGGCGGTATGTGCATTGAAAAGTTGTATTGAGGCACCATTCAGAATGTTAATGCAGGGTGACGGAACAGATAAATAAATTCACAAAAAGGTTTCAAATGTGATCAGCTAGGAAAAGTAACACTTCCGTAGTGTAATACACCCAAAATTGCTCTTATGTTATCATTTCAATGTAACAAGTATGTATACAGCAACAAATTAGACTGTAAGTTTAATTTTTCTAGGATTCCAAAAACATGCAGTTAGGTTAAATGGCTTCTCCTCAAAATTGACCTTAGACTGCAATAAAGACATATGACTAGGATAGGGACATTGGATTGTGAGCTCCTTTGAAGGACAGCTATGACATGAGCATGGACTTTGTAAAGCGCACTGTAGTATGTTGGTGCTATATAAATACTGTGAAATATTAATAATAATAATAATAATAATAATGATGAAGGAAAGCTAATAGGTAATCAAATCCTAACCAAACCCTAATTTACACAACTGCTATTTTGTTACCTAAACTGCTTTAAAAACTTGTGTAGCTGTTTATCTCATATCATGTTCATAGGAGCCTGGAGCAGCTAACAAAAACGTATTGGTTTCTGCAAAAGTCAAGGCAAGTGTGTCTGCAACTGTAACATAAGTTGGGGTTTTTTAGGCTTAAATCTCTTCTAACAATTATCTTCTTATTCACTTTTATTTACAGATTACCCTCCAATATATTGTTTACTATAACTAAAACAACTTGGAGCACTTTAAAATTTAGAATCACAAACTATAAATCCTTAGTTCGCTACTTAACAGACTGAATCAACATTTCTATTTTTGTGGAAGGCATAATCACTGAACGGCCCAGGCATTCAATTAATGACAAACTGCCAATTTATTCCCTAAACAAATAGTAAACACAATAACAGAAGAATTGAAGAATGGGCATATGTATTGCAATAATAATTGCATAAATGCCTTTAATGATCATTGTATTTTGTTCTCATTGAATTACCAACAAGGGTACTATTACATAGCAGTAACATGGTTTCCATGATTCCCCCATGACACAGAGATCACCTAAATTCTGGATAGAAATAAAGCAAAACATTTAATACCCCAATCTACCCCACATAGCCTTGGTGTATATGTCACCTATGAGACACAAATAATAGAAGTTTAGGCCTGGTATGGAAATACCATTACTGATATGTAATGATACGTGTCTTTCTATATCTCGAAGACAGCAAGGACTGAAATTTACATAGAATTACCTAAAGAAGAGATAACTAACTTGATAGAAACCTCTTCAAATAAATACCCTGCAATCTGATCTGCTGACACTAATACACGATCCACCCAGGATATAGAAATTGCTCTGACTTAATAGATTTAAAATCTTCTAACACTGACTACATAAATCTTTCTGTGATAAACCTCTTACCTCTCTTATCTATCAAGAAATAAACTATTTTACAGCCTTAAGGCTTTATAAAACCATTTGATAAAATAAATAAATCTGATAGCTTCAAACATATTCCAATTGTATGGAGGTTTTAAACAGGCTTTTCTACATATAGTACCAAAGGTTAGAAGAGAGATTAACCTTTTTATACAAAACCAATAGCAAATAGAAAGCTGTTTAAAGGTCTCATTTATTATTCTTTAGGTATTGGCAGCTTAAATCATAAAGCCTGAGCAAAAAAATATGTATTTTTTGTACTTTGTGTATTACTTATTGAACAGGAATTTGGTAATTAATAATTATTTTAATAAAGAGTGGCTGATATAAGTCAGCATATTTCCTCTCCAATGCATGGACCTCTTCATAGAATTTTGCTTCAATTTGTGCACACTTAACCTGAAGATTTTTTTAGTGCATTTACTCTTCTTTTGACTACTTTGGGCAAACTTTCAATATATCCTGTAGGTGTACCCACAAGATCATCTAGCCTTTCCTGCAGGGCAGCAAGAATTTGAGGATTCTGCATCATTCGTGCAGTCAGTTGTCTAGCTTTACTGTTAGCATCCTCTCCAGTTTCTTCTTCTTCAAGATCTTCCACATCTTCCATTTCCTGCTGGTCAAGTTCTGTCTCTTTGTTGTCTATGTTGGCCATTTTTCAGATTCTTAACACCGGGGGTGACAGAGCGAAAAGTCCGCTGCCGCCGCGCAGTGCCTGGAGACAGGAGGAGGGAGTGCCCCTCTAGGATGGCGGTAAAATAATAAGAGGTGTAAATACATTTTTAAGAAAAGTAGAAAATGTGAATTGTGCACAGCAATTAAATAAATAAAAACAGAAAAGTACAGGTGATATTTGAATATAAAGAATACAACGGGTATAGAGAGTTTTTCTTTCGACATAACATCAAATAAACACAGCTCGAAATCAGAAAGTTTCTGTGTAATTTAAAACACAGCTCCACACCTAATCCCCAGTCTCAACCAGAACTTCATGCAACATGTTTTTTTTATCATCTTCCACAAGGAATGTAGTAGTATCTTTTGGTATATCTAATTCTTTGTTATTGCATTGTTTATCTATCTGTCTTTATATCATTAAATATTATATTATATATTATACTATATATTTAATTTCACTTGCAAGTCTCTGTGTCATCTCTCTCTGTACACTTCGAATTTAACCCATAAATATTTATATAAATTGTCACAAATTATTTCCATGATAATAATAGTCTTTGACATCAATTTGGTGAAATGTGCAGCCTTCCATCTCTGCAAGATTGCTTCAGTTGCAAGATGCTTGTGGATTGCCTTTTATAGACTAGCTGTTTCATCCCCCGGACAACATTTCAACAGGATTTAAGTCAGAACTTTGGCTAGGCCAGTCCATAACCCTCTATTGATTGTTTTGGTGCCAAATCTTTGTTGGATTTGTTCTGATATTTACAACAAAGAAAGATCTATTTCCAGTTCAACTTTGAGACAGATGGCCTCACACTTTTTTTCACCATACGATGATGCAGAATTCATAGTTAACAGATTTACTGTTACTGTGGTCAAACAACTGTATATTAAATGTATTAGTCCTCATTGTTTCAGAAGATCTTTGTTTAATAGCAGTATGTATTCTTGCTTTAATGTTTTTTGAACAGAAAGACTTGTTTCTGATTCACCTCTCATGCCATGTAAACTGTTTAAATTTCTTTCTGACTAAGGATGTAATGCATGCAAATTGACACCATCTGTTGCACAAGATAGATCCTGAAATTAAATGGTCACTTCTTGGGCTGAATGTTCTGTCCAGCCAAGGCCAGGCTCATGGGCATTCACAGCTTTCCTATTGAAGGTGTTTTTTTGATCTAGGCATGATAACACAACACACATTCATAGCAATAGAGAACACCTAACCCTTGGTATCTGAGGTTTAAATAAGACCAGCATACTGCTAAAGAGGTTCTTAATATTGATACCTAATCCAGTAAACCCGGTTCTAATTTCATGGATTTATGTTGCTGGCAAATGTAGGGATGTACTTGTTTTTTTCACATGACAAATCTGCATTTTCAAAACGTATAAAGAGAATGCCCCTGATTCATCAATAAAGTCCGCGATCGCTGGAAGCGATCGATGTTATGCATCGATGTGACTTTATAATCCTCATTATTGTTAGTTTCACTTGTGTATATATGTCAAAATACAATTAATTGCATATAAGTATATAAGCATTTTCATTGATATTATTTAACTGGACTGGTTTGAGGGGGGAGGGGTGCGTGTCATCAAGTGCTTGGATGTTATGCATTGATGTGACTTTGTAATCCTCATTATTGTCAGTTTCATCTGTTGCTGCAATGTTTTTGTGCATCGCGAATACGAATGCGCGAGCGATCATCCGATTCTGCTTGATGAATCAGGGGCAATAAGTACATTTAATGTGTTTACGTGTTTTTTGTTTTCAGTATATCTCCTCCTATATCCAACGCTACCTAATATGTTGGCACTATATAAATCCTGTTTATTATTAATAATAATAATAATAATAATAATACATCCATAGTTAATATTAAAATGAAGAAAACCCCCTTTGTTTGACAGTAAAATACAAAGAATATGATGGGAATATATTCCTCATTACTCTCTTCCTTAAACAAGGATACCCCACCTTTCCCAACATAGATAGAAGCCTTTGTCTGCATACTTGGGAATTAGATGGTAACATTGGAATCAAGAAGAGGCTTACACATTATCAACAGTGCAGTATAATAATTCTGAAAGTGACAATTATGCACTCTTTGTTCACATAATGGCTGTCTATCAGATTATAAATGTTTATATATATTGATATATACAACTATATTTAATATAGAGTTCATTTGAGAGCATACTCATTTAGGCAAAACCTGAGCTGTGTCTAAAAATAGTTACATAACATTTAATAATAGAACGTAACATATAAAACTTATACCCAAAGTATTTTTCTATACCCAAAGTTTTTTTTCTAAGCAGTCCAGCACACTGTAAGTATCAATGTCATTGGTGGACCCTTACATTACAAATGAGTGCCACCATGTGGAGAACATTGTTAATCCAAGCAGATGTGTAAAATAAAGCTAAACTCTATGAAAGAACAGTGTGAAATTTAAACCACAGAATTTAAAGATTTTATTCACCCTGCCAAGATTCTGTAAAATTAAAATGAGAATGTATTAATGATCCCATGAGCTGAGTGAGTGGGCATCCTAACTTAACATGTCTTTGTATTGATGGGGTCTGTGTTATGCTAGGCACACATGAATGTCTTTATTATTATATTACTGTTAATATATCATTAATTATGAAAATGAAAAGCTGAGTACACTGTTGGAAAGTGCATACTGTCTACCAGCACCCGTAGTCCACTGGTCACGTATAATTAAAAAAAAAAAGAATGGCCACATGTAACTTTAACTAAAGCCATCTTTGTCACGCCTGATATGGCAAAATGCTATTAAAAATGAAAAAGAGTCCACAAATAACTCAAGCTATGTTAGGTCATACTACTTGTTATTATGAATGTCATGATTTCATTCTCCATTAAAACAGCAGAATAGCTAAGTAGATCCAGGAAGGTTTTTCTGATTGCATATATCTTCCTAAATACCAGCCATATTAAAGAAGAACTTTCATTAAAATAAAAAAATACCACCAATGTGTGTATGTGAGAACGGCTGAATTTGCTGCGAGTTTTCAAAACTCGCTCGCTCATCCCCAGCAGACACCTTGTGCAGGTAACTATTCATATAAATGAGGTATTAGGTATGTTTATACTTATGTGCATCTTGGTGTGCTTTGTGTATTTTTTCAGATCTGTGATCCAGCATGAACCAATACTATGATGCTGCCATTAGGATTATCAATGAGGCAGGAAAGGTCTGGCTAATTGCAACAATACCCGGCATTTCCAAAATTTGCTAGAATTTGTGAGAACAATTTGGACATAAAGGCAAGGTATTTAAAACTGCTTCAGGTATGTGCAGTAACTTATTACCTGCAACATACTTTGTGTGACAGATTATCTTAAAAGGTGTAGTTATACTTTAGGGCTTTAGGTTCACATGGGCAGAAGGAACATTAGTGTCTGGATGGCTCCCAGCCTAAATGGCTATGTGTGTTCCCAATGAATAAATATATGGCAGCAAGTGGAACTCTATTTCTTACCAATCTTGTTCATTTCCTATGGGCAGTTGAGTCCCCTACATGTGGCATCTCAACAGCAAGCGCAGTTACCGAGTATAGGGAAGCAGTACCCGCATGACGGCCATACTGCCATTGTTATATACTGCAAGCAATAACAGCCATGTCTTCTAGATAGGAGGTCCACCTATTATTATTATTACCTAGTATTTATATAGCGCTGACATATTTTGAAGCACTTTACAAAGTCTATAGTCATGTCACCTAGAATATAAATGAACTCATCACTCTTCACAGAGCACTTGTAATTATTTAGCTATTCAGCTCAATACAATCTCCATATACATGTTCACAACCAGCATGCATGTAGTAGACTGAAATATGTAAAATTGCCCTTATGACCCTTTAAAAGACAAAAAAATAATTATTTTGTTTTATGTTTTTAAATACAGAATCAATGTATGCAAGACATGTTGTGTCTTTTATATGATCTATGTTTTCCTCTATGTTTTCAGCTCTCCTGATTGCCCAATTAAGAAACCTTTACGTTTTTCTTCTTTTATTTTTTTCAAACTGGTTGCACCTTCAAAAGCAGAGTAAAACAGTAGGAGATAAGATCAAGGAAAGACAGATGTGGACATTTTAGCATACCTGTTCTGTCTGCAGTATGTTATTGTACTACCTATGATCCTTTAGATCTTAAGATCTGAGAATGTGGAATATATTTATAAGTGTGATGTCCATTGCGATTCACTGCAGTCAGGCTAGTCCCTGATCAGAGATGAAAGAGAGAAGAAACATTTGATCAATGCATGTAAAAGGAGCTTCATATTTTTTTTCTATGCAGGTTTAATTCTGTTGGTGCGTGGACTGATATTCTCCAAGCTGATATTTTAAGGTATTTCATTTTATGTGGACCAACTGACATGTCATTACATCCATTTTCTGTAGAAGTTTAAAATGTCATAGGATAAGTCAGCCATGTTATTGTGTTATGAACATAGAGCAACATATACTGTATATAAGCAATGTGAGAGCTAAGGCACTACTACCTCTGATTGCTATTCTGCTCACTGTTCCTCCTTCAAGATGATCTGACATGATAAATAAAAACTCGGTCTCTATTAGGATAGCCACCTCCACAAAATATTAGTGTAGAATAGTGTTTCTCAATGAGGGTTCTGAGGTTGCTAGGAGTTCATTGAGCAGTTTCTGACTCTTAGGTCAGTTTAACAGATAACAATTTTTTTTGTCTATCTGTAAGGGTGTCGGGCTTTCCACTGGCCAGCAATGTAGAAAACATTCTTCCTGCTGACCACCACACTAATGTACTGTGAGTTGTAGATATAGTAATTATAGAATGGGTTCCCTGAAGACCTGAAAGTTCTTTCAAGGGGTTCCCCTATTTTAGAAATAAAGTTTTTAGACATTGGTGTACAACAAGGCACTGAAAATCAGTTCCAAAGTGAATCAAGATTTGCTGCTCCAAGCTATATCTCAGTGTCTTGGAAGGAATGGGTGGACCAGGCACTCTATCCCACTTCCAGTCCAGAAATTGAGGGTAGCTAGGAAGCACCTGGTCTCAGGGTGCCCCCCCTGTTTTAAAAACAGGTGCCTTTTATTGATGGCCAGGTGCTTCCTGACTACCCTTAATTTCTGGCTTGGAAACGGGATGGAGTGCTTGGTCCACCCATTTCTTCCAGGACATTCCGGGCCTGGATCCCAAACAAAAAGCTTCAAATATACAGCACAACACCTTTTTACAGCCTCATCCAGGCCCTTTAATCCCCTTTTCAGGGTGGAACTAAGGGGTATGATGCCAAATATTTTCGACGTTTTACTTTGTTATATTGATTCTACAACTTCATATATATGCAGAAGAAATTCTAGGATTAAGCCTGGAATTCTAGGATTAAGCCTGGAGGCAGGTGAAATATGTCAGTCTAAAGAGGTCCCAAACAGGGACCTTGTTGTGCTTGTTGGAATAATGTTTATCTGGACTTGTTCTTGTAATGTTCAAGATGTTTCACAGCCTTTCAAGCTGCGTCTTCAGTTCTACTGTAAGAAATACCCTAGCATTTATATCCACATAGCAGAAACATCCCTGATCCCTTCACCATGAGTTGTGACACTGCAGATGTTGATCCAATATCCACCCTGTTCTAATACCATAATCCCATTCTTGGTGTCAGGAAGTCTGCATAAATGTTAAACTTTTGTGTTACATGGCTGTAGGTGTGAATTGTTTTGAAAACACTGGAGTAGTGATGTTAAAACAGCATTATATGTGGAAGACAGATGGCGTCACTGGCCCCCACCCCGGTTCAGAGATGGGTGTTCTAGTTTGACGTAGATGGCCTTTTTGTAACGCCTCCTGCAAAGCAGTTGTCCAAAAATTCACCTCATTGCCCTGGAAAAAATGTCCCTTTTCATCCAGATTTTGGCATTTACCCTCCTATTCTGGGCCATTTGTTTGTTGAGAGGCTGTTTAGAACTTTTTCTAGGTGGCACCATTTATGCATGGAAAGAAGCCCCAGCCTTGTCAGGCTTTGATAGCCAACTTGAATATTAACCATATAAACTCCACCACTTCACTTTAGCACTGTATTATCTTTTAAGACTGGGACGGGTTTACTTCCATTATTTCCAACATTGACAAGCATTTTTTACCTCCTGCAGAACCTTAAAGATGAAATACTGATATCGTCTACCTTTTTCCACATTTACTGTTTAACTGGTTAAAAAAAGAAATGTATTTTTAGTGAAAACTTTAAAGCAAACATTATAGGTCTACATATTTGGCTTGGTCCTACTTTTTGCACATTTAAAAGAGCACTTATAACCCATCTTTTCAAACTTGTTTACTCGTCTTATTCTGTCTCCTAAAACCCTCACTACTCAACAATCCATATCCCCCCTCCTATTGTGTGTTACCTCTCCCCCCCACCTCTTTAAGATTGTAAGCTCTTCGGGGCAGGGTCCTCTCCTCTTCCTGTGTCACTGTCATTATCTGTCTGTCATTTACAACCTCTAATTATTGTACAGCTCTGCGTATATTTATATAAATATAAATACTGTTTCCTAATATTATTAATAATAATTATATTAATAATATTAATATGGACCAAATAAGAGAACAATGTGACCCATCGATTAGTATTTTGTTTCTGTTGCTAACTTGAGGCCTCAATGTGCAGAGTAATCATTGACTGCAGAGAGGTTAGTGACGGCATACAAACTGCATCTCTGCAGTACACTTCTAAATGTTGATTCATTTGTTTTTCTCTTGTACCTGGGAATTATGCCAGCACTGAAAGTGGAATATTTTCATTCTGTAATGGACAGTGACAAAGTGATGAGTCTTACAGACGATTCATTCATTATATTTAAAAGAAAATCAGAGATCAGACAGTAGACTGAAAGCTTTTAGGTTTACCTTAGTACGGATGCCATAGACAAAGTAAAACATTCACTCTGACAATACTGTATGCATACTAAAAAAAAAGGAAACTATACTACCCTGTATCTGTCAAGTAGGCACATAACTTGTAGGTTAAAAAAAAACCGTATATTGTCAGTGTTAAGTTAGAGGAATTAGCACATTGCAGGACACTGTAGGGTGTTTGCAAAGTCTGATAATTAGAGTTCAGGCTTAACTAAAAAAAAAAAGCTTCACTTCAGCATAAGGGAACACATACCAAATTCAAGTTCAGCAAAACAAAATGGGCTACTTCTGCAAAAATTCCTTTATGATCAGCAAATAAAGCGGCCCAAGCGGCTATACTGGGGGCAGGGGTGTAGTCATAAAAAAAAAAAAAGAGGGGGCACAGCCCCACTTCACCCATGCCTGTGTCACTCAAAGGGGAAGAAACTTCCCCCAGAGAGACAACCCGCTCACCTCCTTGAGCCTGCAATTTAATACAAGAGACGTGGTCAGCGTCTCTGGCCAGTGCGCCCCCCCCGCCCACTACTGAAAAAAGTGAGGGCACAGCGTTCCCACCTGTGCCCACCCAACTACACCTCTGACCCCGGGGACCTGGTATTTACAAGTAGCAAGTGTTGCAGCGTCAATGTCTTTCCTCCTAGACAACATGGAGCTGCCCATTTCTGCTCCCTTCAGCTTCCCTTCTTACTCTCAGACTGACACACCAACTTCCGCCCAACCAAAGACATACCGGCCAGGCCAGTGTGAAATCCTGGTCTGTAGTGCAGTGAGATAGAAAGGCTCATCCAGATCCTTCCCCCCTATCCTAGAGTCCAGGCCCTGTAATAACCAAGACAAATGGCAACCACAGGTTTCCAAACAAAACTTCCCAGAGTCCTTCTGCAGTAGGTGACCTCTTTTCAGGGGGACCATGACCTAAAGCAGGGGGAAATATATGTGTCATCCAGGACCCGACCCTGGCATTCTGTACAGTTAGATATACATGTAGTAGAAAAATACCCCCTAGCCACTCTCTTCACTCCTCCAATGACCTACTAATGACTTCCTCACTTAAAACTTCATCACACACACAGCTCCAAGGCTTTTCTAGAGCTGCCTCGACTCTCATGGAATGGTCTTCCAGGTCCTATTCAGCTTGCTCTTACTCTTATTCTGCTCATTTAAAAGGACACTCGAAAACCCATCTTTTTCCAACTTGCCTACCCATTTTCTTCTGTCTCTTAAAACCCTCACTATCTCCGACCACTCCATATCACTCCTCCTATTGTGTGATACTTCCCCCACCTCCTAGATTGTAAGCTCTTTGGGGCAGGGTCCTCCCCTCCTTTGTCACTTTCTGTATCTGTCTGTCATTTGCAACCCCTATTTAATGTACAGCGCTGTGTAATACGTTGGCACTATATAAATATTGTTTAATAATATCTAGCAGTATAATGGTCTTTACCTCTCCCCATCCATTTTCAGTGCCAGTTCCACAAAAGTAAAAGAAGCTAAAGCAATGAAGTTGTCAAATCATCAGCCAGTTATTATTATATTACACAGTCTTTATATAGTGCCAACATATAATGCAGCGCTGTACAAAGTCCATATTGATGTCACTAGCTGTCCCTCAATGGGGCTCACAATCTAATGTCCCTACCATAGTCATGTGTCTTTAGTACAGTGTAAGGTCAATTTTGAGGGAAGCCGGTCACATGTTAATGTCTTTATGTATGTTAATCTCTATTACAGTCTAAGGTAATTTTGGGGGGAAGCCAATTAACCTAACTGCATGTTTTGGAATCTGGGAGAAAACACACACAAACACAGGAAAAACCTGCAACCTCCATGCAGATAGTGTCCTAGCCAAGATACAAACCTGGGACCTCGTGTTGCAAAGACCAGAGTGCCTCTGGGACACCATGCTACCTTACAATAGGAATATTTCCCACCATGTCCCTAACAACAGAGATCCATGGTTGTTAAGGTACACAGCAGGGAGCATTCCTATTGGCATCTAGTTGTTAGGGGCAGGAGCACTGTGTAACACCACACTGTGGGTTACTGGAGACGATACACTTTCATCGGTGAACCTTGGTCATCAAGCAAACCTGGAATGGATTTCTTATTTCTAAGTCATTTGCTATTTGTTAGCAAATGTTTGGAATCCTAGACCAGATCCATTTCAGATTCTTTGGATCACCCAGGTTACCTGATAAAAGTGTATCCTCTTCAGTCTTGGAGAGCTTTAATAAGTCAGGCCCAATAAATCAATGAGTCCATTTCCTCTAAGGCGTAAAGAATGATAGGAGTTGGACTGGAGTAAATTGTCTGAATGAGTGTGGAAGTGTGGAAAGGGTCCTTCAAGCAAGGCCCCATGTTTATCATCCCCTACTCATTGGCTGACACAGTTTTCATTTTGGATAGAGTGTTTTGCATTTAGGAAATTCTATATAGAATTAGAGTGAGGGATATCTCATGCTGCTTCTCATGTAAGTCCAAGAGTGACATTTTGTGACACCTGTAGAAATGCCCAAAATTGGTAAAATATTGGGAAACAATCATCCAAAAGGTTAATTCTACATTTGGTGCACCCCTAAGTAATATCAATTCACTTTGATAAAGGTATAGATAATCTAAAACATAAAATGTTATAATAAATTATAAGTAAGTCATAATGCATGCTAAAATACCTTTCTGTTGACTTACTTATAATTTATTGTAACATTTTATCTTTTGGAATATCATACATTTAGTAAAGTGACTCTTTTTATGTTTTTGTTGATATTTAATGAATTAAAATACACAAATTATGAAAATGGAAAACTGCAATTTCCAACATTTTGCTTACAGATCAGAGGCAGAAATATCCTATATATCCTGAAAGAAAGACTCCGTTTTCCCTGATACTTCAATTTGGATATAGTATGCTGGCTTGAGGCAGTAAAAGAAAAACCTGTAGATGTGTAACTATGAGCAGAATAAAATATGACTTATATAATGCAGTCTGTCAAAAGCATTAACACAACAGTTTTTCTTTTCTGAGTCTTCCCTGTAGCATAGTTTTTATTAATAATAGTGACAGTCCAAAGCTGCCTGTATTATATTAAAAATGCCATAAAGTGAGCACAGATACAAAACATCTTATATACACAAAGAACAGAATGAAGAATAGGTGAGCCAGAGATAAAAAATATCTCTAAATAACCTGAGTTCCATATAGGCACATACAAACTGTTAATATAAGAAGGACTTAGCCAATGTTAACAATAGTCACTATTTGGGCCATGTGAGATGGGCCATTTATTTGGAGCAATCTGTACTAGCTACAGAATTGTTCTCCTTAACATCTTTGTTGCTAGGCAAATAACTGCTAGGCGCTCTGTGTCATTGAAATCTCAAGCGATTTTCATCTGTTTTCAGTGTTTGCCATTTCTGCAGCTACTGATGTTATTCAGAGCAACTAATGCTGGTCATTGTTCACTATAGATTTATAGCTGCATAGAGCCTGATTTATTAAAGAACTCCAAGGCTGGAGAGGATACACTTTCATCAGTGAAACTGGGTGATCCAGCAAACCTGGAATAGATTTCTTCAAAGTCATTTGCTATTTGCTAGCAAATGTTTTGAATCCTGGACCAAATCCATTTCAGGTTTACTGGATCATCCAGCTTCACTGATGAAAGTGTATCCTTTCCAGGCTTGGGGAGATTTAGTAGGTCAGGCCCATAGTTAAGCCAGTTAGAGTAGCAAGTTTGTAGCTACAAATCACCAGAGAAAATTGGAGAGATTTGCAGCTGCTACAGTGTTGCTAGTCCTTGTCCTATTGAGCTTGCTCCTACTTTCTGCTCATTTAAAAAAGCACTCAAAACCCATTTTTTTCAAACTTGCTTACCCATCTTCTGTATCTTAAAACCCTCTCTACTTCCCACCACTCCTTATCCCCCCTCCTATTGTGTGATACTTCCCCCACCTCCTAGATTGTAAGCTCTTTGGGGCAGAGTCCTCTCCTCCTCCTGTGTCACTGTCTGTATCTGTCTGTCATTTGCAACCTCCATTTAATGTACAGCGCTGCGTATGATGTTGGCGCTATATAAATCCTGTTTATTATTATTATTATTATTATTATTATTAATAATAATAAAAATAATAATAATAATAATAATAATAATAACAGTCCTACAGCGTACGCACCGACCTGCTGTGCATTTCAATTCGTGCACAATTAGGCAGAATCAGAGGACTTAACACAAATGAATCTAAAGTCCAACATAGATACCAGAAGGTATAAAAAGGTGACCGCACTGTAAAGTTAGGCAATTTTTAGGTTTTGGCAGATAGTTGACAAACTTTATTAGATTATAAGGTGAAGCATTGGAAACATGTAGAAAATGCTTTTAAATACTTACAGAAAGTTACTCTTTAGTGGCACTTATTTTTTTTAGTTTGCCTAAATGTAATTACTTAAAATTTCCACTGTTACTTTTGGTTAAGCCTTGCAAATGCCCTTTGCTTGTCTATAAACACCCCTAGGTGCACTATTCCTCACACTGACAATGGGGCACTGTTCCACTGAAACTCAAAACTGGGTGACTCTAAGCAAGGGGCACTATTACTGCCTCTAACACCAACCATGGGTACTAATCCTCCCATTTACACCAATGATAAGGGCAGTCTTCCTTCCAGCAACACCAAAGATGTAACAATATTCCTCCACTGAAATCAACAATCAGGTACTATTCCTAACATTGATACATATGACTGGGGCACTATTCCTTCCACTGATTACAATGTCAGGGCACTCTTCCTTTCATTGATATCAATGACGGGACACAATCCTTTCATTCCTAACAATAATGGGGCACTATACCTTCCATTTATACCTACAATGGGGCATTTTGTCTTCTACTGACACCCACCATGGGGTAATATTCCTCTCATCTACACCAATGATGGGGCAATTTTCTTCTATTGACACCAGAGCTGTTACACTATTCCTTCTACTGACACCATCAAGGGGGCATTATTTATTCCACGGATATCAATGATTCACTGATACCAATGATGGGTCACTACGTCTTCCATTGTTACCAATGACAGAGAACTATGCTCTCCATTGATACCAATTATGGAGCATTAATCCTTTTATTGCTACCAATGATGGGGCTCTATTCCTCCCATTGATACCATGGATTGGGCATTATTATCTCCATGGATACCAATGATGGGGGTCTATTCCTTTCACCAATACCAAGATGGGGGTTTATTCTTTTCATGGATACCATGGATGGGGCATTATTACTTCCATATATACCAATGATGGCAGTCTATTCTTTTCACTAATACCAAGATGGGGGTTTATTCTTTTCATGGATACCATGGATGGGGCATTATTACTTCCATGGATACCAATGATGGGGGTCTATTCCTTTCACTAATACCAGGATGGGGCTGTATTCCACCAATTGATACCAAAAATGGGGGTCTATTCCTTCCATGGATACCAATGATGAAGCACTATTCCTTTCACTTTCACCAAGATGGGGCTTTATTTCTTTCATAGATTCCAATGATGGGGGTATATTCCTTTCACCAATACTAAGATGGGGGTCTATTCCTTTCATGGATACCATATTGGGGCTGTAATTCTCCCACTGATACCACTTGTGAAGCACTATTTCGCTCCCCTGCAGCCAACTTTTTCCCATTGGTCTTCACACCTAGGGCATTTTTACTCCCATGACATATACTCCCAATATCCACCCCTTTAGGCTCTGAAAAACAGTGACCTGACCCTTTGAAATTTTGAGACCAATTAGTCTTAGAG
>NC_092858.1:26579124-26579487 GCF_032062135.1 Pyxicephalus adspersus
CGGCTATAGAACCGCCCGCACCGCCGCCCAGCTGAGTTATTATCCTAGAACCACAAAGCACCAGCTGTATCGCTGACCTCTCGCGCGGGGCATGCTGGGAGATGTAGTGTGCTTCTCGTGCACTGAATCAGTAATCTGGTCTTCAGGAACTACAAATCCAGGATTCCCCGCGGCTGCCTGCTCCATCCCTATCCAACGCTGCATTTATCCCTATTGTATCGGTGCTTGTGGATGTAACGGGTCTGCACTGAGGAGGTAAGCTTGTGATGGAATGGGGTCTAACAGTGCAAACACTGACAGGGGATCTGTGCTGTCATATGAGACTACACACACTGATAGAGGGATCTGTGCTGTCATATGAGA
>NC_092858.1:26580311-26632703 GCF_032062135.1 Pyxicephalus adspersus
GACACCAAAGAGCTCTCAAATCCAATTTTTTTAAACTTGTCTATCCCTTTTCTTATGTTTGCTAAACCCTCACCACTTCTCACCACTACATATCCCCCCCTATTGTGTGATACTTCCCCCACCTCCTTGATTGTAAGCTCTTCTGGTCAGGGTCCTCTCCTCCTGTGTCACTGTCTGTATCTGTCTGTCATCTGCAACCCTATTTAATGTACATCGCTGGGTATTACATTGACTGCTTAACTACTGTTTAATAATAATAATATTAATAATAATAATAATAATAATAATAATATTAAAGAGGAACTAAACTGAAAAGTGCCTAAAACAAAAAAACAAAAACAAAACACCTACCTCCAATCCCACAGCACAGTCGATTGTTCCATAGGTGTCTTGCATTGGGTCCTGCGTCATCCTGGTATCCCGCGTCATCCCACCATCTTCACCTCTTCTTCCTGGTTCTCCTTCCTATGTCACCCGACCCAGGCGCGAGATCAGGTGACCTAGTTGCAAATGCGTGAGATCGGCTTTTTTCCCCCTGTTAACGAAAGGTCTCCTTCTGTGCATGCTGCACCCTTTTGTTTTTTTTTTTGTTTTTGTTTTTTTAAACACACAGAATTTTTACTTTTACTTTTTACCAAAAAAGGGTGGTCTACACTTTTATGTGAAGTGAAATTTCTGATTTTAGGTATGCTTTAATTACTGTATAATAATAATAAAAATAATAATATTACTTTGTTTATGGAGAATGGTCTGACAATGTAAAACGATCCAATCTGCTGGAAGGAGTAAAAGTTCCTTGTTAATGTTAGTAGTCAGAAGAGATTGGTCGGACTGATTTGAGCTGATAGAAAGCCAACAGTGACTTATTTATAACCACTTATTACACCTGAGATGTGCAGTAGAATACCTCTGAAGGTACAGAAAATTGAATCTTGAAGTAGATGGGCTACAGCAATAGGAGACCACCCTGGCTGTGGTGGTCAACAGTGGTACTCAATAGGCCTCCATAGTCACCAGATTTTAATCCAATTCTGCACCTATGGAACAGGAGATATACATTATGAATGTGTGGGTGACACATCTGCAACGACATGTCAATATGGACGGAAATCTCTGAAGATGGTTTCCCGCACCTCGTTAAATCTTTGCCACAAGGAATTACCGCATTTCTGAAGGCAAAAGGGCCCAGGCCAGTACTATCAAGGCAATCAAGACTCTTCGTGTTTTCTCTTATCCTGTCATTAAATTTCCTGACTGTACATTGAACAAAGTCTGATTGGTTGCTGTGTTGGAGATTACAAAGGGCATTTAGATTTTCACCTTTGCATATATGTTCATGTCAGGGCAGGGGTTAGCAGAGGTTTTGCAGCATTGGGTCCCAGGTTCAAATCCCGACCAGGGCTCTATCTGCATGGAGTTTGCAGGTTCTCCTCGTGTTTGCATGTGGTTTCCTTCCACATTGTAAAAATATGCATTTAGGTTAATTGGCTTCCCCTAAAATTGACCTTACACTGTACTAAAGACATATGACTTTGGTAGGGACATTAGATTGTGAGCCCCTTCGAGGGACAGCTAGTGATATGACCATGGACTTTGTAAAGCACTGCTTATTATGTCGATGCTAAATAAATATTGTGTAATAATAATAACGTTAAATGCACAACTTCATTAATTTGTGTTTTTAATTTTTAAATAATTATTGGTCCACTCACACTAATAATTAACATTTTGTTAGGTATTTGTTTCCTAAATCTCCAGCAGATTCTTATAATGATATTTTTACTTGAGTTCTTGGTGTTCACACCTTTTGTGGCCATTATGTGAGGATTCTACGCTTAATGAATTTTTATTTATTTTATATTATAAAGACTGGGACAGGTGCTGGAACCTGCAAAGGTGGTTGACAACATAACTATGAATAATGGCTAGAAGATCTCACTGTTGGGATATTAAAGACATCGAAGAAGCCAGGAACAGATTTATCAGGATTCACTTTTAACTAATAAAATAAAAATTTAGGGAGGACTGACTATTTATTCATTAATACAACAAATATTTAGTTCTACATCCTTATCCTAATTAGCTTGATATAGAAGCAACCAGCAAAAGCATTTGGTTTAATGAAAGTTCAGCGGTAGAAAAAAGAGAGAGCGCCTCTGTTACCAGAACAAAGAAACAAAACTTCAAAGCAGTTACTTTTAGCTTTGTCTTATGTGGTGTGTCTCAGGAAATAGTCGTTCCTGATTATTAAAGTTCCTAAAGGGGTAACTGCCAGTCATACTTAAAGAAATTGATTACCTTCTGTCATTCGTTCAAACCTGCTGTGGAGAATATTCGTTGAAATCATATTGTTGAAGACAAATCCTAACAAAACAGATGAATATTTTTGTTTTACTAAATGACTACACATGTAGTGAAATACTTCACTGGTCTCTGCAGCATTCTTCTTTGACTGCCGGAGGAAAAGTCTTGACACCCTGGCCTCACAAGTACTAAGTATTTATATAATACTGACATAATAAACATTGACCCTGATTTGTTAAAGCACTCTAAGACTAGAGAGGATAAACTATCATGGGGAAACCTGGGTGATCTAACATACCTGGAAAAGATTTCTTAAAAAATCATTTGCTATTAGTTGGCACCAGATCCATTCCTGGTTTGCTCGATCACCCAGATTCTCCCATGATAGTCTATCTTCTCCAGTCCTGGAGAACTTTAAAAAATCAGGCTTATTGCATTACATTGTCCGTAATCTCGTCACTTACTATTACTCAGAAGATAAAAAATTAATTTCCATATCATAATCTAATGTTCATAAATGTAATCTGAGCGAATTTGGGGGAAGCCAATTAATCTACCAATATTTTTTCGGAATGTGGGTGCTCAGAAGAAGCCTGTTCAAACATGGGCAGAACAAGCAAACTTCAAATAGACAATGTTCCTAACTGAAACTCAAATCTTGGATCTTGGTGCTACAATGCAAGAGTGCTCACCATCGTGTCACCCACACACACGAGTTTATATTCAGGTATCAAGATTAATGTTGTTATCAAACAGCAACCTCATCTAATCAAGAACACTCCCTGGTCTTTGTAAATGTATTAAGTAATGTTACTTTACAACTCGGACACGAGTCTGGTTGGTCTACCCAGACATCACCGTGGTTCTAAGTAAAATTTCTGCAAGGTTTGAGTCTATACATTTTCTAACCTACCTTGCTGAACGTTATATTGCTAGGTGTTTTACATCAGACCTCCTGTTTAGAGATGAGACTCTGGATCCCTAAAACAAATACCCAACTTCATTATGTTTTAGGCTAATACTTGATTCTGATAGGGAATTTAGATTCCCTATCATATTCTAATGTTCATAAACATAATCTAGGGCCAATTTGGGGAAATCGAGGTAACCTATCAATATGATTTTGATATGTGGGTGGTAAATGGTAATGGTCAGAACAAGCCTGCTCAAACAAAGGCAGAATGAGCAAACTTCATATAGACAGTGTCCTAACTGAAACTCAAACCCACCCACACACACACGTGCTCATGTCAGAGGATTCTTGCCTGATATGAATGATCTGGCTCGTCTCGAAGAAGAAAATACAGCAGTCCCCAATGTCATTCATGGACCCATCAGGGTGGATCCATGTACAACCGATGGGGAGCAAGCACTATACAAGTCAAGAGGAGAGCACAGTGGGGTGCCGCTCACTCGTTCTCCCCTCTTTCACTCGTCTGTCACTATTGCTGGAAACATTAAATGTGTGTATGCAGCCTTGGTGTAGAAAATATCCATTATTGTGAAGAAGGTGCCACTTCTTTTCATTTGGAGCTGTACAAATTGCACAGATTCTGCATAGTAGTACTTTTGTGGCTCCAAATAAGTGGCCAAACACAAGTCATTTGTCCTGTCATTGAGGATTAATAACTCAGGGGTTGCGTTATGTGACCAGTTCAGACGGCAATGGTGCTCAGCAGAAATCCAAACGCTAGTAATCTGCACATTATCCACCCTCGCAGAGCAGGAAGTAGCGCCTTCTCGACTTTTTATTTTAATGTTTTATTGCTGATGTTTCCAGCAATTGGCTTGATGTTGATTTGTTTACAGCTGTATGTTTTCTGCATACTAATGTGACCTTTTCTTCTGTTTTACATTCTCTAGAACCGAAGAATGAATCTGGCTGAGATGTGCGATAATGCCAAAAAGGGCCGAGAATACGCGCTTCTTGGAAATTATGACTCATCCATGGTTTATTACCAGGGAGTAATCCAGCAAATTCAGAAACATTTCCAGAGTATTAGGGATCCAGTGGTGAAGACTAAATGGCAGCAAGTGAGTAGTCTGATAATACAGTGTTATGGCTGCACTGCACAATATCTGTTATACATTATGGGCTCTATTTATAAAACAGGGAATCGGACATTCCCACGAACATTCCCCCGTGGGAATCTTTTAGGTCAATGTGTTTCAAAGAGACTAATTGATCCCACTAATGTTTGCGGTAATGTCATATTCTTTGTTTTATAAATAGAGCCGTATGTATTTTACAATACTGAGGTTTATTTGGAACAGGGAACAAAAGGGCTGCAACCCATAAGGTTTTAGTATACATATTCTACAATATAATGTATTAATTTTCTGGGGATTGATTGATCAGGAGTTAGTAACATGATTGGACAATGTTTAATCCTTTCAGCTCTCATGCCTTTATATCCTTATGGATCAGAGCGATTTTAATATTTCCACAATGGGCCTGTTCATTCTGCCAAAACTTTATCACAGTTGAGATACACAAAGTTATACTTTAACAAAAACTGATTTTTTTTCTATTCTGTTGATATGTTTTTATGTATGATATGTTTTTTTAATGTATTTAAATATTAAGTAGTATAAACAAAAAAGTAATATTATTTGCTTGTTTTTTGCAAATGAGAAGTGTAAAATTAATTGTGCACACATAAGTTTTTTTTTTTCTTTAACTAACCGTGCCCAGTGAAATCGACACTTTTTTTTTACAAGTACAGCAGCCTGCCACACTTTCACATCCATTTTCATTTGCAAGTAACTTTCTAAAGGTAAAAATTAGTGCAGTGAATGACACCGATCACCCAAAACATTAAAACCACCTTCTTAATATTGTGCATGCAGACTCAGTAAGACTTTTAAAGATTCCCTGCAGTGTTCTCCCCAGCCCCTTTTAGTTGGTCATACCACCCAGCACTTTTCAATAACCACCCGGCTGTTTTTGGGTGCTAACTGAAGAGTTGAGTCACAATGCAGAGGCTGCCACCCGCATACAATTTCTTCCCACCCGGTTTAAAAAAAATTCTGGGAATAACACTGCCCTGTTGTATCTGGTACCAAGGTGTTAGCTTTTGAATCCATTGCCGCTGCCATCTTGCTTCCTTTCCATATTACATTCTGCTGCCATCTCTTTTCCAGGTAAATGATGCACACACACTTTATAAGAAAATATGATTCATCAGACCAGTCCAACTTCTTCTGTTCCTCCATGATCCATTTCCTTCACTTTATGTGCCGCGTGTAGGTCCTGGCTGTGGTCAGCATGGGCACCCTGTTGTTATCCATATTTATACTTAGCATGCTGGAATCTTCTGTGTTTGTTCTACAACCTATTTTCCTGGTCAGGGTGTTCAGCATTTTACATACCTTAAGTTCTTCTGTGGGACTAAACCAGATGGCCTCTATCCAAGCACCCAACACATCAATGGTCTTTGGGCTATGACCTTGTTGCCAGTTCGCTGTTTGATCTTTGTTGCACTGCTACTTGTTCTTTGTTCTGCTAACTACTACATAAAATGAACACCCCACAAGACCAATCAATTGGAGGTGCTCTTTGCCCATTATCTAGCTATTAGAAATTGGCATTTGTCAGATCCTTAAAAGCTTGTTCATTTTACATTCCTCCAACACATAACCTTCACAAAATGACAGTTCACTTGCTGCCTGTAAGTATATCTCATGTATCTCAACCCTTGGCAACAGGTACCATTTTAATGGGGATATTCAGTGTTATTCGCATGCCTCAGTGAGTTTAATGTTTTGGATAATTTGTGTATTTCATGTAAAAGATTTTCATTCATATGACTTGCAATTGGGAGTGCACAGTTTAATTCTGGAAATTCTCATCTATAAATTACTTGATATTATTATATTGCATTAATCTGGATTTTTCTTTTAAACGTTACAGCATTGTTGTCTGTTTGGCAGATACACCTATCAGTTACCTTGTTCAGACAGCAGGCATAAGAAATGAAAAAAGAAACCCTTTGTAATGTAGTGTTTTTTCTATTGCAGGTGTGCCAAGAGTTAGTGGAAGAGTATGAACAAGTGAAAACTATTGTAAATACTTTAGAATCCTTTAAAATTGAAAAGCCTGCAGATTTCCCTGTTGCTTTACAAGATGAACCAGCGAGGGACCCTGCGTTCTGGCCTCCACCAGTGCCAGCAGAACACAGGTGTGTGTGTATAATAGTATGGAGTACTGTCAGCACTGAACATCACAGATGTTGAGGACATCTGTTTGGCTGCCCTTAACCTTTCCATCCTGGAAATATCTGCAAATTCAAGTTTGGCTTTTATGACCGTGCTATCTGTGCTTTGCGAGATCCTTAAGTGGATGAAGAGTGCCTTTGGTTCTTAAAAATGTAAATCTTTATAAACTTGATTACCAGCTTCAGGGCTTGTTCATACCATTGCATAGGCACATAATAAATGTGTCATTTGGATGGCATTCCAATGTACATGTGTTGCAGTGTGTGATATTGCACGTGTTTTGCAGTACTTTGTCAGCATATATACAGTAAATGTATAGGCTTCTTTTACTCAACTCACATAAGTGTGCAACATAACACATTTTAATGCAGAGGTTATGCTGGTGTGAGGGGGCTCTAAGTTTCAAGTGCTTATTCTGGGCCAATGGTTTGGAAAAATTTAAACCAGAAAATCAGAAAAACATCCCAAATTAGTATGTAAAGATTGTACATGGCAATCCACTTTGTAATCCCTGAAATCTCATATACTCTTTTAAATGTCAGTTTAATTTTAAACATTTCTAAATATCCCGCTTTTGCTTCAATTCAACTGTTGATCCTGCCGTGAGGATCCTTCTTTAGGCACTTTCTCTTCTGTCCCTAAAGCAGTAAAGTTTCAATTTATAGTTTTGGGGATTTATTAGGTCTTCATGCCTCTAACAGTCATACAATTGTGGCAAAAGGGTCGCTTTGCGACATCCCCTCCTTTGTATGTCATGGAAATCAGATGTGTGGTGCACAGATAAGGCTTGTTTCTTTTACTATCAGTGATACAAATGTTAGCATAGAACTACCATAACTGCCTTTCTGGATAAATATTAGAAGATCTGTAGCACGTACCATTCCAGAACAAAGTGCTGCTACAAGTTCCTCCAGTTCTGCTCACAAGTCTTAAGGACTGGCACTGGTGTGGGTAAAATGTGCTGGAGACATTATCCATGGTGGATGGTGTATTGACTGTGAGAATCCGCAGCAGGTGCATTGCATATTTAGTAGAAAATTGTTGGTATTAGAGTGGATCTAAACCCACAATACTCACCCGTCCTAATCTTCTTCTTTATTCTCTTCCTGAAGATGATCTTCAGGCATAACTCTTTTTCCAGCAAACCTAGAACGGATTCCCTAAAGTCATTTGCTATTTGTTATCCAATGTTTTCAGTTCTGGACAAAATCCATTCCAGGTTTGCTGGCTCATCCAGCTTCACTGATGAAAGTGTATTCTCTCCAGCCTTGGACAGCTTTAATAAATCAGGCCCAATGTGTTGCCTTCTGGTTTTTGTGTGCTAGTTATGTATGTCTGCTTGTGAAGACATTGATAAGCCATGTACAGCCTGGACCTAGTATTCAGCAGGCTGCACAGGGACTCAGAAATTAGTTTACTATTTCAGGTTATAAGTGACACTGCAAGATACTTGCAATATGTGTTGTGTTGCTTGCAATAGAACTCTTGGATTGGGATTTCCAAGCCTACGAGGTACCCACTTGTATCCGTGTTAGTTTTCAGATTGATCTCTGTGTCTCTGTAAATCACTTTGGCTCCAAGGTCCAGGCTATACACATGGCCTCCAAGTCAAAACCAGCAACCTTTACACCACTGCCAAACTGGAATTACTCAGTGGGTAGTTGAATAACACAAGGTGAGGTTTAGAAACGAGAGGAGACGCCAAAAATCCTGACTTGAAGAGAAGTCAATGCTCAGCATCCAAGGGGTGCACAGAGATCAGTTGTGCCAGTCCTGTTAGCTATAGCACATTTTAGGCCAGGCTAAGTCCACTTTAAGATTGCAGACCTGTTTGATGATCTCATCATATCATTTATATTGGAAATGTCAATGTTCACGATTCACAAAACCTAAATCCATCATTATTCATCCTCAAAGCTTTTACTGTCTGTCTTCTTGCTGGAATCGTGCTTCAGATGAAAGTTCGATCTGTTTGACCTTGTAATAAATACCTAAAGCCATTTACAGTGGATGCTGTCTTTTTTGTTTCAGACGTGCATTTCCTTGCAAAAGCTTTATTAGGTGGTTTATACAATCAATAGTATCTCCATTTGCTTGTAGGATTGTTACATTGACTCTGTGGGTTATTTTTATGAATTGTCTCACAGTCAGCCTGTTTTATTCTCTGTCTGGTATCTGAATGATTTCTACCATCGTGGAGTAATCCCTCTTAGAGCTACAATCTGCCACGTTTCATTTAAAAGCAGTGTGTTGTTGTGGAGCTATAAGACAGACAATTTAATATAGGATTCTGCTGTAAAGACATTATTTGTCTGGCATTGACATGTGGACAGACTTACTGGCAAAAACAGCTCATCTTGTGTTTTATAGCAGACAGCTAAAGCAATCGGTCTTTTTATTTTATTATAATAATTGTATTCATTTTGTATTTTCCAATAATGTGGTCATAGATAAAGATACATTGGGGAACATTTTATAAAGGCAGGCTGGGATATTAGCATTAATCTTTGGGTCTGTGTTGCTATGGGGAATTATTTTGTCAGGTAATGCAACTTCACATATTTTGCAGAAATTAGAATTGCTTAGGAACACTTTTTAATATGCATGTATACTTTTATGGTATTATGGATCTAATTTTTGTATGTAAAATACATTCAAAAATTAGGTTTTCCCCAAATTGTGTCAAAAAAGCAACAAAGTAACAACTTCAAACAAAATATCAACTTTTTTTAAAAAAAATGTTTCTTATTGTGCTACATAAAACTTTTTTTTACACCTATTTAAAAAAATAAGTACACCCATGGAAATTATTTACTTTTTCCACATGGTTAACCAGGAAAAAAAATGTCAAAAGCTAAAAATATGTACTGTGAAAAAGTAAGTACACCCCTGTACCCAGAAGCTGGCATTGACTCCTTTTAGCAGAAAGAACTTAAACATTTTGCATTATTGCCCACCAGTCATTGACATTTTTGACCCCTCGTCGATGCAAAATTTTCTTGAGTTGGAAAATGTTTGTGTGTGTCCTTCCACGAAATACCAATTTCAAATCCCCCCAGAACTTTTTACTGGCATTCAAATCGTACCTTTGATCAGCCAAGTTCTTAAACAATAATTTCTTCTTTTTGTGTCATTCCTTGGTAGTTTTGATTATGTGCTTTCATTATTTGTGTTAAAATATTCATTTCTACCTTAGTCTCACATATTTATCAAGTACATTTCGATATGATGCAGAAATGATAGCTGAAGGGATGACTACAAGTTTATCAGGCCTTAAAGCAGCAAAGCATCCTCAAACTATAAATCTACTCCACCATACTTCACAGTTGGTATGGTTCTTTTTCTATATTACGATCTGCGGTGTGTACCAAATGTGTACTGATGCTGTGAATAGACTGCCACTGCCATGCCACGCTGTGATCTTGTTCTTATGTTCTTTTTGGACAACAAACCCTTACATATAGAATAAATAGGTGCAATCTTTTTTCTGTTGGTAGATGCCCTATGACACAAACTGTTGCATGAGTTATCTGCAGATCCAACAGTAATATTTTGGGGTTCTCAGGAACTTCTTTTAGTTTTAAAAGGTCGGCTCTTGGGCTCATTTTGCCCAGAAATAAAGGGACAACTCTGATAGTGTATGGCATTTGTTTGACTATTAGACATTTGTTTCAGTATTCTAGTGTATGACATTTGTTTTGTTTCCATAGGGCCCCACCCCAAGTTAGAAGACCCAATGTAAAGCCTTTGAGGAAGGAGTCTCCAGCAGTGCAGGCCCATGGACCAGTGGGCAGAGCTCATCCTATGTCAAAGAATGAGAAGCCCTCAAACAGAGACCGGGATGTCAGAGGCAGGGCAAAAGATGACAAGGTAAAAACTGCATGTGTTTAATTTTTCTCTGGGAAACAGAACAAGGAGAAGGGTTTTTGTGGCAAAAATGGATTTTATCAGTGATTATTTCTCATAATACATATCACAATTATTGTACGATCCAATATTTGGCTTTACAATGACTGGAGATACACATCCAGATCATTGCTGTAAAGGCACTTCAGGGGCACTAGACAGTGAACTTCTAGCAGGAATATATAACATATAAACAGTGGTGTCACAAGTGTAAGTCGATTACCCAACGTGTTTTGCCAATCTTAGACTTCTTCAGACGTGACGTTACATTTAACGGGAATGAACACAGTACTTTGAAGTATATATTCCTTGAAGATAAAGCATAAGTGTGTGTAGATACCCCTGGGGGGAAAATCCCGGACAATTTGTGGATGTAGAGATAGCCCCTCCGAGGGGGAGAATAGCCCCTTAAAGTAAGTACCCAAAGGAGGAACCTCCTTTTTGTTTGTTGCCTCTGCTCTTCCGATCCTCAGTCACTCCAATACTAACATCCTACTCTCCCCTGCTGCCAGCACCTGACCTAGACCAGGAAGTGAGCTAAGGAGGTGATGCCTTAGCAAAGCTGGTGCTGGCAGCAGGGGAGTGTAAGATGTCTCTAAGGTGCCCTGGCCTTGGCCATTTCGAAGGGAGAACGAGAATATCCATCAAATATGCAGTCCAGTTTTGGGCACCAGATCACAAAAAAATATTGTGGGATGGCAGAGAGTGCAACTAAACTATTAAAAGGAATAGAGGAGCTTAGCTATGAGGAGAGATTAGACGAACTTAATCAATTCTCCCTTAAGAAGAGAGTTGTAAGGGGGGATATGATCACCCTGTATAAAAATATAAATGGTCCATATAGAGAACTCGCTTTCCGATTTATTAATTTTAAAATTATTACAAAGAACAAGAGGGCAGTCTTTGTGTCTGGAGGAAAAGAAGTTTATGCTCCGGATACGGAAGGGATTCTTCACTGTAAGGTCTGTAAAAATGTGGAATCAGTTCCCTTAGGAAGTAGTTTCAGCAAATACTATAGATTGCTTTAAGAAAAAGTGCTTTTCTAGAAGCACAGAATATAACTGGGTATTACCAGAGTCTGTTGATCCAGGTAACCTCTAATTGCCTCATGGAATCAGGAAGGAATTTTTTTCCCCTGTTAGAGAAAATTGTACCAGAATTTTTTTTATTTGCCTTCCTCTGGATCAACTATGTTTATAGGGTTTGATATCTGGGATATGTTTTTTTTCCCTAGTGGTTGTACCTGATGGACTTATGTCATTTTTCAACCTGGCTTACTATGTAACTATCGATATGGATGTGATAATAATGATTTCCCCCAGGCTGACATTAAACATAGACATAGAAAAATGTCTCTTAATATAAAAAAAAAATGGTGGCATCAGGCAAGAATAATTTTTTTTTAGTCTTTAAGTACTTTAATAACTCAACTTCCAAATGTAATCTTCTATAGCCCAAATCATGCAGACAGAGTTCTTATCTCATCTTTCTCATCTATAATGTTTTTATCTCCATCTCTTTTGGTTTATAAAGGTTGTAATGTGTTTGTTCTATTCGTACATATTAATAGGGCTGCGGAATAGCAGTAATCCATCTCTTTTGTCCTCTGGGCTTTCAGGGATGATTGTGGGGCAGACTTGAAATTTAAGAGGTTTTTCACTTTCCATCAAAGACGTGAGAATACCTTCAATATCCCAGAGCGTCTGGAGTATTCAGTGCTGGGTTATGTTCTTTGACTGCATAGAGAGGTTATATAGATGATGATGTAAAAAGTTCTGTATACCCCTGTGGTCAATCCAATTTCAGCTTGCTTTGGTAGGGGAAGCATAAGAATAATTTGCTCTCTTTTGCAAAATTGTATGGCACCTTATATATTACCAATGATTCTTCCATGTTATAAAATAATGGTCTAGTGCATAGGTGTAAACACCACTCTGGACCATCGCAGGCACAAGAGGGTGAAACAGCTACCATGGTGGTAAGATCCAGATTTTCACGCTGCCTAATAATATGTTGAGACAAACATCTGTCCTAATTGCATATAAAAAAAATAATGTACCTGTCCCAACTTACATAAAAATTCAACTTAAGAACAAACCTACAGTCCTTATCTTGTATGTAACCCGGGGACTACCTGTATTGCAACGGTCAAATGCTTGTTTAGTCTAAGCCAGTGTTTCTCAACCAGGGTTTCTTCAGAGGTTGTTAGGGGTTCCTTGAGCAATGAGCAGTTAATGACTCCCAGGTCATTTATCACTGACACCAATGATCTTTTCAGGTATCTGTACAGGTGGAAGCCTTCCCAATGACCAGAAATGTAAGAGGCATTCTTCTAGTTGACCATTAATGTGGATATCATAATTACAGCCAGGGTTCCCCCATGTTAAAAAGCTTAAGAAACGCTGCTCTATGGTAAGAATAGGCACATTACTTATCCTTTTCTGCTTTCTAACACTCTCATGATGAGGACAGGCACTTTGCATCCTCACATACTATTTGTTGCATTGTGTGTGATGGCATCAGAGAGCTGCAACTGCTGCAGCAATAAAGAAATCAATGGTAGTGAGGAATATGATTTAGTATTTTACTGAAATTACCATTTCACTATTTCATTGCATTTGCTGCTACAAGATTTTATTAACTCAGAATTAAGCCCTAAAAAACCAATAAGGATCGAATAAGGGGTACATTTTACGGTTTACAGTAATCCTACTTACTTGTGGTAGAAATCTAGATGCGTCAGTTTTGTAAGTTAAACAATACATTTCAGGAAAGCTGTTAAAATTTAGCTTGAGGGCTTTTTTTTGTTTTTAAATTAATAATTCTGTTTCCATGGTTGTTATCCATGGAGACGGCACTACCAACAAGACAGTGCAGAAATAATAATAGCTTTTGTTTAGCATTACCTCTCACATGCAGAGGCCTCCCTGGAAAAGCTTGGCAGATTTTTTCACAGTAATGACATAGACCGTCATTACCTACTAGCAGAATTCTCCCTTCCCCGTTCTGCTTATGGCATAGTGTAGTGCAGGTGCTTGTTACAATAATTTGATGACGCTGCGGAACCATAAAAAAGAGAATCGCACAGCATATTGATCTGCGCTGCTCAATGACTCCCACTTGTCTAGCAGCATCTGCTGTACATTTCGTGCATTTGGCAGGCCTGTGGTTGTGTTCCTGCTGTATCTTCTACAGATAACATCAGAAGAGTCATACAGAAGCCATGGAAAAACTGAATTTTATATGATCAAAGCAGCATTTCCAGAACAAGATTCTTGAAAAGAGGGTTATTGGTGTCAGATATTCTATTGAAGGATTCGGTTATTATCATTATTTTTTATCACTATACAACAGAATTGTATGCAGTGTGACCTAAATAAAGGAGATTTCAGAGTGCTTCGGGGTTGTTGTAGCTCATAACTCTGTAAGCAGGGCCACCGAGAGAAAATCCAGGCCCCGGTACAAAGAAGGATTGTGGGCCCTTATACAAAGTTCTACACACATGTATATGTCTATACTACTATTTATTTCTAACAATCGTAGATTACTTTGATACATTTAGAAAAGTATGTATAGGTGTGACAGATTTGCCACAGGTATGGGGAAGTGGACCCTCTGAGCAATCTGAACGTTTGGCAGTATGAGGTATGAGCTGAGGCGCAGAGTTAAAGGAACCGCCCGGTGTTCACCACAGCACCCCGCAAAAGGTCATGGATTTGCTGTGGAGGGCGCCCAGATTTCCCTCAACCACACCTGTGCATATGGCAGCTGACTGCAGATGGAACCGAAGCGTAGTATGAAAATCGATAGGCAACCTCGAAACTGTGCATGGCTCGAAACTTTGAAACTGTGCAACCATTTGATGGAGGGGCAGCCAACAGAATTCTGGAAGGGTCGATGATATGTGAAGTTTCAGGTTCAGTATCCTCAGAATCAAAGGAGCGAGACAAGGCATCCGCCTTAGTGTTCTCAGTACCAGGGTAAAGGGTAAGTGTGAAATCAAAGCTTGGGAAAAATAGGGCCAAGCGAGCCTGCCGTGGATTAAGTCTTTGGGCAGTTTGGAGGTAAAAAGAGATTCTTGTGATCTGTGTAAATCGTGACACAGAAGAGATCCAGTGCCAGTGCAAGTTTCACAGTCAGTAGCTCTTGATCCCCTATTGTGTAATTCCTTTCTGGAGGCAAAAACTTCCTCGAGAAGAAGCCACAGGAACGCAATTTGCCAGAGGTGCGTTGCTGGGAGAGAACAGCCCCTACCCCCACAGCGGAGTCATCAATCTCAAAAAAGAATGGCTTACTTGGGTCAGGGTGCATTAAGACAGGAGCTGATGTGAAGGCCTGCTTCAAGACATCAAAGGCCTGAAGAGCCTTCTTAGGCCACAACTTGTAGTTGGCCCCCTTCTTGGTAAGAGCTGTGATTGGAATGACAATGGAAGAGTAATCCTTAATAAACTGTCTATAGTAATTGGCAAAGCCAAGAAATCTTTAATTTGCTTTTAGTCCCTGTGGTAATGGCAACTTCAGAACAGCGGAAACTTTTCCAGGGTCCATACGTAATCCCTGATTGGAGACAATATCCCTGATTCTCTAAGGCCGAGAAGTACAGATCCCAGTGCATTAGAAGGTCTTTGGAAAAGAGTAGTATGTCATCCAGGTATACTACAACACAAGTGAAGAGGAGGTCATGTACAATGTCATTAACAAAGTTCTGAAATACCGCAGGGGGATTACAAAGCCCAAAAGGCATCACAAGGTGTTCATAGTGACCATCCCAAGTGTTTTCCACTCATTCCCTTCTATGATTCGGATAAGGTTGTAGGCTCCACGCAGATCTAGCTTAGTAAAAACAGTGGCACCCTGGATACGGTCAAACAATTCTGAAATCAGAGGCAAAGGATATCTATTTTTAAGCGTTATTTTGTTCAGGCCCCTGTAATCTATACAGGAACGCAGAGACCCATCCTTCTTACTGACAAAGAAGAAACCAGCGCCAGCAGGTGAGGTGGACATACGAATGAAACCTCTTTTAATGTTCTCTTTAATGTATTCAGACATAGCCTGAGTCTCAGGTCTAGACAAGGGATAGACACGGCCACAAAGAGGCATATTTCCAGGTAATAGCTCAATGGAGCAGTCATAAGGGCGATGAGGTGACAGAGTCTCTGCCTTTTGCTTGAAAAAAAGTCCACAAAATCTTTGTAGGAATCAGGAAGGCCTAGCAAGGGGGCAGTCCTAGTCAGGTAAACAGGACATACTGGTTCAATCTTCAGAAGACAGTTGTGATAACAGCAAGAACTCCAGTATAGAATGTCTGCAGAAACCCAGTCTTTCACTGGAGTGTGTTGGCGGAACCATGGCATGCCTAGAAGGAGTTGATTGACTAGCTTGGATATTACCAGGAATTCCAAAGTCTCAAAATGAAGGGCACCTACCCATTAGGATAGTTGGTCTTGAAACGAATGGGCTCAGGGATTACCGTGCCATTGAACACTGAAATAGGAATGGGATTTTTCAGGGATACCAGCAGAATCCGGTGCTTAGAGACTATGCTCTGATCCATGATGTTGGCTGGGGTACCAGAATCCAGATAGGCCTCAGCCCAAATAGTCTGATCAGGAAAAAAGAGCTGAACTGGGTATGTAATCTTTTTAAAGGGAGTGCTGAATGAATGGCCTAGAGAATCCTCCCTTCTATCCTCCACGCCAAGGCGTTTGGGTGCTTGAGAGGACAATTATTTCTGTAATGTCCATTACCTCCACAATACAAACATAAGTTTTGCACTTGGCGGCGCACACGCTCGGCAGTTTAGACCGATTAGTCTCTATGGGTTATGCTGAAAATTCAGTAGCCTCTGGTAATGCCCGGTGTTCGTCAGAGCACCCCGCAAGAGGTGATAGACTTTGCTGCGGATGGCACCCAGGTTGCGGACCTCAGACCGTGCAGATGGCAGCTAACTGCAGATGGAACCAAAGCGATTCCAAAGCAAATCCAAATCGATAGGCAATCTCAAAAACCTGAGCAGGACCAGGGCAGGCCGCGAACAATCGAAGTCAAACAAGCCAAGGTCAGAACCAGGAAATCAGTACTTAGAAACAGGCACGAACTGGAGCCTCAGGTAAACACCCCTATTGCAAAGGCAGAGAGTGTCAGTCTGAACACAGCTTATTTAGTGAGGCTAACAGGCAGACTGGGCGGGGACTGAATGACTAGGTGCCTATAAATCCGCTGGAAAACTCCAGCGACGCCTCTACCTCCAAGGCCTGGACAGAGCAGCCTGAAGCAAGGTAAGGGGACAAACTACTGCTGATCGGACTTATATCTGGTAAACAACAAGTACCAGACCAGCTGTGCTGCTGATCTGTGACAATAGGTATAAACGTAATAATAAAGTAATATATTTATAATAGTAAAAGACGTTTATAATTGCATTTTGTCTGCCGAACAAAGCTGCTTTCCCAACCTTTTTCATGGCGAAACTCTGAATTACATAATCAAAATTATTCTGTTTTGATAGATCAGACTCACTACTGAGTACTTAGACCGCTTTCCCGAATTTGCGGTGTCTCAGAACACATTTGACGTATTTGTTTTATGGCTGATGACTTTTCTCTCACTGCTCCCAGAACCGCCTCCTCCTCGTCACTTCCCACCGAGCGGGGAGTACCCTTGTAGACGACATGACTTATTTGCCAGGGTGGCCTTCATGAATGTCTCTTACGTCATAAACTGTTGACTGCTGTCAAGTACCCTGTGACCCACGTGCCTTTTAAATTTTGAAACTAAACAGACTTGCAAAATTTAAAAAAATAAAATTCAAATGAAATTTAATTAAATAAATGTTCAAATTATAATAAAAATAATGGGACACGTTGGGCCACCCTCCTCTCCTCGGGCCTGTCTGTAGGGGATTACAAATTAGTTCAGACTGGCAGTGAGGTTGTAGTGTGGTTACTGCTTCCTCTTTGTAGGGACCACTGCTTCAGGGGAGATGCTACATGTAGCTTCTCCCTGCAGCAGCCCCATAGACAATGAATGAGGGCAACAGTGAGCAGTATAGTACTACTTACTGACACCAGCCGTCAAATGTGCAGACATTCATGACTATAGTAGGGACATTAAATTAGATTAGAGCCCCTTTGAGGGAGAGTTAGTGACATTACTTTGGACTTTGTAAAGCACTGCGTCGTTTGCTGGTGCTATATAAATACTGGATAATAATAATTATAATCCCGAGGTAGGTCTGAACCTGCCCTTAGGTAAAATTTTGCAAATAGAGGAAATTTACAATCACAGCTACTTTTTCTGGGCATCTAAAGTAAATGATTACAGGTCACATAATGCTATCCTCAGACAGGTCAAAAACCTATAGGTTGACGGCAAAGAATGTGCACAAGATTCTTCCAGTTTCCTGATTAGAGGCTGATTAAATGGATGGATATTAGGAACTTCATCATATTATTTGGTTAAACTGGTAAATGTAAAAGAGCTGTTATATGAAATTGGCTGGGCCAGTCAGTCAAGTCTGGTAACAATCAGGAAAAGGACACAAGACTCTTCATATCTGTAATAAGTCTGGTTCTGGTAGCATCTCCTTAAAGATGTTTTTAATATGGGTACCTAATCTAATACACTTTATTCTTCATTCCTGGATTTAAATAGTGAAAAACTTTGGGATGTCCTTTTTTTTTCCATATAACAATTCTGCGTTTCATTTAGTGAAGAAAAATAAATACACCATATCATTTCTTCAACTATATCACTTTCATCCATGGGCATTGTTTGAAGAGCTAATGTTTACTTGTTCAAATAATGCTAATAAAAAAGGTTCAACAATTTCTATGTCTGTACAATAATTCCAAGCAGTCCCCAACTCACAGAAGCTTACAGTCTATTGTGTTACCAGGCTTTTTACATTTTGAAACTAAATACCCTACTAGAATGTTTTAGGTTGGTGATGGTACACTAACACAAGGCGAACACACAACCCACGCAGATGATGTAGCTTATAGGAATTTTCAAGTTCAGTCCTAGTGATTTTACAGTTTACCATGTCTTTTCTGTTAGTCAAAAGCAGCAACCAAAGGCTGACTCTGTAGGCTTGAGCTATTGAGCTACTTGAGCTATTTTGAGGTCCCTGTTTTTGACTTTTCTGGCACATAACAGTGAGCATTGATGTCGGTAGGATGTGCACACCGCAGACCAGAACTAGATTATTATAGAGCAGACATTGGATTTGGTCTGTCACATGACTGCAGTTTTACGAAAGTAAGCAGGGCTTTTAGTTAGTTTAAAAAAAAAAGTTATTGGCAGGCTCTATTGAACTGGGTAAAGGTTCTTCTTTTAAATAGGGATGAGGTTTAACCCAGGACCCTGGCATTTCACATTACTAAAATGTAAATCACAGTAGCATGTTTATTTGTCTTTAGAACACATTGTATGGACAAAGTCCATAAAAAAAATCGGCATAGATGAACAGTCACAACAGCTTTCCTTTGCAAACAACACAAACTTTACAAAGGCTTGGTGCAGCCTACATGCTGCTATTTCCACTTACTCTCCCATGGTAGCACACCTATGCTCCTATAGCAGACCTGCAGTCTGCTGCAGTCAAATCACTTGGTGTACCTGGGGTGGAATGGGAAGGCCCACCCAGTTACCTTTCTTCCCATTTCTAAGTTCAGGACCCTAAAATTTACTAAAACATAGCAACCCTAGCAGAGTTGCCTCCACTCTCCTAGACTCTTTGCCCAGTGCACACACTGGTTTTAGTGAGCCAATGCTCTATATCCTGGAGAAATTTATATACCACCCGGGACCAATTCCTGCAGTCCTGTACATTGTTTGTAAATACATATATATCAAAGTGAATGTTTCCCATCCTGGTTAGCATATTCTGATTCTGCACGTGTTAAAAGAGACTTCTCTTCTTTTATTACTTCTTGGTTGTTCTGCTTGATGTTCTTCTGTTGGTTTGTAGTCTGCTGCCCCGTAGTGATCATACCGTTCATTTAACACAAGCAGATAACATGCTGAGGAAGCAAGTTTCACTTGAGTAGAGGTGTCATTACTTAGAACAGCTGGTATGTTAAATGATATGCAAATGCACTTGTTTGCCAGGTTGCAGCAACCTCTTTATTAGGCGTGCAACTTGAATTGGTTGGAAAATATTTTCTATTTATTATTAGAGTTTACTCCTGTAATACAGGACTAACGTGAGCCACATTTGCACCCATTTTTATTTCTTAGCATTTTAGGTGTATTTAGATTCAATAAAGTTATTTGGTTTTCGCCAAGTACCACATACAGTACATTAGGCATATATTTTTTGTGGATTTGCTGCAACATTTCTCATGTAAAGAATTTTACTTCCTGTGATCCCTGCTTCATGCTGACAATACTAAGCACCTGCGTTCCAATTAGCAGCCTAATGTCCACCTTTGCTGAACGTTGGGCTGTCTACCAGCCCAATGGCCGGACAGTAAATGCTGTTACAAGAACAAATCTAGGTAGAAACGTATGACTTGATATGTCAAGCACAATGAAAAATGATATAGAATAGTAAAATAATTACCTTCAGCTCTGCTTCAAAGAATTTTATCACGTAACCCATACCCAAGGCCTGCATTGTGGCTTTATCTATTTTTATGTCTGTACCTAATGCAGCCACAGCTATCCAGAGCACTGTAGACCTGGCCATAGCCACAGGTCCTATCCTGGATTGTAGTTGTGGAAAGCCAACATTAGACCGGGCCACGCAGTAAACTATTTAACTATTTGTTTTGTGGTTTACATTGAAGGGAGATTTTGCACTTTAAAGACAGATTGGGTTGAACTATAGTTATAAAATATAAATTATATATTATATAGGTATAAAAAAAAATATTGCAGAAAAGACAGGTGCTGTCCCTTCTGCTAGAAAATATATTTTCCTGCCTGTTCACTATCTTCTTGGAATACACTGAGCTGGGCATACACAGCTCATTGTAGGTTGCCAGAATATGTCAGGTATCCCCTGAGGCTGTCGGGGTAGAATTAACTCTAGCAAGCATGTGCAGGGGTTTTATCATTCTGGACTTACCAATCAAGAAAGCTGAAGACATGACACCAGGACTGGTTGGAGATGGCAGGGCCTGCGATAGAGCATGGATAGGGAAGTGCAATGAAAAAAATGTAATCAGGCAGGTAAGGTTATTTTATTGCAGATGGGACATCTCTTCCAGCATTTTATTTTATGCTACATCTACTTGCTGGAAATCTTTCTCTGGTGTCTGGGAATACAGCCTGTTGACCCTCATGGGACTCCATCTATTCTTTTCTAACTTTTTGGTAAACAGTGCACAGCAGTTACCCAGGCTGCACTGTGCAGCATCGGAGAAGGACTTGTGACAAGTAGGGGTATACAGATGCTGGATCTGGTGCACTGAATTTTCGTACATACAGAAGTGTGAAAAGAGAGAATGGATCAGTGAATGTACAGTCATCCTTTAAACTCTACTTTTCCAAGCTTCCAGGCTGTTATGTTGATCCAAACGCTCACATACAATTTTGCACATCAAGACTTTTCCTGGATCAGTGTGTTTTCAGAGCCAGGCAGCCAGGCATCAAGCATTTTTACAAAACCTCAGTCACTGCCTTTTTTCCACACCCTGGTTTCTTGTAAAGACTGCAGTTATCTGTGTCTATTTATAACCAAGCTTATGAAACTATGAGCTTGTATGCTTTTTTTTCCCGCTCTGTACTAAGAATAATTATTTTCATGTGCAAATGATAAGATAGTGAAAATAAAGCAGCCAGACTGCAGTTTGTGTGGGTTACTGAGCACGATTTTGGGAGAGCGGCTCATTAGTGTGTGTGACTGGCATGCGGCCATACTGATTGAACAGCAGGCTTGCTTAGCAACCAGCCACAAGTGTCAGCAGAAGTGTTGCAGACGGCACCGCCGTTCCGATCATTTTCAGATCCTGCATAAAGGATTCTGTCCTGCGGGCTTTGCTCAGTGCCTTATTAATGTCTTGTCTAATATAGGTTTTAGTTAACTCATTGGTGGCCTTCTGAGATCTGTAGTTAAAAAATGGTTCTTGCTTGCTTAAAGGCATGCTTTATAACATTTCCAGCACCTTAAGTTTGGCCTAAAAAAAAAGCTTGTGACATAATTCTGCAACAAAAGGATAAAAAAGGAGTGTTAGAATTCTGCAGTCTGGTTCATTTACAGTGCACAGAGCTGTTTTTCTGCAGATTGTTAATATGCTAGGCAGAAGTCTAGTTTATAATATAATGGGAGAGGGTTACAGAATAGTATTGTGCTCATCTTGATTTGTGCGTGGTGTAAGGTAAATATGATGTCATGGTAATACTGTCTGGCTTTTTTAATAAGTCAATGACAAGACGAGAGCAATACTGTGTAGTAAGTCGCAATCTTCCCATCCATATTTAACCTCCCATTAATGTTAAGCAATTTGGACAAAACTGGATGACATCATTGCTATTCCAGAAAGGGGACATTTGTGAATAATGTCTATATATATATATACCGATGTGTTACATTTTTAGAATGAATACCATACCTTAATAATAAAGTTTGCTGGGAGGGATGAACTAGTATTGGAGGTTAATTCCGGTTACCAAGTGAAAGCACTGTGAGTTGGGGTATTACAGGTTGTGTAAGGGGATCATCTGCTGTGAGCTTGGGTTAGATGGAGGCAGAATGGAATGGTGAGGGGATATTACAGCTTGTAAAGAAAACATTTACTGTGGGCAATGTACTGCAGGTTCACCAGAGGGATGTATTGTGAGCAGGGTGTAAATATGGGTTACTCCGGAGTTATGTACTGTGTGTGTAGGGACAAGTTGGCTTTAGAATGATGTGGTAGGCTCCGGGCACGGGATCTATGAATGCAGGTTGCTTGGAGGAATTGGTTTGAGTGGGGGATGAAAGGATAGACATCTGTAAAAAAAAAAAAGTGTATGATATTCTGGACCTCAAGGACCTGGACCTTAAATTTTCCCTACCTAAAGCAAATCTGTACATTACCTATTCAGGATAAATCAACAGGTTTGTTTTAGAGAGGCTGTCAAAAACAGGTCTCTTTAAAAGATAGACTTGAATATTATATGACCCACCTCTGTTACCTCTGGTGTTTTCCCGTTTTTGGCCTCTGTGAGTTTTTTTTGGCATTTAACAATTTTTTAAGAAAGTTCTATGGTCCATACCTTCACCCCCCTCCTGTTTGGCTGCTTAATCCTGTTGTGATGTACGACTTTATCTCTTCTGCCGCTACATGGAGATCCATATAACTAAGATGGGAGTGGGGAGGACTATCAGACCACTGGAGATAAGTGATTTTTATCAGAAGCCGAGATTGCCTTATTTTAACTTTATTTTTAAGAATTAGAACCTCTGTCAGCTTCCTGTTTTGCACCCTCTTTCTTACTGGAAATCCAGATTCCAGAGGCACTTTCTGCCCCCCCTACCTACCCAATAGGGTACTAAGTTTGTAAAAGGGTCGGCTTTCAATATAAAGGGGAACTCCATGCATTTCATTTGAAAATAAAGGAAATCCTTCATCTTTAGGATACCCTACAACAATGTGATGAATGTTACCTTTAGCTACAATGTTTTATTTGAGGCTAAAGCTGTCCCCTCAACTCTGTGCAATATAAAAGGTATTCGGATGACAGGGTCACATTTAGGAAATGTTGATGTGATGAAATTGACGTAAGCCAGAAACTTATTGAATATGCAGGCAGTGAAGTTCTGATTCCAAATTACCCTTATCCGCTATATATATGTATTTGGACACAAAACAAATACTTGGAACATGCCCCCTGACCCCCCAGCCCAGCAAACTTAATGATAATACTATGTTTAGGGACTTTGCAATTATCCTAAAATTCAGTGTTCACCAATAGCCAGAATGTAAAAAACTGGATATTCCCACCTATACTTTAACATTGTTTTACAGAAACATAACATTCTTTTTCACATTTTTTGGGTGCCATTTTTGCACAGGTCCTCCTGGTGACTGTACTATATGTTCAGGGATTTTGTATAGAAATCTATAGCTGCGTACTTCTACTGTGAACTTGAAATATCCAGCAAATTAAAAATCAGCAGTTTTACCTATCCCAACTATATTGATAATGTATTGGTGCACTGAATTGCACTGGCATTATCAGATCGAAGTGTAATAAGGATGACTCCAGAGGAGAAATGAAGATATTTATTCCTTACAGCTTTACATTACTGGTCTAAATAATTCAGAAAAAATAGAATCAAAAACTTGCTGTGACAGAAGGAGGGCAGTTTAAGGGACAAGTGTGGCACCATAAGGATTTAAACCTGGCATATATTTGGGAGACTATAGCCACTTCATATACAGTAAAGAAGTTTTCTTTATCAGACATTTTTACTTATTTTCTGTTCTGCTGTTTTATATACAGGCTTGGAGCTGCCCCCTCTAGTGGCCATCTGTATATCAGCATATGTGTTGTGATTTGTTTTCTATTGTTTAATCCAAACCTGTTTGAATCAATAAAAGCCAAATCCACCTCAAATCTGTGCTGGAAAAACCTTGATGAATAAATAATTTGGCGCCACTCTGTTTAACCCTACCCCCCACCCCGCTACCAGGTATGGAGGAATATTCCCACAATGCACAATGGCTTAAGTTCAATCACACGGGGTAACCAGGGATGTGTCCAAAACTGTGCAGACATTGACAATCTAAAGATACTGTGCAAGGCTCAAAGAAGACAGTGATAGTGCAAGTGTAAGCAAAAAGGGTGCCCAATGGGTAGATACTTATTTGCCCTGACAAATTTTCTTGCAGACTTGACCCATAGGTTTCCACTGAGTAAAAAGGAGAACTGAAACTCAGGACTATTCAAGCGTTCATAGAATTGTATTCAATTCAAACAGGTTTCCATTGACATACAGGTCTATGGGAATGCAAAACCTGCTTGAAGAGGTCAACGGCAGCTCAGAAGCAGAATGAGTCATGATTTGAGCTTGTTTTGCAGCCACAGGAGCACTTTGCAGTTATTTAGTCGGCCATAAACTCATCTGTATATCAAAGTGTTCTATAGTCAAATGCAAGGCCATCTGTTCAACAGCTAAAGCTTTGCTGAAACTGGGTGATGCAACAGAACAATGATCCCAAGCATACCAGTAAATGAAGGGCAGCAGAATAGCTGATAAATGAATCCAGGTGTTGCTATGACCCAGTCAAAATCCCCATGGAAATGCTGTGGAAGGAACTTTAAAGAGATGTGCATAGACGAATGCCCACAAACCGCAATGAAGTGAAACAAGATTGTAGAAGAGTGGGCCACAATTCCTCCACAATGATGTGAGAGACTCACCATTGATCACTTAAGGTAGTATAGATGTAATGAATGGCTAAAGGAACCACTGCTTGTGGTGGGGAATGCAGAGTTTAAAGCAGAACTAAACCCTATTTATACTTGGTTGCACATGCCACCATTTTCTTCCTTGTTCTGATCTGCAACCATGGCATGCAGGAGTCTGAGAAACTGCAGCGAAAATTCAATGTGCCGGGTGTGCTGGCAATTAATGCCAACCATGCACACCTCAATACCTTTGACAGAAGAACACAGGGATCAAGCAGGTAAGAATGCTTATTGCAGAACAAACATCACTTGTCCCTTTCTACAATAAAGCCTGTCTGGTGGCAAATTTTTAAATTGAAACTTTAGTTCTGTCTTAACACTATAAAACGTGTTAAAGACTTTGCTAGAAACATCTGAACAGTGAAGTTCACACTGGCCACCTGCTGAATAAGTATCCACTGCCTTCTCTTGCAGGATTCAAGCTTTGTCATTTGTTTTGGCAAGTGGCAGCGTTAAAAGCTAAACTGCAGACAAGTATCTAAACACATTTTTGAAATACATACATAGAAACTTTATCTTGTCAAAGGATTTGTATCTCTGCATGGCCAGATTTATATTCTAGGCACATTGCCAAACAGAGTCTTGACCTTCACTGCAGTAGTAACACAACATGGTCAAAGCTCACCCCCAGCATGGTGGTAGGACAATGAGGAGAGAGAAACAGCACATAGATGAGTTCTCTTCTTTGCCCCTGCTGCTTGCTCCTTCTGAAAACATGTTTTGTTTTTGGACATGTTCATGGTAACAAAGCTTAGCTGACCCAGTGCCCCTTACCCAATCTTGACAGACGAAAGAATGCAAAAAGCTTTAAAATTTAAAATTGTGCAATTTAATAAATCATTACATTATTACCATATTAGATCTTTATGGGGTTTAGCTTTAAAAGTTCTGTCCACTGTTTGCATTGCTTCAGTAACACATTTCCCATAATCTAAGGCAACTCTAAAGACTTGAAGGTTTAAATCATTCTGTGCACCTTGTCTAGCATGATGCAGGTCTAATTTTGAGTGAATCAGAACTAAAAGGCTCTTGGTAATAAAGTATACTTATCTTCTAGCAGCCAGACAAGAAAGCATGTAAGTGCTCTGTCTAGCAGTTACATGGTACAAGCAAGTACCTGGCGACTCCTGATGAATGTAATTTCACTTTCTCAAGTAATAAATGAAACCAAAGGAACTAGATAATGCCATCAGTATTATTTTTAATCAGATCTCATCTGCTAGTGGTAATTAATTAGTAATAAAAGCATTGAAGAGTTTTAAAAATGTTTGTTTGTTGAAAGCAAAAAGATCCTAATAAGCCCAATATTTTCTCCCATTTTGTTTCTCCAATGACATGAGTATAGAATGAAATATATTGACTGGTATTATAATAAACAGAACAATCAATATATGACAGCAGAACTGTCATGAAAAAAAATGACACATTTAGAGGTTTTCCTATACAGGTGGAAAGCCAAAGTCTAATCGGTGCCGCACAGACCCGTCTTTTTATCTTCTTTGAAGTAAGGAATATAAAGAAAATTTCTATAGCCACCCTTTTATACAATGTAAAAATAATGTAAAAATCTAAAATTATCTTTTATATAAAAAAAATTCTGGACACTTGCCATTGATGCCAAATAGCCAGATGCATTAGTTTTCTCTTTCTTAGTTTTATGGATTTTTCTTACCATATATCTGGACTGAAAAACATGCCAGGTAAAGCAGACACATAAAGCAAAAAATTACCAACCCTTTCAAGTGGAACGAAAACCTCCATTACTCACCTATCCCTGTTTACTTGAAGACCCCTATCAACTTTTTCTTACTTTGCTTCTTTTCGATCTTTATCCATATTGATCGACCAGGCCAGGATGACGTAACTTCCGCACAGGTGCAAAGGAGTTTATTCATTCCCAGAATGCGCAGCAAATGCTTGGAATGGTGGCTATCCTGGCAACCAAGAATGATTCTGCACATGCGCAGCTAAGCTTTTTCGCCAGAAATTCAGAGCAATCAGATAGACTGGAGTGAATATTGCAGTAGGGATACCACCTGCATGCAATAATGACCTGCCTGCTTGTGTATTCTCAAAAGTGGAACTTTACTACTAAATTAGGGCTTTAGGACTAAATATAAATGTAGGACTTCCCTCCTCTTTAACATGTATGGTAAGATTAGCTTGGAGAATATTTCACCATTTAGAATGCAATTAATATTGGATAGAAATAGGCTAAGTAAAGTTAGACGACTATACAACATTTGTATGCATACTTCTATAGTAGTAGTATGCCACTACTTTGACAGCTGTTCTTTTTTCACTCATTGAACCTGATTTTCTCTCATAGTCCTAGCTTTAGAACTATACAGATGTTGTTTGGACTTAACAGATGAGTGATAGGAAGTAAAATAGTGCTGAGCTTGTGTACTGCGCTGCTGTTTGATCGTTTGATTTTGCTGTCTGTTAACTTCTCCATTAATTACGTGTTTAATGGAAAGATTGAATTTTGTAGCTAATACACTTTTAGCACTTATTGTGTGTTCATTGGACACTAAAGTATACCATTGCTACAGTTATTCTGCAGATGCAGAGAAAGTCATTTTTAAATGAAAGTCATTGAAAATCATTATTACGGTTTTCTTGTGCAGATTGTTCCCTAGAGGCCAAATCACTTTACTTCTTTGGCATTTCATTGTCAAAGTCATTTTGGGGCCTTTCTATTTCACTTTGAAGAAATTTTAGAAATTAAAAACAAGTAATAAGTGGCAGTAGTTCTGAGCTGTTTGCTCTTGTTTCGAGAACATTTTCTGTTTCACAAACTTTTTTGTGTAGCCTTATGGCGAGCATTATAGATTCTTGTAATAGTAAAACACTATGGAAACACATTTTTTTTCTTTTAGCATTGGCTAGAGAGACCATTGTTAAAGTGGTTAAAACCTTAACTGTGTAACTTTTTTCCATTTTATTTTTAATTGAAGCAAGTCACCCAACTTAATTGTTGCCACACTTCTTTAAGTAGTTCCAGTTTCCCATTGTCATTACCTAATGCCTCCCGCTACGTGTTGCAGCTAAAGCTTCACGTGTTAAGAATAGTGGCCCTCAGACTTTCCTTTGCCACAGAAGCAGGAAGCACTTCGATTTAGGGAAATTAAAGGAGAAAGAAATCTTTGCTTAAGATTTTGCAGCTTCGGAGGCAATGCAGGCATAAAAATACAAGGGGCATTTCTGAGTGGGATACAACTTATCTTCAGATTGTCTTTTTAGAAACTGTGTATTCTAAACAGCTGGCATGCTGGTATTGATTTTTTCCCATAAATGTTTACCATTTTTTAAAGGGTATCTCAGCGCTCCTGGTCTTCTTTACCCTAACAGCATCTTTTTACTTTTCCTTACTCCAGTGTCAGCTGCACATTGTTTCTAATATGTAAAAATGTTGGCCCATGCATACACAAAATGTGTCAGCACATTATGGTTAGGATTATGGGTTAGGGTGTTTGGTGAACCAAAAACATAATGCCGAGAATGAATAGACCCCAGGAAAGTATAAATTGAAAGATGAGCATCTCTACAAAGTTGTCTTTCGAAGCAGCTTAAAATACCCCTCCATGTGGCTATAAGGGTATCGCACCTCCTTTTTTCATTTGTAGTGTTTTGCACACAAGTGGGGTGTTCTCATATCTTTATTGTTGGATTTGGCTGCTCTACAAAATTCAAATAAAAAACAAAATTTCCCCTTTGACTACAATGAGATTTAAATTCTGCTACCAAATCAACCCGAACATTGGGGTAAATCTGGACAAACCATCTGCAAATCCAACTAAGGCAAATTCAACCATATCTTTAAAAAAGGTTGCTGAATTGGAACAAACCTGCTGAACAGGGACAGAGAAATAGGCTATACTATGTTAATCACTGTGTCTAATGCCACACTAACATTTTCATTAATATGCAGAAAAGAGGAGTAACAAATGTTAAACTGGAAAAGCAGAAACTGCAAGATTCCTTAATAATCAATTAAACCATTAAACAAACTTTTATAAATAGTAAAAAGTTCAAAAAAAGCAATAAAAAGAAGAAATTACCAAAAGCCTTTGCATGAAGGAAGAAGATTAAACTTTTTCTTTTATCCTAAGTTAGATTTTTCTGTTATAAAGGTAATGAAGATTTTTTTTAAATGGAGTTCATTGTATAGGTTAAAGTGATTTTTATACTGTAATATAGTTGCATGTTGCAGTGCATATAGCTGTAGTAAATTTAGTCTGTAGGCAAGCAATTGCTAACTCTTCTCCAACTAGTGACTGACCACGTATGTTTGACATTTGGAAGGACCCAGGGCTATGTAACTTCTATCCTCTTTATAGATATAAACTTGCACTCTTTGATAATCCAAACATGGCATTCATAATTAGCTAAAAGAGTTCATCTGTACTCTATAACACCATCACCAGCAATAAGTCTGCAGTCATTTCAGAGTTTATGATTGATGTAAAAACCTGTTGAGCCTTTTCATGATTTTCTCTAAGCGCTGATGGGGAAGCTGATAATTGGTGTAGCTATGTAATCTCCTCTGAATTTATTTCTTGAAGTATTGGTCACTAGATGGCAGGCAGGAAATAGTTTTCAAAAAGTGTGCCACACAGAATACTGCAGATTTCTAAAACACAAAAGACCAGCAGAGAAATAAGTTTGTGTGCTGCTCTTTTATAATGCTGTCATGACACCGCTGAGATAGTGTTTTCTTTATAAACCTGGAGAAAGAACTGAACCTCTCTGATAATTACATGTCATCTGTGAAATATTCAAAGAATCCAGTAGCTCCAGCTTTTCAATATTCCAATAATATTTCTTATACATTTTCTTATATAGAGAATATATTAATTTCTTTCTGGCTGTTCAGGTCCTTGTAATGAATGTAAATGTGGCACAAATTTATAAGGACTCCCTAAGCCCCAGGTCTTTGGACTAAAATATCTTTTGTTTTTTTGTCTCAGACAAGAAGACTCTGTAGTGGCAACCATCAATTTGCCTATGCAAATGATGATTTATTGTGCAAGTGCAAGGCAACTGCTTAGACCAGTGGTCGCCAACCTTTTCGGGCCCAGGAACCACTAAATTCACCAGCTCCAGACCGCGCATGAGTGAAAAGCCGTGTGTCACTCAAAGGGGAAGAAACTTCCCCCATAGTGACATCATGATGCCAGAACTCGCCCACTCTCCCATCACAGGTCTGAGCCTGCAATGGGAGAATGGGTGGGTTGTGTCCAGAGACAGCCTGCTCACTTCCCTGAGCCTGCGATCCGTATGGGGGACAAGGGGCGCGGCTCTGGCTGGTGTGCTCCCCAGGGGGGTCCTTCTCCTGACCCTGCACAGGGGAGCATTGGCCAGGGCTGTGGACCACGGGTTGACGACCACTAGCTTGGACATCTAGAGAATGGCCAGCAGTTCATTCATTAGATTGTTTTGACAACCCAAGTCTATAGAGCTGCCTTGTGCGTGTGCAGTATTGCACCCAACTAGTTTGGGTAAGCATAGTAAACATGTGCAAAGTGGGTCAATTGAGTCAAACAAAAATGCCTGTTGACCTCCTAAATTCTAGAATATTCATAACTTCCTGTACCCTTTCCTGTTGTTGCACTTCAATCCCTAAAAATACTATCCTCCCTGCCTAAATTCACTTCTGTGGCACTTCTACACTTTGTGTCCTTTGATAACAATGCTGCTTCTTTGTAGAACAGTGTTTCGCAACCAGGGTTCTTTGAATCCCTGGGGTTCCTCCAGAGATTGCTAGGGGTTCCTTCAGCATTGAGGAGTTTGTAGCTCTCAGGTCAGATTACCTGATACCAATGATCTTTTTGACTGTCTGTAAGGGTTACATTCTTCTCGCTGACCATGTAGGAGGCTTTCTTCTTACTGACCATAACACCATAGTACTGTGAGCTGTGGCTATAGTAATTGTAGCAGGGGTTCCTTGAAGACCTAAAGGTTTTTTCAAGAGCCCCACATTAACAAGATCGAGAAACCCAGCCAAAGATACAATACAGTGAATGTCATCTCAATGGGAGGAATAGGATGGTCTGACTGAGAGTGGCTCTTGTGTAAGACCCACCAACATTTGCATTTGGATGCTGCTCCAAAACTCAGGATTTCAGGATCATTGGCACTGGGCACTATAAGGCTCCACATTCGTATGCAGACTGTGAAGTCTACAGGAGGAGCTGCAGGCCTTACAAGGTGCTTTACATGGTAGTCCCCAATCCTTTGCTAAGTTTACAAATATTTAGTTACTTTTTATTGTTAGGTGAAAAAATAATACAATGGTGTTTTGTACTTTGCATGACTATGCTGTGAAATGTATATTTGTACTGTTTTTATTGACCTGATCATGCTAAATTTGTGTTACCCTTGATTGTACAGGGTCGGAAAAATCAGCAAGACGCTGGTGGAGATGGTGAAATGAAGAAGTTTGATGGTGCTGGATATGACAAAGATTTGGTTGAAGCTTTAGAAAGAGACATTATTTCCAGGAATCCCAATATACACTGGTATGTGTGTAGCATATGGTGCTATCCTAAATAGTTAAGCCAAGGCCTTAAGCCAATAGCCAAGGCCTTGCAGATGAAAACCACAATATGGTGCCATCACCCTGGTTCATCATGAAGATGGTCTCCTCAGTGTGCTGAGCAGCACTGACTTTCTGCTATACACAAATGGCCTGATTCATTAAGGCTTTCCATGCTTGGAGAAAATAAACCTTCCTGTGGGAACCAGGGTGATCCAGCAAACCTAAAATCCAATTTTACTATAGATTTCTTTTCTTATAGTGGGGCTAAACTCAAAAATAAAGATTTGGTATGGGAAGATTTTGCAAATGATATTTATCCTCAAACCATACTCAAACTCATACTCAAACACATTTGTACTGGAATTCCCCCTGCAAAAATAGCAGTGTAGTCAGTCTCATAGTTGGTTATATATAAAGTGTGAGATCAAAGGCACTCCTGCCGTTGACTGCTAAATTTGTGAGATTTGGTGATTCCTCTACCATGCTCCTCACTGCTCCCCTTGCTGGTGGCTTTGAATTAAGGAAGCAAAACCTTGCCTGTGCCAACATGGAAACTTCCATGCAGTGAGTCAGTACAGAACAAGCTATGGTATGTCAGCAATGAGGAGAGAACAGAAACAGAGACTACAGTCAATGTTGAAGACTAGTCCACTGCCCCGTACCTACCTTTTTCATTTTCAGTAAATGTAACTCTACTACCTTGCTTACCCTGAAGCTTACTAATAGACAGATGAACCCACAGTTCATAGAAATATGTGGCTAGCTAGCATTAGGGTCGTGCTGTGTTGCCAGCATTGGAAAATAATAGCAAATAATAGAGTGTGTTGCTGGCTGCCACTATATATTTTTTTTAGTTTACTGTAAGTGATAGGGAGGGAGGATGAAGCCAAATGTAGTTTGTAATTTCTGTTCAATGGGAATGTTCAATGTTGCAAATGTATTTTTTCTATAACTCAACCATAAATAGAACTTTATCCTGGACTTACTGATAGCTCTTGGATTGTCTACTTGTTGAGTGGACTAGTACAATACCTTTCAATAGTCAAGTAACCCGATCATTTGTGCTATCAATTTATATATTCCACATCCCTTATTTATAAACAGACAAAAGATCAAAGAAAATATGTAAAAGTGTAAAGATAAACAAAAAAATACACTACTAATCATAGCTAAAATCTTTTAAAAAGACAAAAAAACAAAAAAAATTTAGTGTAACCAAACCATACTAACCTCACCCTCCAGACGGTTATACTTTACAATGGCCATATTTCTGTTCTTCATACAACCATTGTTAGGTATCAATATCTGGATCTAATGTTTGTAAGGTTCAAGGCTTTGTTTGTTAAAATCTTCCTTTCATCATTTTTAATTATCATTAGGAGTGTTTCTTGGTTTACACCTTTAAAATCCCATCTGGTCAGTGAAATTTCTTCTAGTGGTCAAGGTATTAAGGTTTCGCTGATATCTTTCATCAGTGGCCAAGCTAATATTTGCTGTAAGGTAGTCTTGTCATTATTTGTCAGATTGGATTTGGCATCAAGGAATTCAGAATGTCTGCTCTAGTTCTTCAAAGCAGACTCCAACTGCAGTCAAGTTGATATGTGAATGCAAGAAGTGTGTAACAGCAAATTAGTTGACAAAATGGTCTTTTATGAGTCAGATGTGCTTGCATACTGCATTACAGCTATTTCCTCTAACCTTTGAAATTACCTGGTGGAAGAGTGAAAAAGATGTGACTACTTGACACCCAAAGGTAGCGCATGACTACATTTCCCTTCCCCTATGCATTACAGTGGCAACCAGGCATCTACATAAGGCGAGGCACGTAGGCTTGTAGTCCCAGGGAGTTTGCACTTTGCTTTAACAAAAAACTAAAAGTCAGAACTTGCTGGCTGTGTAGTATGGTGCACAGCCACACAATGGGTTGGTAAAGTTCCAAGAATAATATAAAAAAATTCATGCTAATCAATATGTTTGTTTACAAATTTGCCATTTTTGGGTTTGGTTGATCTTTGAAACCTTAGTCTACACTAAAGTAAATCACACAATAGCTTCTTACTTCCCATACGGCCCCAAAAGATAAGGTCCCTTCCCATCATTTCTGACTTAATCCTTGCCCTTGAAATTGTAGGTTTTTATCCACTAAATGTTCCCTTTGTTGATGTTACCATTTCCAATATGAAAAAAAAAGTTAAAAATCATTTAGGGAAAACAAAAGCGCAACTCATTACCAGTGTTCCTTAAACTAGAACTAAAGTTCTATTTTCAAAAGTTGCAATCATGCTGGGTTTGCAAATCAATACCCCGGGCTATAAAATATACTTACCTGTCTGATCTCTATCCTTAACTGTTAAAAGTTGCAGAGCTGCACATGCGCAGCTCGGTTTAGGAAGCCGGGATACCTGCGGCTGCAGAGACTGCTCGTTATGTCATCCCGGCCCAGCCAATCATGATGGCTGAATATTGAAACATGGAAGATAAGAATGGAATGGGGACATGTGTATTTTATAATTGAGATCAGGCAGGCAAGGTTAGTTTATTGCAGAAGGGACATTGCCTGTCTGTCAGTTTTTTTAGTTTTTAGTTCTACTTTTAGGTATTTAAAAAATAATTTGATGAATTGTTTTCTCTACAACATCTACTAAAATATTGGTTTCTAATGGACCGATGCAAAAACAGTTATAAAGAAGGGGCATGATTTATGTGCTGCTTTGACTGTGATATGGAGTATCTCCGACCTTCTATCTCCTATTTTAAAAAAATGCTTTGCAATAACAAACACTCATTATTCTCATTAGATTTTTCTGACCCTATAGCTCTTCAATATCTTGGCAGATCCAAGCCATTTTTTGCCCTCCAGGTGACCTGTTACTATAGGATTAACATCCCTCCCGTTTTAATGTATTTTTCCCATCTATAATCGAGGAGATGAATTTACTATGACCATATGTAGAGAACCAAGAGGCAGCAGTGCAGTTAAATCCCCGCTCTTTACAAATGTACTTTTGGAAATTGTTACCGGCTTAAGTGATTTATGCGTAAGTAAAACAGGGCTATATTTAAGTCTGTAAATCCTGCACCTACCTGGGAATTTATTCTCCAGTTACTCGAAATGTAATATGTATTTACAATAAAGCTGCATATTTGGGTTGGCTGTTGTATTAGCAATGAGATGATTTGTTTTTCATAGGAGAATATCTCTGTATTATAAATAAAAAGCTCATGGAGAAGACTGTTAAATACTGCTTCAAAGTCCCATGTCTAGAGCTCATTTTAATAAATGCCATGGGCTACTATGTGGTGTGCAAAATCTAAATCCAATGGGAAACTATATTCGGTTTATAAGGAGAGTTTATTTTAATTCTCTGTGCATGTCAGAGAAAGGAAAAAAAACTCACTGGGGTATTCATTTGAGAGCAGAGAGAATCTACAGAAAGTGCACTGTTCTTTGAGTGTATCCGGCTATCATTACCCACGCTGGAATGACCTATCTTGTGTATGGAATGGTTGTGGTCACTTATTTAGTGACAGTCCGAGATGGGAGTTGTTGGGTATAATAAAGTGTAGAACTAAACCCAAGAACAGCAATTCAATATATTGCAGCTTAACAGTTCTTCCATTTTTCTTTCATTATTTTTACTTTATTTGCACCTAGTGATCAGTTTAGTAACCTATTTCCTGTATTAGGGTGACAACTGTATTGTAAAGGGGCAGTGTTGTCACCCTTGAACAGAGCTACAAAATATCTCAACCTATTCTTTATAACTTAGCGTACTGCACAGGCGTAGAACAAAGAGAACTGATATGGCAGCACCCGACATAGCTCTAAAGATCTGCCCAACATATATTGCTTCCACAAGAGTCATCAGGGGTCAGCTTTCTGCATTAATGTCATTATTCCTTTTAAAGAGTTTATATAAAGAACATTGACACATTATAGACTTTACAGATCTTTTTTTTTTGTCTATCCTAATATTAGGGAAGACATTGCTGATTTAGAAGAAGCCAAGAAACTATTAAGAGAAGCTGTAGTCTTGCCAATGTGGATGCCTGACTTCTTCAAGGGTATCAGAAGACCTTGGCGGGTAAGTAAAGATATTTGGGGTTTTATTTGTATAGATACAATAGCAGTTACATATGTGTACATTTTATAGTTTAGTGAAAAGCAGCAAGTATGTACACCACACCAGTCCTGGAAAGTAGGGTCTAAGATATGTGTTCATATACATTTTTAGTATTTCTGCACCAAAAAACAATAAATGTAGAAAGATGTGATTTGCAAGAGATTTACAAAATGTTACCCCAGGCTCAATTTTATTTTGTGAAAAGAAAAAAGAATCCTTAGCTGACTTTCCTTCCTTTCCTGTGCTACCTCACCACTTTTACCTCCTTCCAGATATGGGGGAACAGGTGACCCCCTGACAAGATTCAGCACTTGATTCTGACTGGTTATAAATTAGGCTTTAACTAACACATTTACATGACAGAGGAGCTGATATTGTCAAAACTGTATATTTGAATGTCATCCATCATGAAGATTGGGATTTTAAACCAGCTGCAATAGAGGAAGGAGCAACAAGAGAGCAATGCATTAGGAGTTTTTTTGAGAAGGTTGGGGTGATGAACACAGATCCTAATGGCAGTGTTGGCTGTAGCTTTAAATAAGATTGTGGAGGGCTTTCAGCAAGTTTCACATCTGCTTATTGCGTCTCTGTTACATTATAGCTTAAATTTAGAGGAAAGACAGCTTGTTTGTCGTCTACTGACATAGACGTCTCCCTAGGTATCCACTCTTGACTGTCACTACAGTGGTTTGTTTGTGAATCTGGCATTCTTTTAGCTTGTGAATGAAAATCTTTGCTGTACTGATGCTCTTCTACCCCAGCTCCAAGCACAGAGCATCTGATGTGTACAGTGGGGAACCATAATCCCAGCATGATTGTACTGTGCATTGTTAATGCCAGAATAGATAGAAGAGGTGAGAATAAAACCGCTAACTCATGCCTTCATAGACACCATGAGGTCCTGAAGTGCTCCTGAAGTTGTGAATAAAAAATAAAATAAAATATCTGTGCCAGGAGTAGGGTGTTTAAACCTCCGTTAACTTTGTGTCAAATTTTGCTCACATGGAGACTTGCCATAAAAGCCACAGAGCAAGTTTTAAACTGGTATCCCTTAACATTGAAAAAAACTTGTGCAATATTTGAATGTCTCACCATTGTGATAGGTGCTAAACTTCTAACTTTCCAGAGCATAAAATTTTCTTAACAATAAATGAAATTCATCATTCTACCTCTCGCTTTCTGTTGGCTCTTCAACAAAAAGACCAACCAATAGTTCCTCCAGAGTTCAAGCTTGCACCCAAAGCTTGATTTTGGGACTTCCTTAGCATAAACCATGTCATTTATCATGCCAGATTGGGTTATTGTATGTGCTAAAATGTTTAGGTAATCATTTTAAACCTATATATCCCTAAATTGGATTATATATCCTAAACTGGAATGGTCTGGTCTCTGCAGTGTTATTCAAAGATCAAACTGACAGCACAGGATCCACACTGGTCTTTTATCATGGATGACTTTTAAAAATGTGACTTAAGCAATGCAGTGTTCAGCAAAAAGCACTATCCATACTCCTTTATATGTCCTTCATAATCTTAAAAAAATATTATTGAAATATATTTACTATCCTAGGTTTTCCTGTATTTGCATGAAAACAAAACTGCAGGATAAATCCAGTCTCTTCCTTTTCAGGGTGTTCTAATGGTTGGGCCACCTGGAACTGGCAAAACTATGCTGGCTAAAGCAGTAGCCACAGAATGCGGAACAACATTTTTCAATGTTTCTTCTTCAACATTAACATCCAAGTACAGAGGGGAGTCTGAAAAGCTGGTTCGCCTATTATTTGAAATGGTACGCGTTTTCTTTGTAATTCACGGCATGATTCAGCTGCATCTGTCTGGAATGTTGAAAGCAGCAGAAAGAGGCATCTAGGGACATGGAAAATTATATATAATTGGGAATAAAATTAAAGAAAAGAATAGAGTATGAGAATATTTGCAAGACCTTCTGAAATGCTGGTTTAATAAGCAACAAAAAAGAGCAACATAATGAAAGCCACAGCAAGCAAACAGAAAGTACGCTTTGACTACTCGTATGATAAATATTAAGTTGAAGTGGTTGGTATGGGCTTGAAATAGGAGTTTAAAGTGGGTCATGCAAATACCAAGGCGGATAGAGGAATACCTGTTAGCATGGTTGGACAGATGCAAAGTGTGCCACTGTAGAGCGCCCCGTACCCTCCTCAGCCAACAGGGACCCCCACAAGGGCTGCAAGTTAATTTGGGGGATAAAAGAGAGAAAACTTTGGATAAAGTGGGGAAAAGATAAATTTTATTTTAGGTTTCAATGGCCTTCAGTGTCTATCTTCTTTGAGATTTAGGGTCGATGAGCCAATGTCAATGTCAGCTGTCACTAAAACAGGAGGTGAAAGAAAATCTTCCAGGGGGTAAAAACTCTCCAACTGCCCTAGTGAAAACTGTCAAGGGTGGAATTTTCCCTGACTTCCTTTCACTTTTTTTCCCTTTTTTTTCAGGAAGCGATTGAAAATATTCCCAGGCAACAAAACAAATCTAATAAAAGACCCTTCCCCATGTAATCTAAAACCAAAAATCTAAAGATCTGTTGTTAGAGCTGGTGTGAGCCATCAAATGTCTTGTCATTACAGAGACATGCTGGTTCTTTATTTAGATCTGTCCAGTTTTAACATATTCTACTGTAGAAGATGCCAGACATTGGTCCTAAGACTATGTATACACGTCAGGTAATTCTTGCCCCATAGGAATGCTCAGGCTCGTCTTGGGAGAGAATCTAATATGTGTACAGCGTTTGCCCAATTTTGTCTATGGGTTTGTCAAATTATTTGTCTTAATAGCACATCATTGTGTCAGGTACTTGGAATTTGTTAGGACAATAAATGTTTCTCCTAAAGGCTCTGCTCCATGTGCCTGGTTTGAACAAGGAATTACACTGTGAATTATTTACAGTATTCATAAAGTGCAAACATATTTTAGCATTTCATTGATTATAAGCTGTTCACATTTGTTACAATCTGACAACCACAGTACAATCTAATGATCCTACTACAATCATACCTTTGCATTATTATTTTATAGAGCTCAATTAACCTACAAATGTGTGTTGTGGTGCAGAAGTGGACAGGCTTTGGGTAGGGTTCTTTGTTTATCAATGATTGTGACCCTGCAGGGATCTGAACCCAGTACCTAATGCCGCAGTGCAAAATACTGCTAACCTTGTTCTGCCACCTCTATGTCTTAGTTTACATTTATGAAAATGTTTTTTGTAAGTAATTTTGATTACACAAACACATTCAAAAATACGATTTCCTGTTGAATGTTCTGTCAGTCGTAATGTTTTTTAATTGTCCCTACAGGCCAGATTTTATGCGCCTACTACTATTTTCATTGATGAAATTGACTCAATCTGTAGCCGTAGAGGAACATCTGATGAACATGAGGCCAGTCGGAGAGTCAAGTCAGAGCTGCTCATTCAGATGGATGGTATGGAAACTGGATGTCATAGCTGTCCATGGATTTTCATTGAAGTCTAACCTCAAATATAGTTTAAATAGAGATAGCAGTATTTCATAGGCATACCAAGAAATATGTTTTTAAAAGCACGTCTTTATTCAATACACAAATATGAAAGATACAAATCATGTCACAACAATGCATACTAAAATGCTGGACTATTTGCCATATATGAAGAAGTGGGTGTCCGTATACAAAGTCGATTTTTTATAGTGTATCCCATATTGGTGGTTGTATATTTCTGCAAAAAGCTGATAACATTGTATCCAAAAAGGTTTGTTTTTTTTCCGCATTTTGCAGGAAGAAGCCTGCTTCCTCAGGAATGAAGAGGTAGTCTATATAGACATAAATGAAAATAACTAATTTATCAAAAGGACAAAACAAAAAAACAAAAAAAACTTTTTTGGCATTGTGGTTAATGAAGAACTTTTTTTCAGCATTCTAAATTTTACCAGCATTATAAGAATTTAGTTTACAAAATCCAGACAGTAAAACATGGCAAAACTGCCATTTGTAAGTAAATATTAAATGAATTAGAATCCAAGGACCCAATTATTGCATCATCAGCACAGTTCAGGTCATTCAAGGGTCCAGGTCCAGTTTAGGCATGTCCAATGTTTTTGGGAAGAATAGAGAATATTTAAAAATCCTCTGTGCAATCTATGTTCGATTTAGGAGATTTTTTTTGTGTCCTGTACACATTCCAAGTGTAGTAAGAAGAATATTTTTTCAAATTAGGAGGAAAAAACCCTTTTAGACAGTGAACATTGGAAAATGTTTCCCCAGTGCTCCCCCAGCTTTAGCTTTGATGCTAAAATATTTCCATTTTTTGGACTTTATTATAGTTGCAATGTTTCCCCAGAATCTTTCTAAGGTTGGGTGAGAATAAGCTGTAGATGGGTGGCAGCCCCTGTATTGTAACCCAAGTTTTTTTATCAACCAAAAAAGTATGGTACCGAAAAGAGCCGTGTTGGTGCACCTAGCTAAAAGGGGCTGGGGAGAACGCTGTAGTAGTCTTCAGGGCACTTAAGTACTAATTTATACTGTAGAGCTGATAAAGCTATTGAATTTTGGTATACTCCACTGCTCTATGCATACTGTGGCTCATCTTATTCTTAAAAAATTGTCTGTGGTAGTAGCTAAAGATACCTGAGGGACTTTTCTTAGCTAAAAAAAAAATGTGTGATTGGAGGAAAGCCTGGTCATTTTTCACGCAGATTTTTTCCGTTCTTTTATGCTTCACTGTGCTTTATTGAGGTGCTGATGTCAACACAAACAGCATTTTTAAATCTGAAACTTAAACTTAAAAAAAACAAAAAACAAATTTGGCTTTAGACGTACTCTAAATATTCAGCCGGGTAAGGCACACAGTATGATGATTAGTAAGGATTTTTGTGCTGGCAAAGAAGACTATGATCTAATTAGGCTGCCAAGCCTCTGACCTGTAGGAATAATGTTACATTGAAAAGGAAGATAAACTTCTGTAAGAATTTATAAATAGCCTTCTGTGTAATATATAGCATGTATCTTCTAATTATCAAGAGGTTTAGGATTGGATTGAATAATGAAGTTTAACTGTTTGCTCAGTTTCAGCTAAGCAAAGAAAAACAAAAGTTAGAATTGCCATAAAAATGTAAACGTAATCCATCTCCCTCTACTAAGCACTGGTTATTTTATGTCTAGCCCTCCAGGTTCAGTCTGCAGTCCTTGTGTACCCAGATTGCCTGACACATTCTTCTTTATAAACATATACCTCAGTGAGCTACCAGAGCGCTCTTGTGAAAACTGAGCTTCTGTGCTATCATGACAGAACCTCGGAATCCTTGGAAACATAAAAGGAAACTCTGTGCAATTGAATCATGCTGAACGTTTGCCAAACCTTCTCCTTATTTACTTCTTTTGACATCATGTACTTTAATACTGCAGGTGTTGGAGGTGCCCTGGAAAATGATGATCCTTCAAAAATGGTGATGGTTCTCGCTGCAACCAATTTCCCATGGGACATTGATGAGGCTTTAAGAAGAAGATTAGAGAAAAGGATATATATAGCCTTACCTACAGGTAATGAGATGGTAGTAGATTATTTTTTTCCTGCTGGTATCACTTAAGTATTTGTTTCAGGTTTTCTGAGGTGCTTAAACATCAGTTATGATGGATGCCTAAAGCCCAACTTTAGCCAACATTCTGTATTATATGGGTAGTGGTTATTATTGCTTTGTTCAACCTCATTTGGGAGAATTTTTCTTACTTTTTGTACTGGTGACATCTCATCCAATGCCTATATATAGAGCATCACTTGGAATGGGAATTGTGAGAAAATCTTCCAACAAACACAACCAGCAACGCAATCCTGATTGAGATTTCAACTCTTATGTTTGCTGTCTAAATATTACAAATTAAGGGCTAAAGGGTCTAACTTGTACAGAGAGATGTGTAAAGTTTTCTGAACTTTTTAAATCCATGACCTAGAAAAAGCATACATCCTGTAAAGCCTGAGTTCCCTATCTGCATGGATCAGATCAGTTTCAACAATTTTGCTAAAATGCCTTTCCTTTGGACATCCTATGATCACATCTACAACCCAGTAGTCATCAGTCAGTCTGTCCTCCCAAAGCTAAAATTTCAGTTTATTGCAAATGCTATTCCACCAATTGTTTTTTTATATAAGTCTCTCAGACTCTGATGGTGCAAATTCTACACTTGAGTGCTCATATTAGTGTACATATTCTGCTGTGTATGATGTTTTTTACAATGAAACCTAATGATTGAGATAATTGATAGTTGTGGCTGTAGAAGTTCTTTTCCCCAAAGGCTTGCTCTGCAGTACCAGTTTTCTAAAGAAAGTTTTGCTGCAGTGGAATCTAAAAACTAGCTTCCCTTTTAGTACCAGGAAATTGTGTTAGGAAGCAACTTCATTTTTTATTTAGTAATTACACATATTCGATGAGTAACTACATTGTGCCTGAACAAGAAAAACTAGAAAACCTCCATTTAAAATGGGAATCCCACTGTGCAACCAAGTGCAGTTCTTTGTGTACAACATCCATGTCCAACAAGGTCACATCTGTCCAGGCAATAAAGATTACACTTGTTTGCATAATTCTGCAGCTGAACACCTATGGATAATGTTTTATGGGATAAAATTAAAATTTCAGTTATTACTATAATATGGGTTACCAGCATTGTACAAAATAATTCCCCAATCTTTTCCTGTTTTTTCCTTGATTATTTTTTTAAGGTTATGTTATAATGTTTATGGAATAAATAAATATGGCGCAGTATTTCTTGAGGGCCCTTTGTCTTGAAGCCTACGATTTTACAACCAATGCATGAAACGCATGAATGATATTGTGTGCTGGACTTTGTAACCTATAGGCTTCTTACCTTACTTTTTCCTTTTTCTTCTATGAGACAGATAATGCTTGCACTTAAAACCAACCCATAGGAAATGAAGGATAATGGGGGGGGGGTTGTAGTCATCCAATACAATGTATTAGGCCTGTGGAAGTGGAATAGTTTATTCCAACATATAAGACACATTACCAACCAACTTAATGCACAGACAGTCAAATAGTTAAAAAAACAAAGATAATCGGTTACTTACTGTCCTGTTTTTCATATGCTTTACAGTGTGCTGAAAAAGTTCACCTAAAGTCTATTAAAAGGCCTCTTCCATATTTTGGTTATTATTGATCCCCCAGTGCCTGCTTCCCGTAAGCAGAGTAACTTCAATGCCTCGATAGCAGTTTTCAACAGCTCTGATGTCCTCATGTAAGTGCTGCTTGTAGGAGGCAGAGTAGAATAGAGAGGTGCTGGGTGTAAACACTATTCCTAAGACCAGCCCTATCTACCATATCATCATTAAACTATAGTCCCATGACCATGTAGTTGTTCAGAGGGGTTTTGGGAAGTGTGGTCAAGTCCGGTGCACCTACGTGTACAAGAGACATTGGGTATCCTGCAAATCTCACACTCTGGCTGCCAATGATTACAAGATTGCCCTATATTGGCTAAATAAATAAAGTAGAGGCATGAAAAGTGAATATAAATGTTAAAGCTGTATTAAAGTATAGAGAGAGGATTGTGAGCAATTATAATCTTGCTAGGTCTATCTGGTTTGAGGTGTTGCTGCATACTTTATTGATTCATGGATGATCCTCTTGGATTATTATAGCATTTCTTTATCCTCCATTTGAGCTTGAGATTTCTCAGAATCCAGATGTTGTTTCAGTTTTGTAAATAGCAGCTGAGGCCAGACACTATGTTTGTGTATTTTTTATTTTAAAACATAATTCACACAAAGTTTAGGTATTTTTTTTATAAATTAGTATCATTGTATCCCAGTTTAATTATTATTTGTTTCTATAACGTCTGCGTGCAGATCTGTTTACAATAATTCGTCTGACTTTGGCTATTTTTCTGCTTCATTGGTAGCAAATTAATTTACCTTTGTCAGCAGGCATGCAACATTTAGTTGGTGTTTGTTTCCAACCTCAATTGACTTAATTGACTCATCGTATCAAAAAATTCTTTATGCACCATGAACACGCCGCATTAAAGCGGAAATTAATTCGCTGTGGGTTGCTGAAGCTTATGCAATAATGTTCAGATATGGCTCCTACCTTCTAGTCTGCCCTCCTCCAGCAATGTAAGGAACTTACACCCCACTCCAAATCTTTTTCAGGGCTATTGGCCTATTGGCCAGCCACTGATGATGGAGCTCAGTCGTACAACCTCTTGAATTACATTATCCCAGAACCTGACATTAATCTTGGCTTTTTACAGGTGCCAGAGTTGGCCTCTAGTAGAAATAATCTGTTTGATAGATGGCATAGGTAAATAGTCACTGTGCTCCCAAAACATCAGCCTAACAACAGCAAGGTAATGTTCAGCCAAACTGTACTGGCATTACAGTGCCAGGATGATAAAATAAAACACCGTGTAATTTGTTAAGCTTAACTGAACATAGCTCAACTCCAGACAATCTTTTATATAGAGTAGGAAAAGTTCAGGCTGTTCCTCCTTGGGAAAATTAACCCTTGCATACTTTAGTGGACAACAATCTTGCTGTCTCTATTGGAAAGATTGTCCATCGCTTTTGTGTGGCACCCTGATACCAGGGCAGGAAGTGAGAGGAAATGTTAACACAAATTGTAAAAAGTTTTTTATTTTGCGCATGATTTTTAACCAATAAAAAATTGTTATAGTAATCTGTAAAGCATCACTCATTCATATGTTGCCTGTCCTACAAAAAAGAGATTGAATCCCTGTTTTTCACCTAAAACGGCGAGTTGGAAGACTTTCCCACTATTCCAGATTTGTTGACACTACCACTCTCACTTTTTTAAAGCCAGTAGTCATAAGGACAAACAGTGAACAATGCAACTTCACATTGGGGACACCAGTGACAATTGAAAAAAAAAGTGGTTCAAACCTCTTATCACTATTAATAATATTATTATTAATATTATTAATATTAAACAGGATTTATATGGCGCCAACATATTACGCAGCACTGTAAATTAAATAGGGGTTGCAAATGACAGACTAATAGACAGTGATACAGGAGGAGAGGACCCTGCCCCGAAGAGCTTACAATCTAGTAGGTGGGGGAATTTACACACAATAGGAGGGGAGATATGGAGTGGTGGGAAGTAGTGATGGTTTCAAATGACAGAAGAAGACAGGTAGGCAAGTTTGAAAAAAAATGGGTTTTGAGTGCTCTTTTAAATGAGCAGAAAGTAGGAATAAGCCAAAAAGGACGAGGAGACCATTCCAGAGAGTTGGGGCAGCTCTAGAGAAGTCTTGTATCTGTGCGTGTGATGAGGTTATGAGTGAGGAAGTCATTAGTGGGTCATTGGAGGAGGGAAGAGAGCGGCTGGGGGAGTACTTTTTTACCAGGTCAGAAATGTAAGTGGGACAATAACTGTGTAGGGATTTGAAGGCAAAGCACAGGAGCTTTATATTTGATTCTAAGGTGAAATGGAAGCCAGTGTAGAGATCTGCAGAGATGCAGTGGTGGGAAGGTTGGGTGAGTCTGGCTGCAGCATTCATGATAGATTGTAGAGGAGAGAGTCGGGTTAGTGGAATACCAGAGAGGAGGAGGTTACAGTAGTCCAGACGACAAAAAAGAGCGTGTACAAGGAGTTTGGTGGTCTCGGGACAGGTAGGGGCGGATTTTGGAGATGTTGCGTAGATGAAAGTGACAGGACCTGGAAATGTTCTGAATATGGGGGGTAAATGAAAGGGCCGAGTCAAAGGTGACACCAAGACAACGTGCCTGAGGGGAGGGCCGAATAACTGTGTTGTTAACAGTTAGGAATTTGTCAGGGGGAGATTTGGAATTTGAGCGGGGGATGATGAGTTCTGTTTTATCCAGGTTGAGTTTCAGGAATCGGTCAGACATCCATGATGAGATGGCTGACAGGCAGCATGAGACCTTATCCAGGACTGAGGGAGACAGGTCAGGGATGGACAGATGGATTTGAGTGTCATCAGCATACAGATTGTACTGTAAGCCAAAGGAGGATATGAGACTACCAAGAGAGGAGGTGTACAGAGAAAAGAGGACCGGTCCAAGAACTGACCCTTGGATAACACCAACAGGGAGGAGAGTGGGAGAGGAATTACCATTGAACCAAACTTGAAAGGAGCGGTCAGACAGATAGGAAGCAAACCAAGAGAGAGCAGTGCCACAGATATCAATGGAGCGCATGGTTTGTATTAGAAGGATCACTGTGTGTGTTGTAGTATGACTAATAGCTTTAATAGATTTTAAAGAAATAGTCATATTAAGTATATTTGTGGTATGAATAATTTGATACCAACTAGAATGTAAGTGTCTGGGCCACTGTCTCTCTGTATATCCTGACTACTGAACTGTTTCCAATCATTGATAGACAGTTCATCCATGCCTGCATTATGTTCTGAAATGTTAAAATCTAAAAGATTCATCACAGTGGTTAAATATATGGATATCATTTCTGAATGCATAGGAATCATTTTTAAGAGCTGCTTCTTCTCTTTTCATGTGATATCTCTTGGAAGGGAAGTCTATGTATAAAATATGATTTTTCTTTATTTTACCTATGCACATTTTACAGACACAAAAGAGTAAGGTACAAAGAATCACTTGGGGCCCCGTTTATAACATTGAGTGATTATTGCAGTCTGCTCTTCAGAATACTCTGTAGTGATACTTCACACAGCAGCCTGAATTTTACATTCTGTTCATAAAATTCAGGTTGTGGTGTAGAGCCTTGAGGTGCTTAATGTAGCAGTGAAAACTCTGTAACTAGTGGATAAGCCAATCATATCAGTTTGAAAGCTGAGATATTTGAGATCTTCTCCCTTTTGTTGTTTGCTTTTTTCTGTTACACTGAAGCCAAGTGAACACTAAGCATATTTGTAAAGAAAATTGTTGTGCTTTATAAATGTTTTTTTATTTGTAGTTTTTAAGCAATATTGTTGTTGTTTAAATGGACCCTTTGGGTCAAGAATAAAAAGATTAAAAAAAAAACAGAAATCTTACCTTTTAGTAACTATATGTCAGCCAGATTTGAACTGAGAAATCCACACAATTGTTAAGGAATATCTACTTCCTATACGCATTGAGACCACAGCTACCACTTCTGCTTCTAAAATACTATTTACTTGTCTGTCCTGCTGACTTTTTGGCTTCAATAATTCAAGACTTTTTAAGCATTCATTGCATGCATTTTTGTTAGATGTCAATGAGTCAGGAATTTTGAGGGAATGGCCTTATCACACACCATCTCTCTCTCTCCTTATTTCTCTTGACTAATTTTACTTGTATTGTGCTATTGCCCTTGTCTCAACTGGTACTGTACAGTAGCATAAGACAGTACCTACAACTCACTCTGCACAGGTAGTCCAGATCTTCCAGGATGGTACGTCCATTGCAAGCAGGTTTGCTGTGTCTCCTAGCACAGAGGAACTTGGAGGACATGGTAGCAGATGGGCCTTTATAAAAAGAGAGCTGGACATGACCTAGGAAGGGCAACAACCCAGCAGTGGGATTGATGTGTGCATCTTTGTGCAAGCAGGAACAGGAGAAGCACTGCCAAAGCCTTACAAGATGACCTGCAGCAGGCTACTTGTGTCCATGTTTCTGAACAAAGACATTTACTGGACCCACAATTCCTTGACTAGACCCACATTCCCCAGACTAGAATTCAAGACCCTGTGTGACATTATCCAGAGACATCTGACTCCTCCGGGGAATGCCGGATATTGTCCAAGAGCTTACTGATGCGCTGATTCTGGTGTAGGAGGAGATTCCCCTAATTCCCCACCAACAGCACCATCTAATTGGAAGCATGCCCAGGTATTGTCAGCAGTACATACAAACAAATTGGGCCTTACACACTACTGAGTCACATTATGTTCGACAGTATCGTATGTACTGTGATTTCCTTTTTTAACATAGATTTTTAGTGTGATTTTTTTAAATCCGCCCCACAATGGTTTCTGTTGACCGTTGTTACATAATTTTGTCCTCAATGACATACACAGTGTTTATCAATAATTATTTACAACTTTAAGGCTTATTAAGTTCTGTGATTTCTGTGTTCCATCAATATAAAGCAAACTTTTTATGCTTTAATATTTGAAAGTCTTTAGTTTTTGTAATTAACAAAAAGTTAAATTATTTCTTGAAAAAAAGGACAGCCCTTGGGAATAGCTTTTCTATTCTAGAGTTAAACCATTTTTATTGGAAAACATAAGACCTACCATTCTGCCTCCTTCACAGCTCATATTGACTAGTTCAAAATGACAGATGCAGTTTAAAGAAATTATGATAATCGGGGGAAAAACAATTATCCGATAATTTCTATACAAATATGACTTTCTAACTGCAGCGTAAAACATAAAGTCATTCCTTAGGGATATTCCCTTTAATCACTGTTAACACATCTGCAATTCTGTTTTTAAATATTTAATTAGGTACATCAAGATAATGTCAAGAAAGTAGGCTCAAAAATGTTCCAAGCTGCTGAAGACTTTTATAAGATTCAATGTTTTAACTGAGAAAAGAAAATAAGTTTCTGAGTTTTTACTTGAAGGCTCAGATCTCTGTAATCAGATCATTGTAATTCACTGATGGCTGCTCTCTGTGACTTTGCTGTCTAGACTTTGAACTACATCAAAATGCAATAGCCTGATCTCCCATTATATAACTTCACATACATTTGAAGGCTGCCATGGTTGCTGGAGGGAACAATAGCTGAATGTCTGAAGTTAGATGGTAAAGTAGAACACGACCATTCAACCAAATATGATATGGAAGGCAGGTTAGTAAAATACCAAATAGTATTAGTTCCTTCTTACGCCATTGTATACATGTTACGTTCTTTATGTGACTGGGAGTGTTTTGTTCTTCACCAGCTGCACCCTCCTTAGTATAAAATTATTATAATTACCATATGGAAAGTGAGAACCCCTCCTAAGTATCTGATGAGCTGCTCCACATACCAATAGAGCCCACTGAGAGTTAAAACAAATGGTCAAGTAGGGCCAGTTCACATAAGGCACTGTTCTTCACGTTTTTCTATTTTTGCCTATTACCAGAAACGCAAGTACTGTAATGCAGTGCATTGCGCTGCCATTCTTTTGAAAAGCACCCTAATGCACTAACATACTACAGGTAGTCCCCAGGTTAAGGACACCCGGCATACGGAGGACTCCTGGATACGAACAGGGCTTCCTTGCTCCCTCGTGTGCAGGACAGAAGCTTGGAGGGGTAGGGGAGCGGTTTGCATGACTTGCAGAAAAAATCTTTAGCTAAACACAGCTAAGACTGAGCTTTACTGCAACCTGTTGTAACTCCTTAATGACTTAGACAAACTCTGCAGTTGTTTCTTTTTGCATATCAAAGCACAGCTTGCTCCAGAAGTTAATGTATGTCTAGGCTCCATAAAGTTTTTTTCTTGAGTTCTGTTAAAAGCACATGATCGCACAATTTACTGTCAAAAGTAATATTTAAGGGAAGAAAGCCAGATTCGGGGAAAATGCGGCTACCACATCTAAGGGTTGATAAGATACAATATATTAAAGTTTTGTTCTTCTTCTTACTTTATTATTTACATTGATTTGTGAACCTTTAACATTTCGAAAAGTCCTGTAGTAAGCAAGTACAAACATTTTTTCTGGAGGCACAATGGCTGCATTTACTATCCTGTGAAGACACCAAGCACTATGTATATATAATTTACAGAAATGCACAAAGGTATCAAAGAATTAATTTTTTTGTAAAATTTGTTTAGTTTCCCATGACAGCTAATCAGACAAATTCTTTTCCTACTATTAGTGTTAGCTCTGTCTTTCATCAAGTATGAGTGATGCACAGATTTTCACCCGTTTTAAATAAAGCTAATGATTATTAGTAAAAAAATAAAAAAAGGAAATCTGAACTTTGGCGTTGTACTAGGCACACACCCAAGTTCCCTGATTTGACGTGTTGTAGAGAAATGACTAATCTAATCCTTTGTGTTTGGAAACAGACACTTTTCTTTCATCATTTATAAATTCACTTCATTGTATTTGGTTTTCAGCAGTCAAACTATGAAGTCACATTATTGCTGGATTCAGGCAGACGCTGGATACAACAGACCATTGAAAGATGAATTCAAATATCCAGACACAACTCAATTAAGAAGATGTTATAAATCCTTTTTCCGATAATATTCTTCTAGTCCAAGGACATGTAATAGCAGACAGAAATAAATTATAGAATGTATGTATACATTTTATAACTGGAACTATTGCATGGGGTGTTAAAACAACATACAAAGTAGTTGCATGTTCAATGTAGCTGCTTCTTTTCCTGGAAATATATTGCATTATTTTTTTACAGTAGCTGTTTTATATAGGTGCACAGTTCAGCTCTATTTAAACCTGTTTGCAGGCATTAAAGCTGAACTCCAGGCACAACTAATTTACTGTTTTTCTTTCTGTTGTAGGTCCCCCTTCTCCAGAATGTAGGTCCCTTTATCCAGCATGACTTCCTACATCTGTAGAAGCTGGAAAAGCTATTCTTCTAATATTATTATTAATATTATTATTATTAATATTAATAAACAGGATTTATATAGCTTCTAGACCCCAAAACAGTGATGTTTATACTGCCAGTGGCTGTGGTCCCATTCCCACTTCCCTCTCTTCATGTCCATTGATAAACACTCCTAATTTAAATAGCTTGGGAGAGGGTAAGCCGTGATGGGACCTCAGTATCTGGCTTATGGGTTTTATACACAGCAGCCTGGAAGTACAGCTGCCACTGTGCTATTTCTGGCTGCTACAGATGAAAGTTTCACCTGAAAAGATACGCTGGATAAAGGGACCTTCGTTTTAGAGAATGAATCTGGAACAGAATGAAAAAAGGGAAGTTAGCTATGTTTAGAGTTCAGCTTTGTAAAAGGAAAATACACTAAAAATTTGTTATGAAAATTGTACCAAGTATTTCACGTTGGTTAAGGAATATACTTATGTAAAATAGTTTAAGAAAGTTAACATTTTGACATTGAAATGTTGGCGTTCACTGACTGGTTGGGAAAGGCTGGAGATCTATGTGTAAGATGCTAGCAACTGGTGATTGCAGAGCTGCAGAAATGTTTTTCAGGTTGCATAATTAACTGTATAGCTGATTTCCAAATATAACGTATATGTATTTGTTTTAAAAATCTCTACCTAAAGTTCATCATATACCTAAAAAGTAAAGTAAATGTTGAGAGGTCAGTAGTTCTAGGAATTCAGAGCTGTAAGGTAGAATCGCACTATGGGGCTGATTTATTAAGTCTGTCCAAGGCTGGAGAGAATACACTTTTATTGGTAAAGCTAAGTGATCCAGCAACTCTGGAATGGATTTCTTCAAAGTCATTTGCTATTTGCTAGAAAATGTTTTGAATCCTGGACCTGATCCTTTCCAGGTTTGCTGGATCACCCAGCTTCACTGATGACAGTGTATCCTCTCCAGCCTTGGAAAGCTTTATTAAATCAGGCGCTGTATCTACAATTACAGATGTCTGTCTTTAAACAGAGAAATTGTGGAAAACAGGACATGATAAATAAGTCATGGGGAAAAGATCCTCTACAAACAAACTACAGTCAACAGGTTGTTAGCTAGTTGCCATCCAATTGAATTTACGATGAAGTATAAAAGTGGCTATGAATGTTTAATTGTAATACAGTTGACCAGCCAACATAAAGTTGGCAAATAAGTTAACAAAATAGTCTTTCCTTGCTCAATAAAATTTGTATTCACACCAAGAATCTTTTGTCCTCCACTTAAATTAGTAAATGAAAAAAGTATATGTTTCCTAATATCCACTGCTGCAAAATCACAGTTGTCATACAACATATATAGCTCTTATTAGTCTTTTGGGTTCTGTTTATACTGTAAAACAGGGAATCAGACATTCCCTCGTAGGAGTCTTCCAAGTTGATGTGTTTCTTTGTCAGTAATTGATTCCCACTAGGGAATGTTTGAGTGAACTTTGGATACCCTGTTCTATAAATTGAGTTCGTTAATGTTTGTTTTGATTTGTTTTCATTAAAACTTGTATTCATCAGGTAGATAAAGTCATTTTCTGCAAATTTGTGTCCAGTAATTTTAGCTTAGAATAAACATGGATTAAATATTTTATAAAAAGAAAGAACCTAGATTAAACACAATTAATATATTAAAGTACTTTTTTTTCATATTGTAAAAACTTTAAAATGTTCATAAATAATATAACAACAAAAATATATTATAAACAAAATTCCCTTTGTGCTTACAGCTTCTGGAAGAGCTGAACTGCTGAAAATAAATTTACGAGAAGTTGAGTTGGATTCTGAAGTGGACCTGGATGTCATTGCTGAGAAAATAGAGGGGTATTCTGGTGCTGATATAACTAATGTTTGCAGGTATGATAATTACATTTTTTTAGATCCTCAGTTGTGGAGGACAGAATTCATGTGATATCTGACCAATTGTTGAATAACTGTTATTTTTCTTCTATATAGTTATTTTATAGAGGGAATGAATGTTTGATAGATGTTTAGATTTAGGGTAGAAACTGTAGAACCTGACTTTTTATTTGTTGCTTAACCTCCTGGGCGGTGACTCAGGGGGTAGAAAAAAGATGCTAAAAGCAGTAACCCCGAGTCACACTGGGGGTAGATAAAACTATGGGAAGTAATAGTAAATCGCTAGTTACCTGATCCGCCAGCATCCCACGTCATCATTCTGTGCGATGTCTGTCTTCTTTCTTTCTCCGCCCGGCTTCCTCTGCCCTCGATGGGTCACCGGGGAGTTCCCGGTGACGTCGGTGCATGAGAACGTTGCCTGCGGGACGGGAAATTCAAATCCATTTGTACAAAATAACTGTATTGAATGCAATAC
>NC_092858.1:26633003-26783913 GCF_032062135.1 Pyxicephalus adspersus
TCCAATGTATTGCATTCAATACAGTTATTTTGTATTGAATTTCCCGGCACGCCCCGCCCGGCCGGGACTTACACACGCACCGACGTCACCGGGAACTCCCCCGGTGACTCATCGGATGCAGAAGCAGGAAGAAGACGAAGATCGTGGCGCTGGACGGCCCGGCGGATCAGGTAAGCGCTGTATTTACTAACCTTCCATGGGTGTTCCAACCCCGAGTGTGACTCGGGGTTACCACTTTTAGCAACTTTTTTCTACCCCGATTCACACTTGGGGTTACCACTAGGGAGGTTAAGATAGATACATTTCCTATTTAGTAAATTTGCATAATTTGCTGGATAGCAGGAGTGGACTTTATGAGTGGAATTGCTCTTTATCTTGAGTGTATCTTTGTCCTGTAGTTTTGCTACAAGACCACATTAAAAAACAAATTGAAAAACTATTCCATTCAATCTGACCACTCTAGAAAGTGGATGGCCAATAGCTAGGCATGAGGTGATTTAATATGCACAATGTTATTCTGTAATTTTACTTCATTATAATGCACAATTCATTAGTCTGTTTTATGCTAAAGGTGAAATTTCACTGGATGAAACCATAATCTTTTGTAAATAATTTAGTAGTCCATTAGCTGTCTTAAGCACATCTGCCTGAACAATTAATCATCTGCTTTCACTTCCTTAGAAATGTAATTACAATTTTTAATATCTCTGCCAGTATTTTGCAGTTTTATTTATTTAATTATCTTTAGCAAGGCTGTTCTCAGTAAGGAGAAAAGTTTTGTCTTTCTTATTGAGAACTTAAAGGATAAGTGTGCTTTCAAACAAAGTACACTTATTCGTTTTGTCCACCCACCCCACAGCCGACACCTCATTGTCTGGCAAATGTTGAACAGTAGATTCTTGTGGACTCTGTGCTATGTTGTAGGCATATTCTGTGGTCAGTGTTACACACAGGTAAGAATGCATCTTGGGATATGGAGGGAGGACTGGTTAAGCCCAATGGTGGCTTGCAGCAGAACCTTCCAGTCTAAATTATTAATGATCTGCTAAACCCAATGCAAATCACCAGATTTAAGGAGAAAAAATGAAAATTTAAAAATAAATACCATTTTCCTTACATCCAGGCTTTAAATCTGTTTCCTAGATGGGGATGGGGAAGGGGGGGGGGGGTCACTACTAGGAATCCTGAGTATTTCAGATCTCAGAATTGCAAAAAAGAGCGCCTGTATGCAGTGTGCTTATGGTGGCCACTTTTTTCCCCTGATTTATTTTATCTTACTTGGAGCTCAATAAAACTTTTAGTTTAACTTGGATAAATACATACCAGATGGATCACCTGTGTAGAAAAGCCTTTCTCCAGCATGCTCTAGAATAAGGCCCTTACGGTCTGTGTCAAGCGGTGGTTTCTCTGTATAGGTCAAGCATGCCCTCTGTCAGACCTATCGCTTTAATAAGAAAATCCAGTTTTTCCCTGCTGATTGGGATACAGCTGTGTCTCACAGAGGGCATGCCAGATCTCTGACTCAGAGAGACCAAAGGAAAACTGTACTCGCTTGCCTGTTAGGCACTGCCATCTTCTCAATACAAGGGGCCTGATTTATTAAAGCTCTCCAAGGCTCGAGAGAATACACTTTCACCAGTGAGGCTAGGTGATCAAGCAAACCTGGAGGGATTTCTTCAATGTAATTTGCTATTTGCTAGCAAACGCTTTGAATCCTGGACCAGATCCATCTCAGGTTTGTTGGACCACCCAGCTTCACTGGTGAAAGTGTATTCTCTCCAGCCTTGGAGAGCTTTAACCTCCCTAGCGGTTCATTTCTTTACGGTTTTACATCTAAAAGCGGTACATTGTTTTTCATAAAAATTTATTTTACAGTATAATATAATAGTATGAGTATAATAAAAAAATAATGTAAAAATAATAAATTGAATAAATTTAAAAAATCTATATATTTAATTTTTTTTTTTTAAATTTAAAAAAATACATATTATACTCATACTAATATATATACTGTAAAATAAATGTTCTTGAAAACAATGTACTGCTTTTACACATATAAATCCAATGTATTGCATTCAATACAGTTATTTTTGTATTGAATACAACACAAATAGATTTTGAATTTCCCGTCCCGCCCAGCCGGCAACGTACACACGCACCAACGTCACTGGGAACTCCCCGGTGACTCATCGGGTGCAGAAGCCGGCCGGAGGAAGAAGGAAAAAGACGGAGATCGCGGCGATGGACGACGCAGGATGCCCGCAGATCAGGTAAGGCTGTATTTACTATTACCTTCCAAAGGTTTACTACCTTCCATAGGTGTAAATCAGGGCCAAAGGTCTCTTCCGTTGATAAAAAATCCTTTTTTTAATCAAAAAAAACATAATATAACATTTTGACCTCAAAATGAATTTTTCCATTCTCTAGAAATGTGGTAAGTTCTCATCTCCATCTATGACCACTCCCTTTGCTGCTGATAGATTCAGTGCAGTGGCACTTGGTTGTAAGCGGATCTTTTTGTAACTGTGGTTCATTTAGGAGACCAGGCAGTTTTTAATATTGTTTTCATCCCTAGCTTCAGTAACTGAAAAAAAAATTGAACAAAAAAATTGAATACAATTAGAGACATAACCAGTTATGGTTAAGTAGCCTGAATACATTCAGGATCATTTCAACTAAGATACTGACATCACTAAGTATTGAAGGAAGTGGCTCTAAGAAACCATCCACTTCCAAAGTATTTTGTACCTTGCTTTACCATGCTTTATAAGCACTTCAACGTGACTTGTTTTCCAGAGATGCCTCCATGATGGCCATGCGCCGGAGAATCCAAGGATTAACTCCAGAACAGATCCGTGCTCTGTCCAAGGATGAGCTGCAAATGCCGGTGACAATGATGGACTTTGAGTTGGCATTAAAGAAAATCTCTAAATCGGTTTCTGCTGCAGATCTAGAGAAATACGAGAAATGGATGAGTGAATTTGGTTCTGCCTAGTAAATGTGTGTGTCTGAGATTACTATTAGGGTACAATTTTTAATTTTTTTTTTCTCCTCTGATATTGGCCCCTTAAGACTGATCATTCTTAGCACGTTTGACTTAAAGACCTATACAGTTTCTTCAATGGTACCCGTCCCCCCAAGGATCATGTTTTTGGCCTTTTTTTTGTAGAAAATAATGTTATTGTTTAATAAAAATATGATTCATTTTATTCCTGTTTGTTTTCCCTTTTATTTATCTGCTTACAGCTTCAAGTCATAGTCATGCAAACAGTTTTGAAGGTGGCATGCTATTTGTTTTTCAATACATTGCACCTCTTGCCAGGAGATTAATTGGAATGTTGGAAGACTGACTCTCCAACATTGAGAGAGCATTGAATGCCTACTACTAGTCTATTATATCATTACAAAGAGTTACATTTTTAGTAGTAAAATGATCTAATTGCTTGCATAGTGCCCAATCAGAATGGTCACTGCTGCAGTCTCATGGACATTAAAATGGCTTTGCCAATCCAATAAAGTCATATATTTAGTTAACTATAAGCAGGACAGTAGTTAAAAGATGGTATGAAATCCCCATGACTCTCAATTTACTCTTGAGTGAGGCTCACTGAGGTCTGCTATAGAAATCATGGCTTTGTAGACCCAGAGGAATGAGGAAAAACACCTAAGACATTACTGGCAAGTCACAAATATTTTCTGACTCCAGCTGCAAAATGTGAAAATACTACCAATTGACCTAGAAGAAAAATAACATAGAAAAGCCTTCTTTTTTCCTTCACATTCCTTTCCAATGCATACACCAGGTATTACTGTCTGTCCTGCAAACGCCTTCTTACTCACTTTTGAGCCTTGTGTCTTCATTGAGATTGAATAGCAAGAAATATCATGCAACAATACTAACACAAGTGTCTAGTCAAAGGTCATTTGTGGCGAGATATTTAAATGCGGTATTACCAAAACTATATAGTGAAGTGACAAGCTTCTATCTTGTGGGGTCTCCACTGGTCAGAAATCTGTACTTGTGTTTCTAGGTCTGCACACCTAATATAACCATTACTCTGGAATATACCTCTTCTTGCTAGATTTATTTTTCTTTTGTTTGATTTTTTTCCTGTAAAAGGATCTAGAAGGTAAGGATCTTTAATCCTGTAAAATTCCTTTCTTAAAGTTCACTGATGTAAGAGTCTGGACACTAAAAACAGTCTACTATTGGGCATGTCCAGTGATATATCTAACAAACCCTAGAAATACCTAAGCGTTAAAATGTTGGTCCTGTGTTCCCTAAATTTTAAAATGGGTTTGAAAATGTTTTTTTCTCTCAGCAATTATTAGGAGACATGGCAGACAATTTGGATAACCATAAGGAATGCCCAAATAAGTAAAGGGATTAGCCCATGTTCCTACTGCATTAGTGGAATTAACAGTGGCAGGAAAGGGAGCCATCCGTTCCTTCAATGATAATATCAGATTATTCCATTGTGTGATATTTGCACTAGCAGCCAGAAAGTTCTTCTATTCTTTTTGTCCAGTTTTACTGCCAGTTTCTACCAAGATCTGATAGATCAGGATATTCTGTTTGACAATAGTTGTCCATAAAAATCGTTCTTTATTCGTAGTTCAATAAAATATAAAAGGCAAGTCAGGCAGGTTAATCACCTAATCCTGTGAACATTATTAGGTGAATTTATCACAGAGCCACTTATTAACCTGTCTTTTTTTTTGTTGAAGACTTTTGTGATTCTCTTGGTATGGAATATTGTTGAAGCTATGCTTTGTCTAAGCATTGTGGAGGGAATAGAAAGGCAGAGCCAGTAATCTACTTGAGTTGTTAAAACGCTCCTCATCCACAATATCCGGGTTAAAATTTGTAATTTCTTGTGTTAGTTTGGAATTGGGATGAGCTGAATGTGTTTTCTTTTCTTGTATATACCCCCTCTGTTTCATTCTAATTCTTTTCCATCTTTTCTCCTACTATCTGTGTGACCAGTGTCTGCCTAAGTAGACTACCAGCTGCAAAGAAAACAAATACCTGCTGAGGTGCCTGGTTTTTTATTTACTGCTGGGATGGGATAAATAACATTTAATTTAATATTAAACTCCAAGGTAAATAAGCTAATTACTCATTACCAAGGAGAGTTAGTTCACTAATGTTAGGGGCAAATATTGACTGAGGGAGTTTTAATGGATTTACAATGGCCTTGTTTAATATATGAAGGAATTGTATTTTAGTAGCTTGAGTATTTAACCACTTTATTAATGACTGGGAGTTAATACCTATCAATTCCTTCAGGAATGTATGTATTACCAGTATGGTAATGATTATTAAGGACTGGAAAGACATTACTTTTTCCCTGGAGCAATTATCTGGGGATATTCAATTACATAATGAATGTCTTAGTGACTTTTAAATACATTTGTCATGGAATGCGTTGGGTCTTCTGTCACTAAAAGAAGACAGCTGGCAGAACCAAGAGCCGTAAAGAACTGCAAGACAGGAACATACATAGTCTGGGGTGAGAACAGGCAGGTAACAAAATCTAAACCAAGAGAAGTAAATCAATAATTTGAAGAAATCCTAAATGCATGAAGTAGGAAGTGAACCTGTCCTTAAACTCTAAGTTGTGCTGTCTAACAGGAATTCATTAGTATGATTTTATGTGCCAAACATCTGGTAAAAATGTACTTTTGGGATTTAGTTCCTGATTAGAAAGAACAAAGCTCTTCCATACGTGTGACAGTACCTAGGCACACTTTGTTCTTCTAATCTTACCACCCACTCCTGTTTTTGATTACGAAATTGCATTGTTAGAGTCATGAGAGTTCTAGGAACAGGAAGATCTGAAAGACTTTACAATGGATGAAACTTTAAAACTGAGAAATAGAGCTGCCACAAATTGTGTACTATAAATGCTATGTCACTCACAACTGATTTGTCATATACTGGTTAAAGACTAAGGTTGTATAAGTCTAGGGCTGCTGTAAGAAGTTCTTATTGAGGCCAGGTGTGCAGCTGCAGCATAACCACAGTGTTATTGTCCAGCTAATGGCAGGGGCTTTTTATTATTTTGTAATTTTTTCCAAAACCAAACTGGAAAAATTCAATTTAGAATCACAATGGATGCTATGTATGTGCGATTGCTTTTCAAACACAAGGCCAATTGTCAGCACTATTGCTGGTTTTCCACACATGCCTCTAAAAGCTCTTTCTGCCTGCAGTTTCATACCTGGGATCTTTTCTTCAAAGGATCCTGAAATCCTTTCTTCTTCTCCAGAATTAGAATTTTCCCCACCTCAAATTTCCTAATCACTGTAGTCTCAAAGATTTAATAGGAGCCCTAAGTGCATTGGTTATCTTTGACCCCAGTGGTATTTTGTATGTGGTCAGTAGTTGATGACTTGATACTTCTCAGGGCATGCAATGTCAGCCATGATCTATATTATTGTTGTAACTGGCATAGTAAAATGAAAAGTTATAGTACTTTACCCTAAATAAAATACACAGTTACCACACGATTATGTCAGCATTAATGCCTATTAGGAGCTATTATACTGTTTGAACCTTTATGGCAAGTGCAAAGCTATAATTCAATTTGTTCTGCTTAAATCCTTCTCCTTGCAAATATATTACCAGTGTAATTACATTTCCTGTGTGTTTGGTAAACTGTTTTCCACTAATCCAATTATAATAACATTCTAGAAAAAGATGATGACATTCGAAGCTGGCAGGAAACATTCAGTGTCTCCGGTTAGGAGACATCTCCCATAAGCAATATGCTGAGTTTCAAGCCTGTTATACGAGGCAAAATGGAATTCCTTGTGTGTTATTATTGTAACTGAGCAGTGATTGTAGAACTAAATCAAGACACGTCATCCAATCCAATCCAGCATTACTGGTTGACATACAAGACCCGATTTAATAAAGTTGTCCGATGGAGAGGATACACCTTCATCAGTGAAGCTGGTTGATCCAGCAAACCTAGAATAGATCTGGTTCAGAATTGAAAACATTTGCTAGCAAATTACTTTTAAGAAATCCCTTCCAGGTTTGCTGGACCACCCAGCTTCACTGATGAAAGTGTATCCTCTCCAGCCTTAGAGAGCTTTAATAAATCAAGTCCATAGAGTGAGTTTAATGAAGAGGGGTAAGGGTTTTGCTCCAGAAAAGGTGGCCTACCAACAGACTTTTCAATGATGATGTCCTTAGAGCCACCCAACAATTTTGTATGTTGGCTGCAGACAGACAAAAGTGTCACAACAAACAAGAAAAGGTTTCCCAGCACATTTACCAGCCAGCACAAAAAAAAGAGCACCATCTCAACTATTACATTAAAAACAGGTTTTACTTGCATGCTACACAGCTTTGTCAAGCCCCCTCAGTTAAGTGCGATCCCTACCAGTAAACTAGAGTTCCTTCAAAGGAAAATACAGTATATAGCAATAATTGAGCAGATGTACCTAGAAGCCACCAGTTACTCCTTAAGGAGTGATCTCTGTTTCGTTGTAGGACACTGCCATCTTTTTCTTGTCGTCTTCCTGATCTTTGACCATCTTGATTGGCCGTGCCAGGAGGACACAGGCATGCTGGAGTTCATTCATTCTTGACATGCGCAAGGGAACAAAAACATGCGTTGCTCAGCAAAATTTTATAGCTGGGCAATGATTAGGCGGGTAAGAACAATGATCGCAGAAGGGATATCTCTTGTCCCTTTATGTAATAACCACCTGCCTGAACCTCAACTGTTTAAAGTGGGACTGCCAATCAAGATGTCTAAAGATAGGGATGTGGAAGAAAACAAGAGAAGGTGGCAACGTTCGTGACGGAACAGGGACAGGTAATTATCCTTGGGGTTTAAGTCATTGTTTACATTATTGTAAGTTGTTAGAATTTTTTTCTTCGGGAATTTGCAAATGGATACTTTCTTGCAATACAGATATTCTGTAGATTTGGATTTGATATTTATTAGTGACTGTATAATATATATGTTGTATACTTTTGAGTGATATATAGTACTTATTGCTGCACTTTTCTGACTTTTATTAAACAGTAGCTGGTGGTCCTGGCATGGGGTCATGTTCAGGGTTGTTGTTATAGAATGCCAAGGTTCTGTCCCTGTACACAGCTATGGGTAAATATATATTTATTGGGGTTTACATGAAAAATATATTACAATGTACAGTGAGGATACAAAGTGCAAATGGCAAAAATACCCTGTACACCATTAGACGAAGGCTAAGTACACACGTTAGACTTTTGTAGTTGAAAAATATACATACTCTATGTTCTGCTCTATGAAGAGGGATGGGGGGAGAACAAGAGAGCGGCACTCTCTCCCTTACACCTGCATTACGGTCTTTTGTGGATCCGCCAGGACAGATCCATGAACGATGTCAGACAGCCACTGTACACACGTCAAATTCTCGTCTGATACTAGCCCTGAAACAATAATCTGACCAGAATGACGTGTACATAGCCTAAGTAGTGTTTTTTTTAAATCTCTCAATAACATTTTGGCTAATGAGAACATTTTTTTAGCTCAGTTAAAATGATGCCTGTCTGCAAAGATTTAAAGACACATGGCTATAAGTATATGAAAAACCAAATTTGTCCTATGTTTTAGGTTAAATTTAGAATCCACTTAGAACTTTAGTTATCCCTTTGGTGACCCATTTCAAGGATTGCTCTTTACTCTCTGCATAGACGTCAGATGATTATTATCAGATGATGATCTTTCATGACAGATGAACGAACAAGCGCTGTTCACACTGTGTTGTTCTGTTGTATGAACAGGGGAAAGAAGAAGACAAAGTGAGTGGCGCCCACTGTGCTGACATCCATAGGAATGCACAGTGTTTGGTCCTAATCAAGTTTCTCCATGAAAGTTTTCTCCTACTCCTGTTCCTTTGAAACGTTACATGTTGGATTCCCTTTTAGTTTCTGCAATTGAGACAACCATACCAATAGTTAGCCTGCATCTCCCCAGTAAAGAACAAAGTTAGCACTGAGATTTTTACTTTAGATTTCTTTATCAAACACCAAACAAAAACACTTTTATAATGTTTAATATTCAACAGTTTTTGCTCTGATCTATGTAAACCTTTGAATAAAATAAAAGACTTCAGTTGTCAAATTATTGCTCCATTAGGAAGCATAAGCACAGGAATAAATATTGCTATATCAAACACATATATATTATCAATAAATCAAATAAGGTAACTATTTGATAATAAGTAATAAAATAAAACAAATTAATATTAAGAAAAACTAAAAATATGCAGATTTCATGTAGCTTTCTTATTGGTTTAACAGCCATTATTAAATCAAAATATTCTCTGTATTTAAAGCTACACAATTCTATTTGAAACCTTTGTAAACTGGAGGCCATTTCTTAGGTGCTCAAAAAAGTTTTGCAGCCTTGATTGCAGGCATTGGTGCAGCTCCGAAACAAATCTGATATTTCATTCTTGGTGTTCCGGAGTTAAATGATATTCTATGATATGCCTCTGCTTTATCAATATGTTTTCCAGTTTCCCTACATTCCAATCAATTTTATCTTGATCCCGTAATGTAGAAAAGCTTGTATATGCAGCTGAATGATATAAGATGTTTTTAAAAGATCTCTTACTTTCTAGAAATCCTGCAGACAATATAAAGCTCTAAAATGAGTGTTTGATTGAATGTGAATTGCTGATTTCTTGCCCAGTAGTTCAGTGACTTACAAATTAAATATGGCAATCACAGCTGATTTTCCTTGACCTCAGCCACAGTTATGAGATTCAATTTGCAATGTTATGATAAAGCAAGTTGTCTAGTTAAAGCTGTCAGTTACAGTTTGCTGGAACACTTAATTATGCTCCACTGAATCTTGGCTTGTCATAGCGGAACAGTGCGATACTTCTTTGTGACACCAAGTCAGTTGTCATCTGACTGCCTGGTGGACACTGGGATTTATTATTATTGGTTCCACATTGTTAATGATTTGCTACTTTTATTAAACAAGTTTTCCTTTAAAGGAAAAAATAATAACGTTAACCATTCAAGTAAGCCAAACATTTAATAGTGCAGCCATAAACAGGCCAATACCTGCAATCAATATGGACAATAGTGAGCAATGCTTGTAGAAATTTCTTTCTGACCACCTATGTGATAATACAAAGTCTTTATGATAGATGGAAGCACAGTTATCCTATAGGTAGATTTTCAAACCTTTTGAAAGTCTTTCCTTTAGTTCCCCCTATACCCCTATCACTCATGTAGAAAAGAGAACCCAAGTGCTATGTGTGCGGCATTGTTGACAATTGAAACTTCAATATCTCATCTAAGGGATAAGGTTAGAGATATATTTAGACATCATGATGGGCACGGTGGGGAATTTTTATTAAATCTGTTGCATAGCTGCCCTATCAAAACAGATTTACAAGTGACCAGGGGCAGGTTTTACTGTGTTGTTTTTTTTTTTTTTTTTTGGGGGGGGGGGCAATTACCCTAACTGCATGTTTTAGAAATGTCGGAGGAATTCCACGCGAACACAGGGAGAACCTGCAAACTCCATGCATATACTGTCCTGGCCAAGATTTTAACCTAGGACCTAGCCCTGCAAAAGTCAGAGTGATAACCGCTGACCCATTGTGCTGCATTGCCAGGCAATGCTAAACAGGAGCACTGAGTAACTGGGCAACTTAATTCATAAATCTATTCTTCATCTGCTCTCAAGTAGAACTCCAACAGAATTAAACCCAGAATTAAACTACTTCTACTCCCCCGACTACTTCTGTGCGTCTGTTACACACACAGAGGTTGCAAATATGCATACAAACTATTGCATAGAATATGTCAACAGGCATCCTGCTTTGCTTGATAAATGTCCCTCAATAAATGATCGCACCTTTTGTGCAAACCCCATTCATTGTGGCATTTGTTTTTTAAGTAGGAAAATAATGCTGGCAGCATATACGCAGCTTTACCATACATAGCCATTTTTTTAATTGCACCTACAAAAAAAATAGAAAATGAGATGGTTTCATGTTTTCTGAACAGGTCTTCTGCCTCCTCTGCACTTCCTCTGCTCTACCTTCATCCCACAATTATCCTGCTGTATTTAGCCACAAATGTCCAGATGTGGCCAGAAAAGGAAAAACAAAACACAACAGTTAAACCATATGTTCCCTGTCAATAGTATTTAGGAGGTATCTGTCCGCATCTAGTCAAATATATATATATAGCAGCTACTAAAAACGAATGTAGCACTAAAATTGAGTGTAGCACTAAATTGAGATTTAGGATGTGTGTATTTATTAGATGTTAGCTTGCCTAGCCAACTGTTTTTGTTAAAGCAAAGTGACAATATAATACTGGAGGAACTCATATTTACTAATACATGTGCCATAGCAGATTCCTAGGAAACTTTTCCTATCTCTATAATTTTACTCAATGTCAGTGAAAGAATATCTGCAAACATAAATGGCAATCCAAGGATACTGTTTCTATGTTGACACTGTTGCCTTCTTTTTTGACTGGCCATCATTGGCTATGGTCACCTTTAATTACATATTTTGCTTTATCGATTATAAACTTTTTTTTGTTACCATCAAAAGATTTTTCCACCACCCAACATGTACAAAAACATATATGCAGCCAAAGCCGACGGTTCTGTGTTATCATATGGACTAGCTAATGAGATAATACATTGACTATTGTTGGTGTGACCTATATAACATGTATGCATAAAATACAATAAGAAGCAGCATTGTGCTGTAGACGTGCTTCATTGCCTGTTACAGGTCTTGGGTGCAGATAAACTTGGACACTTCTAAGTATCCAGAACCTCTGTTCATGAATGGAGAAGTAATTCTAACAATTCTCTGACTTCTGTATGCTGGGTGCCTCTTCCAGGTCTATGATTCAGAAGATAGGCACAGCCATGAATCTAATAGAAGAGGAGCAATAACATTGCACAATGTTCTTTAATGAGCTACTTTTTAAGTTTGTTTAAATCTCCTGAATCCATATCTAATTCTACTGCACTTGAGGAAAACAATTACAAAAATCCTAAATCTCCAATACTTTTAATACTCAAGACTATTGTGCTATGCCCTCTGGTATGAGCTGCTTTAACACACTAGAAAGTAATTAATCAAAATTGAAATAAAATATTGTAATCAAATAACCGCTCAATACTTCCCAAAGCTCCCAGCACAATTTCCTCACTCTGTTATTCCAGGGATGACATATTTCAGGACAAGCTCAATATTTTAGAATTGTTGCTGCAGGCAACATGCAAGCTATATCATTCATGTGGATTATTTAGCAAATGTGAGCTAATTGGTAATGTTAACTCTGGCCAGCCTTGCCTTGTGCCTGATTTATTGCATTTTTGGCGTGTTTTTCTTCATCAGTAGAGGGGAGCTGGAGTAAATTAAGTTACATTGAAATATCTTTGTTCACTTGTCCATACAAAATTTGCAGATGAACCCTTTATTACTAAAAAGGAAATTTACTAAAAATCTGACCAATGCTGCATCCTTCTAGAATCCCCTACAGGCTCTTCAATAATAGATATCAGTAAGGGCAGCCTTAAAGTTCAACAAAACTTAACAATTTAACTGTTTTTGTTTTGTAAAGAAAGATTAGGTTAAAAATGTTCAATACATGTTATAAAGTCCTTATTAAACATACCATTATTGTTTTTTTCAGTGTTTTTATTTGCATATGAATGCACATGAACAAGTGCAGCCCTCCCAAAGCAACAGCCTCAGGAAAACTTGCAACAATCCATCCCCATGCGTAGGATAGAAAAAACATGTTTCCTCCACCTTTGTTTAGAAATTTCAGTGAGCTGAAGTGTTCTGCTACCTGTCCAACATTGGTCAGAACCATTTTTACTTTCATGAGAACATGGTAACAAATATGTTTGACCTCCATTGAACAAATGGGGGGTCTCATGCTATGGTAGGTGTTTATACAGGTAGTCCTCAGGTTAAATACAAGATAGGGACTGTAGGTATGTTCTTAAGTTGAATTTGTATGTAACTCGGAGAAGGTGACATGGTGTCAGTTACTGTATAAAATCCTCACTGTGAGTTAATCACAAACAAAACAAAAAAAACAAAGCAAAAAAAACTTTATGGAGTCTAGACATTCATTAACTTCTGGAGCAAGCTGTGCTTTGATATGCAAAAAGAAATAATTGCAGAGTTTGCCTTTTTCATTAAAAAGTTACAAGAGGCTGCAGAAAGAGCTTGCCCCCCTAAGATCACCCACAAAAGCGAAAGATTTCTTCTGCAAGTCATGCAAACCACCCCCATCAAGTCTCCGTCTTGCACACAAATGAGCAGGGAATCCCCGTTCGTATCTAGGAGTCGTCCATATGTCAGATGTCTTTAACTCTGGGACTATCTGTACTTTATAAAGTTTGAAGGTTTACTTTTGTTTATTCTTTCCTTTATCAAGGAATTTTGAAGTGCCTTGTGGCTGAAATTTTTTCTTTAGGATGTTGTATTTGTTTAATAAAACCATAATGTGCACTTTATATGATCCTATTGTATGCTGCTCCAATACTGTATTGTATTATTGTATATATATGAACATAGTTTGATTGTAATTCTTTCACAAAGATTACAATAAAAGCATTTTTGGCAATGTATTACATTTATTTATTATAAAATATTTTGTTTTCCTTGGAGAAGCATTTGTTACATGGCAATATTTGGTTGTGGAGGAGTTTTTTGCTATAGGTGAATATAGCTCATATGTTAAATGAGGCTTTATTGATTGGTCTCCCTGGAGTTCTAACTGATGGATTTGCTGTTGCTCCAGTTTGCTTATTTCCCAAACCACTTCTTTAGAGAACTGCTCTAAATTGCTCAAAATGTTCAAGGGATTTGTATGCACGTAATATTTATATTAATTTGGTATTTATATATGTAAAATTTGTGATATGTATTGTCAAGCTTGGGGGGACAGAGCCACTAGGGGGCACTACGACTTGCACAGGAGGAGTGTGAGCCCTGAGAAGGTCCAAGGAGTCTAAGCCAGGGGTGCCCAAAACGTTGATCGTGATCTACCAGTTGATCACAAAGGCAACCCGAGACGATCGGAGAGCCCTGCCTTACCCCTCCCTGCTGTTTCCTAGAAGCTGGGCTGCTACGTCTATAGAAATACTGGGGATGTCTTTCTGTGTGAGAAGGCTCCGTGTAACAGTGAGGAGTGGGGAGGGAGGCAGAGAGGGCAGTCTGAGGTGAGCAGTGGCGGGCGGTTTCTTGTGCAGCACGTCATTCTCCTATGACAGGTGAGCTGTAGCTTTCCTGTTACTATAGTCTTGTAGTGCAATGTCTGTGCAATGTTCTGCCATTCAATGTCTCATTAGCTCCAGTCACTTCTGTGTCATACTTGGTATATATATAAATACATATATGCAAAAAGGTGGAGAAGAGACTATGCTTGCATCACGGTTAACTAACAAAAAAATTTATCCAGGAAGCTTAGATGAGAAGACTTGAGAGGTTAGAAGGGTAAGCGCTTGAGAGCGGTGATCAAGGCCTCGGTGAGGTGTATGTATGTAGGCAGGTGAGAGAGACCAAGCTGTGTAAGACAGGTTTGAGCATCATCAGGAGTGGAAAATTGGTATTGGCCTCTTTGCGTCTGGAATAACAGTTTGAAGGGGTATCCCCAACGGTATCGAATCCCGTTAGCCGATGGGACGTGCAGGAAGGGTCGAAGAGCTCGTCGTTTTGCTAAGGTGGAAGAGGCTAAATCTGCAAACAGGCCATATTCAATGCCCTGAAACTGTAGACAGGAGCTGTTCCAGGCCTTTAATAGGAGAGCGTCTTTAGTACGAAAAAAATGGAACTTCATCACTATATCTCTAGGAGGGCCATTCACTTTCTTAGGGCCTAAGGAGCGGTGGACCCTGTCAAGCTCTAGGCGTTCTAATGGGAGCTCTGGTGCCAGTTCTGGAAACATAGCTGTAACGTAGCCTTGTAAATCTATAACAGTCTCAGGAATGCCTCTAATGCGTAAATTGCTGCGTCTTGACCGGTTCTCATAGTCCTCCAATTGATCTTTCAAAAGAGAAATCTCTTTTTGTGCTGCGTTCATATCTTGATCTAGGCTCCCCAACACTGTAGTAGCATCGTCCATTCTAGTTTCCAGAGTATCAGTACGTTGGCCAATATCACGAATATCCCGACGTAATTCCGATATAATGGATGTTATAGCTTGGGATAGCTCCTCGCGAATCATGGCTCTCATCTTTTGTAAAAAGATAGAATCTTCGCTCAGTGTATTCTCCTGTAGGCTGCTAGGTGTAGCATCCATGCTGTCTTCAGAATGAAGTGCAGGAAAAGAGGCCGAGGACGCCGGAGGTGATGGTGCCGGCGCCATCTTGGATTTAGAGGCCGAACCGCGGGATGAATTTTGCAGCGCCGCGGGACGCTTCGTTTTGGATGCCGGACCCATCTGAATTGCTTCCCGGTGGGGTTATCTGAAATAAGGAATGTAGGGATGTGCCGCTGAGTCCGTGTGACACGCTACTTTTCTTGCTAGCAGCCCGAAGTCGAGCGGAGCCTGACTAGGAAGCAACCATCCGTCAGGCTACGCGCATGCGCCTCCATAAATACATATACGTTTGGCATTTTTATTGTTGGTAGATCATTTTGACTTGGTCATTTAAAAAGTAGCTCACGAGCCAAAAATGTGTGGGCACCCCTGGTCTAAGCAGTAACCAGGTCTTCTCCAGAGCTTTTGATGGTGAGGATGTTGCACTGCTGGTTACTTCCAGGTTGCGGTGCTTGGGCACAACAGGGTGGGCAGGATGAAACACGGTACCAAATTGTGTTTCATCCTGAATTGTGCCTGAAAACCCAAATACAGATCCATATCTTCTGGGATATAGTACAAATGTAGTGTAATATTATAGAGCATTTAATCTGGCTTTTACACCATCACCAGTGCAGTGTATGGAAACCATGGCTGCTATGGAGTAGTTGGGGGCATACAAATATATTTTATCAATTGTGGTTTTGAACATTTAGCCCAATGTAGAACTGTTTTTTTTAGTTGTGTTTTTCAATGTAGGATATAATGACTTATATTATAAGGTATCTGGTGCTAATGGTAGGCATTTGGAGCTGTTGTAGGCTAAAACGCAGACTGAAAAGGATTGATATTCAATAATCACATAGGCTAATATTCAATCCACATCTACATTAACCTCTAAATGCTGTACTGCTTTCTGATGTTTCATTTTAATTGACAAAAGATAATACTCTCTTCATTCCCCTTGGTGTTTATGAACATAATGCCCAGCAGTAATAGGATTTAGATAGCGATGTCTACTAATTGCATTGCTTCCAGTATCCCCATCAACATTCTCATGTATGTATGTCACACAAAGGCCGGAGGTGTCACAGTGTTGACTCAGCAGGATCTGTCAATTCATCAATACCTACACAGCACTGAAAGTCCACTTAGTTATGAGCTTCAGGGTTTTATATGTTCAATTAAGATAAATGACACGAATCAATAGAGCAACCAATTTGCTTGTACAGGAAGCAGTTATTATTAACACTGCTGAAGGACAACCTGGACTGAGTTATAAAAACTACCGCTCCATGTTATGGTAGGGGGGAGGGGTGTACAGATCTGAACCTGCTTGCATTCACATACTACCCCTACCCAGCATTTAATACTTGCAGCTGTATTCTGGTAATGCAAGATGCAAGGAGCCAGTAGCTGCTGATGGGGATGTATTGAAGATCCTAATAAGAGCCATGTCAAGGGTGTTTTATTTCTCCAAATCCTAATGATTACCATTAGCAGTTTAATGGCTAGAACCACGGCCTACAATAGAGTAGAATAGAAATTTGTAGATAAGCCTAGCAATTTGTCAGATCATGTCACCAATACGAAACTCTGCTGAAACTCAATTGCTGAGTAGCTGAGCTACAAATCAACAAAAATTTAGTGATTTAGTGTTTCCATAGGAGATAGTCAAGATTTTCTTAGCTTAAAGTGGATGTATCAGGACATGTGTAACATTATTTTTATATTTGTTTACATTTTTTGGGGGAGACCCCCTCCCCTTCCGCCTTTACTGCCGTGACAATGAAGACTGAAAGGGAAACCTGCAACCTCATACTTGCGTCACATATCCAATAGGCTGTGAACTGCTCCTTCTGCGAAAGCGCTGGATGGAATCCTCTTTCTTCTTCTTCCGGGTTCTTCTTCACGTCACCTTAACACACGCATGGTAATGCACAGTGAGATCTGTACTTTTACAGGAAGATGCACAGTGTGAGTTTGGGTGGCCTGAAGAAGAACCAGGAAGAAGAAAAAAGAAGATGGCCATGTCCATCTGTCTGTCCAAAAAGACAGCGAAACGGAGATGGTGCGAGACTCATTGGGCCCGGTTTACGAAGGGATGGGGAGCTTTTAACAGGTAAAGGTAAGTGATTTTGTTTTCATGAAAGTTCCACTTTAAATAAATACCAAATTTCTGTAGACATATGTCCCATGTGACATGGTCCTTATGAAAAATGTTGGAAGTGGAAACTTTACCAATACCTTTACTAATTTAACTGTTGCAAATAATCAGCTGAGTTGACTTTATCGGTTGTATAAACTTTTTATTAAAATGTAACACTTCAACATGATAGAATTGCCTCGCATCATAATTTAAACCTCTAATGGAACTGTTTCTTGCAAACATCTCACTCCATAAGGCCTTCATATCTAATGCATTGGATTTTAGAACTCTCCTAATTGTCTAAGTTAATTAAAACTAAGTAATTGTTTTAGAGACTGTCCTAGGTAATTACCTAGATAATTACTTTGTGGATATCATTGCTAAGTATTTCACAAACTGGACAAAATCAGCCTCTTTATGTTCATTATTTGTGTAATTTTTTTTGCATATATGTAAGTATGCAATGTGTTTTCAAAACACCATGCAAAAGATGCTGGGCTTATCAATAGGAAAGCCCAGCATAATATGCTGACTTGTTTAATGCTTCTTCCTAACAGAAAAATGAGAGAAGGGGAGTTTGCCTTTACTTTTCTCTTTTAGGCTTTTCAGGTTTATCCAAAGTATAGACTATTTTGTCTCTTTGCAGCCTAGAAGTAGATCAGCTTGCTGAAGATCTGAAGACTGCTCAGAACCTTTGCTGAATTAATTAAATTTCAGCAGATTTTGCTGAGATTTCTAATAAGAAAATCCAACACTGATGTATTTATTGCTTCTACCTTTTTCTTCTAAAAAATTATGTTGAGCCATTATCTCCCATACTACTAGGAGAGAAGGAAGAACACTTTGTCTCATAATGTTAATCAACTGTGCATATTATATATAATCTTTTATTCTGCCCTATAGGTTTATCTACAACATAGACTTTTTAGTTTTTTCACAGCCTAGAAGTAGATCAGCTAGATTGGAGGTCTCCAACCCCTGGTCTGTGGCCCATTAGTGGGCCATGGGCGTCTGACAGGTGGGCTGCGGCTCTGGCTGGTGCACCACCAGCGGTCAGAGTCAGAAGAAGGACCCAGCTTGAGGGGGCACACCTGCCAGAGCCACGGACCATGTCTACCGGAGACATCGCAGGCTCAGGGCGATGGGCTGGTTATGTCTCTCATTCACTAGAGCATTATGAGGGAGTCCAAATTGAAACCCAAATTTTATTGGAAGAGCAGCTATTTTCTGCTGAACAGAACCAAAATGAATGAGCAATGTTGAGGTAGATTTCTAGGTCAGGCTGAACTTGCACAGCAATACTAATATGGAACATTGAAATACAATCTTTGCTCATTCAAAACATGTTTGGAAATGCTTGTAAAAGTGATTTTACAATAAAAAAAAGACTTAACAATTTACCTACAAAATACTTACATTTTTTTATGTAATTCAATGTACGGATTTAAATGCCATTGTCTGGAACATTCATGCATTGCATTTGTTTTTTAATCTGTTAAAAAAAACACAAAAAGACAAACAATATACAAGTTATTTTATCCCCAATGAGAATTCCTTGTCATTTTCTTTTTTCTTTTCAGAGTTGTTTTTTCATCATTAAATTGAAGAAAACTACAAAAGACAAGTAAAAGAAAATAAAAGGTGCGGTAATAACTATTTGGCTCAGCTTAATTTCGTCCTCTCATTCTGCATAGCCAACAATTTTAGTTTTTTGTCTTTTTTTCGGGAAATGTTTTCCCTCCACCCAATCCAACATAATGATGCCCTGCAATGGGCTGTATATGGCTTGTGAAGGTTACAGAGACTCTATGCTGGACTGGGCCTGTTCTTTTCTGACCTTTAACCATATTAATTAATATTTTATTTACAGGGAAAAAAATAAAATAAACAAATATAAAGCATAATATTAATAATAATTATAAAATATAATAGTGTTCAAATACATGCACATGTTTAACCAAAACAGAATCAATTTTAAAGGCACTAATTGTAAAGTGTATCACCCTTTTTTTATTTAAAAATGTAATTCATTGTATATTTAAAATTTTAAAGACATGTTAGCTGTTACAAAAGCATTCTTTGTAAATCCAATCTCACAGTTTTCAACACGTTTTTCTACATAAGGTTCCTCAGGACTGATGAGACCGGTATATCTAAAATCTTATCCAGGGCTGTGGAGTCAGTACGAAAATCCTCATTTTAGGGTATCGCTGACTGATTTAAATATGCTGATGTATGCCAATGTTCCATGTTGATTAAAACACAACATACACAACATTTCATGACTACCAAACTCAGCTATTATAAAGCTATATGAAGACGGGGTCTGCTTTTGGGAACTCCTGGCCAGGAAGCTGACACTCTACCCTATTGACCAGCCTGTAGTTGCCAGTATGTAAACCAGTAAAGTTTATTCCTAAACATAAAACTAAAAACAGAAAAATTAAAACAAAAATTTATTTATGTTTTTTATCAAGAGGCTATAAGTACTTTAAGATATACTGAGGATTAGGAACAACTTTATTTGTTTAAAAATATAAACTACATAATTTGCTGTATTAATTAAACTACATAAACCAAAAAAAAACAATAGTAAAACCTAAAACAGCATAAATGGTAATTAAACTTGGCACATAGCTGTAAAATAATTGGTAAATAAATAGAGTGCAGACGGGTGTGAAACAGACATGGGGTGATAAACAACACCTCTGCTTTCTCACAACTTTCTCACAAGGGACGAATATTTGTAGAATGTAATCTTACTGTATAACCCTGATTAAATTATATCAACATTAAGCAAAAATATATTGATATTTCTAATAAATTAATATTTTTCATGAGCCAAGAATAATCCAGATTACAAAAATGTATAAATATTAGGCTGCAGAATAGCTCAGATGAGCATCTTACTAGTCACACCTCTGCAATGGTCTTCATTAATACAGCAGTGAACTATTTTATCATGACTGTTATCGGTGAAAAATAACATTTTTACTTACTGTATGTTTTCAGGAACAATTTACATTTAATAGGAGTCTAAGGAGTTTTTTGCCGACTCCAGATTTCCCAAAATTGTCTTCACTCTGACTCTATCCTGATCATATTTACCAATATTAAAACCAATAGAAATAGCCACAATTACTACCATGATCTTTCAAGATGGCAAAAGCAAAGGGGAGAGCATCTAATATCCACCACCAACCTGACATTTCTGTTTTTATGTAAATTTTTGCTAGGCCATATTATAAGGACTATTGGTCTTGTTGTCCTTAATATTCAGTTTTTTTTCTCCAGCTCGTTCCTACGATTCCAATGAGCAGATGAATTAAATCATTGGTGTTGTGTGTGTGTGTGTGTCCAGCTAGCAAATCTTTGATTTTTTTTCATTAAAGAAATCATATTTTTACCTTAAAATGTGTGATATACTTTACAAATAGTGGCTGAAAATTGATTCTGTTTTGGTTATGCAAAACTGGTCGGCGTGGCACTAAAAAAATATCTATCGATCCCATGCACATGTTTATCTCTAATAAAAATTGAGAGCCAGTTTTGACAAAATCACTTTGCTCAACCCTCAAATATATATAGTAAGTGTTTTACAATGGATCACGTGGTGAGAGAAGGCTAGCATGGTAAGAGCAGACAAAACTGTGTTCTGAATTAAACTCGTAGTTTGTAAAACTTTTATAAGAAACTTCTATCTATTGAGATAAGAGAACCTTAAGAATCCCACATGGATGATAATTGTACCCATATATTATGAACACTAAATGATTTTGTCTCAGCTCCAACCATGTTAAGATGAAATGACAGCCATTTAATGTAAGGAAGTACTGAAGGTAATATTTTCATTGACTATAAACATATATATATAGTCTAAGTATTACTTGTAAATGTAATTTTAATTGCGTATTTAACAAAATGTGTTTATGTAAGCATTTAACTATATCCCTGGATGTTTATGGTATAATAGTTTCATAATAGTTTGCTGTAATTGTACTGTAGTTTTATATGTAAATAAAGCGCAATGATTTTATATTCTACATTTGCATTTATTGTTTTTTGTTGAACAGTTCCTCTGCGAGTATAGATCTTACTGTGCTGTGTGACAAAGCGATTTATATTTGTTGCTTTGCAGATTCCGCTCAGTATAATATTCATTGAGAACTCATTACCACACATCTTTTTAAGTGAATGTAAAATGGTAATTTACCAATATTAAAGCTGTATTTTTTTTTTTTTAGAAATTCTCATTAGGCTTAAAAAGGAAAAGAGTTAAACTTTTTTTTTTGACATTTTCTGAAACCTGTCTGGTTTGGTTGTACGCGGAGGTCCTGCCATAATACTTAGGTGTCTATGGCAGTTTATTTCTGAACAGCCGGTGCATTGCATTATGTCTGATTTCAGCTCTCAGTTCTAAAATTAAAGTTTATATAAACAAAACAGCTTTATTTTAGCTTTGGATAAAGTAGAGAAAGGTTAGCGCTGTGTTTCTCTACCAGGGTTCCTCCAGAGGTTGTTAGTGGTTCCATGAGCAATGAGCAGCCTGTGACTCTCAGGTCAGTTTAAATGACACCAATGATCTTTTTTTGCTATCTGAATGAATGGCATTCTTCCCACTGGCCAGAAATATAAGAACCATTTTCCCATTGACCACCATATTAATGTACTATGAACTGTGGATATAGTAATTATTATCAGGGATTTCCTAAGACTTGTTAGTAAGTTATTTTAAGAGTTAACCCATGTTAAAGAAAGGCTGGCATATACAATGGTACTAGTCAGGGGTGTCCATTGTCCCCTCTTCTTTTTACTGTGTGTATAGAAACGCTTGCTCAGACTGTCAGACAGCACCCAGATGTCGGGGGGGTCAATATCCGGTCAACATCTCTTAAAATAGCTCTATATGCTGATGACGTCCTACTCATCCTTACTAATCCATTAATAACGCTTCCTTCCCTACATTTATTACTAAACTAATACAGAACTTTGTCCGGTTATGAGATTAAAAAAACTGAAGCCTTACCAATTAATTTGAATCTGGAGTTGACCAGTAGACAAGATAAATTTCCCTATTCCTGGAAAAATACACATACCAGTCTCTTTTTTAAAGCCAATTATCCCCAACTATTTCAAGATAAAGGTATTGCTGTATAAATGGCGCTCACTCCACATATCATTTTTTGGGACGTATTGCCCTTATAAAAATGTCAATCTCACCGAAATTGCTCTATCTTTTTGAAACATTGCCAGTGAACATACCATGTGCACCACTGGGACACATACAGGTGGAAGTTATCAATTTTATCTGGGGCTATAAACATCACTGCCTTCCCAAATCTGTATTGTGTTCGCTGAAAACTAGAGGGGGTCTAGGAGTCCTAGATTTTCATTAATATTTCCTGGCCTCACATCTTCATCAGCTTGCCTTATGGGACAGAAGTGGAGAAAATATGGCTGGCCCCGGTACACCCCAATTCCATGTTGTGGGGCTTCCCCCAACACATACCAGACTTTACCCTATTGGGACTGATATAATTCATTAAACGCGTGTGTTTTCTCTGTAAAGAAAAATTTCATCTTACTTCCACCAAATCCTACTAACTTTTATATAAGCCTCAAATCCCAAATAGCCTGACACAACGTATGATTCAACCATGGGTTTCTAAACGGATATTTTCTTTTGGCCATATATGTAACCCAGTTACCAAAGAGTTATTGCACTTTGCGGATTTGCACACTAAGTTTAAGTTACCTTCCTCAGCCATCTACAGTTATTTGTAAATCTGTAATTTTGCCCAAACTCTCACCAGAAATTTTATTATCTTGCCCCCCATGGTATTTGAGAGTGTATGTGCATGTGGTCCCTCATGTAGGAGAAATTTACCAGGTATTGGCCACTGAACCTGTGGTGCCTTTCCCTAAACATGCTTACATGACTAAACAGGAAACTGTTTCCCTGTCCCCATATTTTAATTGAATAAAAACTATTGAGGTAAAGAAAAAAATTATATATATAGTAAAAAAAATTGTAAAAGAGACTTACTTTTGGAACACCTTTTAAGAATAAACTCTTCCAATAAGGATAATCCACCAGTTAGAATGTTTCCTGAATTCTTCCAAATACTTCTTGACATCTTTACAGGACAGTTCTGCAGAATATTTGGTATCTTCCAGCAGATAACCCAGTTTTGGGACAATTACTTAACAAATTTCCTGCCATAACATTTAGGAGAGCTCAGTCTTTGAATAACTCCATTGTACAGAGCCACTTTGATCTTACAAATAGAAAAGCTGTAGTATTCGGGGAAATGTTCAGATGTGGTTCCTGTAACCATTGTAAATATACTTCCTTAACCTTTAGACTTCCGAATGGTGAATTTTATTCCTCCAGACCTTTTGCTAATTACTCCACCCTGGCTGTGGGTTATTTATTGCTATGTAGTTGTAGGTTGTAAGTCCTTTTATGTGGGAATAGGAATGAGAACTATGGAGACAAATACATGATCATGGTATGAGATGATGATTTAAGATCTCCAATGGCAAGACATTTCAGTGTTTCTCATGGATTTAATCTCTCCAGAGCAAAATGTACATTTTAGAGGTTGGTAAAATGCCAAAAAGAGGTGGTGACTTACTACTATGAATAGAATGTAACAGCTTTAAAAAAACCTGAAGTGAATAAATACTCAGGTTTAAATGAGAAAGTTGTTGCCTTTTGAAATGATCTTGTTTTATCATTGTGATTCTGTGTAATTATAACATTAGTACAGTATAATTTGTCACTTCAAATATTAGTGTAGTGTAGACAATCACTGCATATCCTTATGAAACATTGTCATCTATTCCTATTTAAAGATTAAAATAACCGTAATTTGGATTCCTAGGTAATAAGTCTTCATTTGTGATATAGTATGCTATGTATAATTAGATAATGTTTTCATTAATTGGTTGATTTGTTGAAATATAAATGTCTTTTCCAGACTTGTGGTCAACTACAATGATGTAAAGTATTTTCAATCATGTTCCCAACAAAAGGAAACCACTTTGTGCACACGTTTGCATTATGGTTGTGGAATAATTCCTGCAAACAAGTTACCACTTCTGGTGTTTCCGTTACTTTCCCTCTTCTGGAGGAATAACTGCACCTCAAACTCAAGGGCCGACCCATGCAAACATGTTAACCTGTGTTGCAATTTGCTCCATCTGAGAGCATTGCAGCCATTTGCTATGCGTTTGGAAGCAACTTACTGCACAAAATGCAACCAGAAGTGCTTTTGCTATGCATTTGAGATTGGTTTACACTGCAATTTGCTGCCACAACTGAGAAAGGGGCCTTAACCTGCCCAGCGATAACCCCAGAGTGTGACTCGGGGTTTTAAACTAAATAAAACATTTTAACAAGACAAAATATTTATATAATGTTTCTAAAGAAAACAAAAAAAGGAAAGGTTCAAATCACCAAACTAACTTTACCAGGATATAAAACACATCCTTTACTAGTTCTTTATGTGTTTTCAAAATGAAAAACATAAACAGGGACCAAATTTCTTCTTCTTCAGCTTCACATTTTTTAGCCATGTCAACAATCCACTTTGGAATACACAACCTGTTTGTAAGAGCCCCAGGGCAACCTCTAGCAGCTCTTATAATTTCACCTTTCCACATGTTCTTCCATTCGGGACTGCATTTACTGAATCTCAGTCCGATCTTCCATCTAAGAAACTCCAGATCTTCCAAAGTAGGTGCCACATTTCTATACATGCGCCTCTTAAGTCTTTCCTCTTCAGGCTCAACTTTTTGACCAGAGACTCCAGACCCACAAGGTTGGTCACTCCTCATTTTTCTTCTTGTTAATAATATTTCTTCCTCTTTTTCCTTACTTTTCCCAGGTATTTATTCACCAACTTCAGGCACACCCATTTGACTTTCAGGTACACTTTTTATTAAACATTGCACAGCTTTTGAAGGTACACTCTTCTTAGGTTCAGGCACATATTTCACAGGCACGTGTTCACTTTTCTGAGATCCTGTCACCATTTTTTCTTCCTCAGGTACACTTTTCCTTAAACTTTGTACAGCTTTCAGTAGCCCTTGCACACTTTTATGGGGTTCAGGCATAGGTTTCACTGGCTCAGGCTCACTTTTCTAATGTTCCACCACCATTTCCTCCTATTCCACATCCTCATCATATTCTTCCTCCTCCACCTCAACATCAGCCTTTCTCTATTCCTTGGCCTCCCCTTTGGCATCATCCTTCTTTTCTTCAGGCACTGTGTCTTTCCTGTGAAAAGGACAAAACATGTACAGATGATCACCGCCACCACACATTTACATTTACATTTTTACATTTACATTTTTTGGATTCTGTACAGGCCACAGATGCATGGTTCAAAGATCCACATACCATACAGACCAAGCCCGTACCTTTTACACTTTTTACAGAACCTTGGCATACCGGAAAAATAAAGCTCACCATTGACTCTTCCAAATCGGAACCTTGCAGGAGGCCTCAAATCATAAAATGAACCGAAAACCTCCACTTACCAGTCCAGATCCCACACTCAATATTTATTTTTCCCAAAACTCCTCCTTCAGTACAATATCTTTTCAGGAAAAACACAATTTCACTCACGGACACAAAGGGAGAAAACATCTTCACCACCAAAATTGTGTCATCCGAAAAATAAGGAGTAATTTTCACGTCTACCAACCTTGGGTCTTCTCTTTTCTTCTCAATATTCACCAAAAAGTCTCTGTACACACCTTCAGTCATGAACACCACATCAAAGGTCCTTCTTCTCAAATTATCATAGATGGCCGCCACTTCACTTCTTTGAATTCCAGACATTCCCATCAGGATCTGCTCAACAACGAACTTGAGCATAGGTACATCTTTTTCTTTCTCAAAAAAGATCCGCACCGCATTCTTGACACTTGTGTATGGGGGTACACTGCCCCCATCACCAACAAAAGGCTCCTTCACAGCTGTAGCCATGTTTACCAGTAAATTTGCATTATGCAAAGCATATGCAAAAAACCAACACGCCCTCCGAGCCTCCACTGGCAAGCCAGTGAGGTGATTATGACTCACTCTTTCAGTGGATGCTTACCCCAACAGCAGCATGAGGGGAACCCGCAGGAACCCCCCAAGGCCAAGGCAGCTGTCCACCTACTAACTAGCACTTCTGACAAAGAAACAAGTAAACTTGATCTAAGCCTGTACTGTAAAATAAATTTTCATGAAAAACAATGTACCGCTTTTAGACATATAAATCCGGACAGAAACGAACTGCCCAGGAGATTTAACAGCTTTCTAAACCTTCCACACCTTCCACACTGCTAGAAAAAACTTTTGCATGACAGACCAAAAGGATCTTAAGTAAATTCCTACAGTATATTTTAGAATTATGTATTTAAACATACAGATGATAAAACAACCTACAGAAATGGGCAAGGGAAGGATAATGATGCTTTTTGCACCTTTTACATAAAAGAGTCTCAACCTACCCTACTCATCACTGAGGTGCCAAGCTTTACAACAATAATGCTGAATAATATGTTGGCACTAAATAAATACAAGTTATTATTATTATTAATAGTATTATTAATAATAATAAATCCTCTATGTGGCACTAAAAAGCTATGGAGCTTTATGTGTCTGCATCTAAGATCTTCTAATTCATTTCCAAACCTTGTCAAGATGATGGGAAGAAATGATTAACCTTGCAAAGAAACACAGAAGTTGTCATTTGTAATTTTCTCCTGTAAATGCTATTTTCCTGGCAGTGATTCTTTGGCTTCAATACCTTCTAAGTCACCGACAACACACACACACACACAAATCCCCATCCATGTATTTGTTTTTGACAATATAGAGCCTGCATAACATAAAGACATCTAGCATTTACAGATCAACAATTCAGCATTTGTGGGCTCTGAATTTCTCTCTGGAATATATTTCCAATAAAAAATTAGTAAAGACCATTCATGTACTTACTACACTTTACCAGAAGAGGGCGCACATCATAAAAGATACAAATGATACTAATGCATTAAACAGCCTGGGAATTGCATTGAAGAATTCAGAAGCCCTTTATTAATGAAAAGCTTCTGTGCTTGGTATGTGTGGGAGCATATACTGTATATCAGAATATCTTTTATGGCATAGTTTTGTAAAGTGCTAACACACACACACACACACACACACACACACTGGAGAAGAGGACTCTAACCAACTGCATTTACGTTTAGTGATGCATTATTATATACAGAGCTGTGCCAATAATGTTATCTACATAAAATTTCTCTTTAGCCCTATCATTTGATTCACACTTTTGTGATTAAACCCATGAGTAAAAAAACAGGATTTTTTCCCTATAAATGTCATTGGAAAAAACTAATTATTTGTACTTGGGTCACACCAGTAGATGGCACTGTGTCGGACATATGAAACCTAAATTTGTCACACACTTTACAGGAGGACACAGCGCCATCTACTAGTGGCCAAAAATACTGCATAAAACATCACTTTAGAGTAAGCCTATTAAGAACCTATTGCAACCAACTAAAAAATACTTTAACCTTAAAAAGTGAAAAGAAAGCTTTAAAGAGCTCATGGGATTTTAGTTTTTTTTTTACCCCTTTGAAATTGTTTTAAAAATAACACACTATGTATGTATTTATTCATATTAATTTTATTTTCACTTTTATTGATTACTGTTTTGATTGTTAGAAGTGACAGATACATTTTTTTATCTTGGGTGTGTACTCAAGTCCAAGCATTTTCCTTTATCTTCAGGTAAATATGAATAATATTTCCCTGTGAAGTATTTTCATGGGTTTTTTCATGCCTCTTTCATAGAGAAAGGATATCTTCTGTATTATAACTCATCTTCCATTTTCCATTCCATTTCTATTTCCAAGCATCTTCCATTAATAAAGATTCATTCATCTTCATGACAGACTTGTTTTTTCAAAACAGATGCAAAAATTTTAATTGTACAATTTGTCAAAAATGCAGTGGATAGGAACACACAGCATGTACAGTGCTATTTACTATAATGTTCAGGATCTCATTATGCATTTAACGTGCATTAGACTATTTCAGAAATACTATGGCCCTGTTCATCCATTGAATGATATTTGTGTAAAACTGTTTGTATCATCGCTGTGGATAAGCTGTCTAAGTTTTAATGCTGATTATGATTTCTAACATAGTGTGTGTTTATATATATAGATATATACAGTAGAACCTCAGTTATCCGGCACCCATGGGGAATGGCCGATTCCGGATAAGTGTAGCTTCCGGATAACTGAGGTTAACTTTTCTCAGCCATTCAGCACTAGACTTAAATGTAGCTGCCCAAGTGTCATCAGGGTTTCTGCTGATTGCTCTGCTTGATTGCCATAGAACCCCAGTTATCCAGAACTCAGATAACTCCGAATACCCGGGGTTCTACTGAATATATATACACTCACCAGTCACCTTGCTATTACCAGTTTGTACCCATGTTTCCATAATTCTTCATGGCAATGAACAAGATGGAAACATTCCTTGGGATTCTGATCCATATTAATATTGCCAGCTGCACATACATGATGTGAATTTCCCCTTCCACCCCATTATAAAGGTGTACTATTGGATTGAGATCTGGTGAGGGCGGAGGCCATTTGAGTACAGGGAATTCATTGTCATGTTCAAAAATCCAGATCTGAACTTTAGGATTTTGCAAACTATCCTAGAAATAGCCATCAGAAGCTGTACACTGGGGTCGTAAAGGGATGGACATGGTAAGCAACAATATTAAAGTAGACCATGGCATTTAAATGGTTTTCATTTAGTACTAAGTGGCCCAAAGTATACCAAGAAAATATCCTTCACACCATTACACCTAAACCAACCTGAACCACGGAGCCATTAATTCTGACACTAACATCTAAATGAAGTAGCAGAAATCAAAACCCATCGGGCCAGGAAACATTTCTCTTCTCCGGTACTATTTTAGTGAGCCTCAGGTGTCTGTTCTTAGCTGACATGTTTGGCACCCGGTGTGGTCTCCTACCGCTCCAAATATCAACATGTTGTGCGTTCATAGATTCTCTGCATACCTCAGTTGGATATTTGAGTTATTGCTGCCTTTCTATTGGTTTGAACCAGTCCATCTATTCTCTTGTGACCATAATATGCTACAATTGGAAATTTTCCCTTTTTCAAACCGTTCTCTGTAAACCATTAGAGATGGTTGTATATGAAAATGCCAGCGGATCTCCAGTTTCTGATGTACTCAAAGCTGCAATAAACTTGCTACATTCAATGTCACTTCAATCTCCTTTCTTCCCCATTCTAATGCTTGGTTTGGACTTCAGTCTTGGGGATGTCCAAATGCCTAAATGTGTTGGGGTGCTGCCATTGTGTTGGGGTGCTGCCATATGATACGCTATTTAGATATTTGCATTCAGAAGCAATTACGGGTACCTAATAAAGTAATAAAGAGTGTATATATGGACAGTATACAAGTCAAAAAGTAAGAACGAATTTAGACGGTTCCCATGGTGCAGTAAATTATCTGTTCGTGTGCAGTCTCAGGTTCAGTCTGTGTGTCAGTGTGGATGGCATTTCAATAAAGGTGACCTAATTTATCATGTGTCTTGGTGTCATGATAGTCTGAAATTGTGATGTCTCCTAGCAGCAGTGCTAGTGTTTACTCTGAAAAACAACAAACTTAAACAATATTATATTGATATGCTGCAGACACAATAAAATCACACAAAGACTTACCCATGGCTTAAGTACTTCATTTACTTATTGAATTGCAGACAATTTAATTCATATGCAGTTCCTATTTAAAGTGGACCTGTACTCAGACTGTGGACAATAAATTGTTTTATATATTTAAAAAAAAAAACAAATAAAAAAAATGTTAAAACAAGATATTCTTCAGTTTTGTAGCTGCTTTGTGGAGGTATTTCTTCTCAAACATCAGAACACATCAGTCATTAAAGTAGTTTTTAAGATTGGCTGAAAGTTAGAAACATCCGCTGGTTGCTTACATTACAGAGCTGGCAGCCTGACAAGAGTTGTGAATTTTGTACATATTAGTTCCTTCACAATGCTTGTAGATACAGTGACGAATGAAGGCTTATTTTAAAGTGTTTTACAGCTTGATTAGAATATGTAAATACTTTAGTGTGTATGATACAGAATCACTTTAAAGATAACTCATAGGCTACATTTTATTTAACTTGAACTTAAGCAGATCCAAAAATAATAATAAAGTGGAACATTTTATAGAAAATGCATGGCCGCTTGGACTTTTGGTTCCAGATCATTGAGCGCCTTTAATTCCAACTTCTGGGTGGGAAGGTGACATCCTCATACCAACATCTCTGTACAAGTGTGCCCTGTCGTAACTTTTCTTGCTACAGCTCACTCTATATGAAGGTCACATGACCTGTGCACAGCAAGGCTTTCCTAGCAGTTACCAAAACCTCGGGAGAAGAAGCTGCACAGCCTCCTGCACTACTATAAGATAATATACCTAATATTAATAATATTAAAGTCCATAACCAGCACAGTGAGAAAGCAAGGTCCAGCAGTGGCCAGACAATTGAAAAAACATAGTACCAAAAATTATGTGTTGCACCTTCACCTCTCTCCACCAAATACACATTGGGCCTGATTTATGAAAGCTCTCCAAGGCTGGAGAGGGAACACTTTATTCAGTGAACTTGGATGATCCAAAAAATCTGGAATGGATCTGGTCCATTATTTAAAACATTTGCTAACAAATAGCAAATTACTTTGGGAAATCCATTTCAGGTTTTCTGGATGACACAGGTTCACTGATGAAAATGTATCCAGCTTTGGAGAACTTTAATGAATCAGACACATTATCTATTGCCTATGACAATTTAATGGTAGCCCAGGTAGAACACAAATCCAGCCTGAAAGGCAGCAGAACAAACATGCTACTTAGTTGTGATATAGTGGACTAAGATTCATCAATGTTTCAATGGAAACAGACAAACAGTTCTGTCTTCCATCTTATCTCATATATATATATATACAGCAGAAATATTTGCTGTGATTTGCTACATACAATGTGCCATACTATGTTTAATAGCTCTGCTTTGAAGCCCTAAGGTGTAGTTTGGATTCTACAAATTCATAATTCATGAAAAACACATCATCAAGAACAGTGGGTGAACAAATTGTGAAATTGTGCAATTCTATGTTATTTTAATTTGTGCAAATGTCATGACTTCTTCTCTAAAGTGCAATATTGTTTATAGAAAATAGTAATTTATTGTATTAAAAACACACAAGGCACACTGCAAATTAAGATCCCCTTGCCAGGGAAATATGAAATAACATTGATAATTGACACATGCTGTGAGCATTATTAAAGGGATAATTTATCTAGTTGGTCTACATTTAGGATTGTAGGCATTTTGAGGACTTTTCTTTACTTAAACACGGTCACATTTCTAGATTCCTATGTTCGGCTTAAAGAATTTATTTCTTTTTAGCATGTGCTCAAGGCTGCTGCAAGCTTAATGTTGCTTCAGTATTAAACATTTTCCTTCCTGAAAATTACTTAAAGAAATGTGCGTAGAGAATGCACCTGCTCATAAATCTTTACATTTTATGAGTATAAGTCTATAAAGATTTGTCCCAAAATTTGATTTACAGTAATTTAGTGCAAGTAGGGGCTGGAAAATGCCTGCAGGTTTGGTATGTTTTAGAGACCCAGATCTGACAATCTTTGATGGTGAAAACACCTGGATGTGTCCTAAAAGTTTCAAGCTCAACTCAGTGGGCCTGATTTATTAAAGCTTTCCAACGCCAGAGAAGATACACTTTCATCAGTGAAGCTGGGTGATCCAGGAAACCAGGAATGGATTTGGAATGCTAGAAAATGTTTTGAATCTTCGACCAGATCCCTTCCAAGTTTGTTGAATCACCCAAATTCACTGATGTGTATCCTCTCAGCATTGGAGAGCTTTAATAAATCAGGCCATATGTTTATAAAAGAATCTTAATAAATCTAATAGGCCAGAACACAGACAACAATAAAACTGGACAAAGGCTCTAATCTCTCCTCTCAAATCATTTTAAAATTTGACTAAATAGGGATTGTACCATCACCGGAAATTATTTAAAGCTGAAGGACTAATTGAAAAAGTACTCCCTTCCCTCTTTTTGTCTAAGGAACCATTAAAAAAGTTTTACTTACCTTATCCCTTTATCCAGCAGTTGTCCATGTGACTGATCACCCAAAATGTCTCTCAGATGTTCTATTGGTCATTGGCACTCTGATGTCATTACATTAAAAATTTACCACCAGCAGTCCACTGTAAGGAGGATGGAAAGAGCCCATCCACAACTGGGGGCATCAAAAGTAAGAAGAGTGTTCTAGGGAAGCAATAGGAATACATTCATAAATGTGCTTTATATTGGTATCCTAGACAAAAATGAGCACGTAACTCTTGCAGTGTGTAGGAAGCCCCATAGTAAGGGTAGTTTAGGTTTCACCCAGAGTTTAATTTTTTTTTTCTTGCTCTGATCATCAGTGCCTAGGGTAAACACATGTACATCACCAGCCTGCTGATCCCCATCCCCATTAAAAAAAAGGGAATCAGACATTCCCTTAAACATTCTATGGTGGCAATCTTCCAGGTCCATGTGTTTCAATGAGAGTAATTGATTCCATCAGGAGAGAGGAATGAAGTGCAGAATGTCCCAAACAGGCAACTCGTGATCTGAAGGGGAATCAAATCACACAATGAAGAACCTATAAATCCCTTTCTCTCGCCTCATCTTCCAGTCTCTGAGACAGACATGGTCCTGGGGAGGATCTTCTTCTCCTCCTGTGTCATTGTTTATTCATCTTCTATGCAGGTTTGTCATTCGTAATTTGTTGGTGCTTTAAAAATAAAGGTTCATAATTTTAGAAGAATTTAATGCTATAAAACCAAAATTTCATGATGACATGTGGTTCCTTTTTCAAAGCAACATTAGAAATATACCATAAATCAAAGAACAATAAAAAGCGATGTTTGGTCCAGGTGGTCTCTGCTGCAGGTACCAGGCTTAGTCATAAAAATATAGGAGACATTATAAGGAAGAAATAAAAACATAGACCTTTATTCCAAACGTAAACCCCCTGAAAAATTCAAATGCATAGAATGTACTGTATATAAGGTATTTTAGCTTCTATACCTGCACAAATAACCCCAACCAAACAAATACAAATCCTATAATTAAGCCCCTTGGGGCCTTATAATAAAACTTTATATATGCTGGAAAACGCTGTGCGTCTGTAGTCTTTGCATTGATCGAACCAATGCAAGCATAAAATGAAATGTGTTGGGCTGGTAAAATAATATACAGAACTGGTCAATCATATTGAATGATAACTGAATCAGGTGATTGTCACGTCACAAAAAATGATTGCAATTGTCTGTTGTTATAAATAAAAAATGCTATAAAAAATAAAAACATTATGAGTTCATTCCACATTCCTCGGTGGGCATGTTCCAGGTTCCATGTGTTTTAATGGCAGTAGTTGATGCCCACAAGGGAATTTTTGGGGGAATGTCATATCCCCGCTTTAATAAATGTGTCTGTTCAATGAACAATTGTATACCTTGATGTCCTGTAATGACTGGTGTCTTTGGGATGAAAGCGGAAATTTGTTTCTTGTGAGTTGACCTGTCAGGCAGATTATTCCTGGTTTGTTTATTTACCAATTAGAAGCTTATCTCCTGCCTTCTTTGAATCACTGTACAGAGCTGAGCACCGCCTCTGGTTGGGGACCAGCTACTAGTGCAAGTAAAACTAATTCAGTTTTAAAATGTCCCTATTTGTAAACAGAAGTAATATTGGTGTGGCAAGTCTATTGATGCAGAGTGGATATTTTGACACAAAACTTATGTTTACAGATAGAGCTGTTGTATACCTTTTAGATACTCTTATGGTGTCATTTTCTACATTTGAGGTCTTGGTCTGCACACCTATGGCATTTCTGATTCTAATTCTAACTCTTTGCTAGATATTTGATTTTTTTTTTGTATTATTCATGGCAAAATAAAAAACCACGTGCTTACCGAACCCACCAGGCTCCAACAATCACAAATCTCACTACAGATACACTGACCCTTTGATTCTGCTTCCCTTTATTTGTAGGGAATTACTAAGTGTAATCCGTGAGTAGTGCTATTCCCAATGGATCTAGCAGCAAGATATACTTTGGAAAATTGCTGGATCGTGATTAGCCTGGAAAGTATGTGATTTGTATTATTTGCACTAAATTGCAAATCGATTTGCTTACATGAAATGAAATTTCTGCCAGTGGCGCACAGGAGACATTTAGGTGCCTAGGAACTGGAGCACCCTAACGTTGACAATCATTCTTATAGATTAATATAGGCAATGTATACTACCTGGCACTGAAAGAGTTTGTGGACTGTTGAATAGTAAGTATAACTGAGATGTTCTCAATAAACAGAGGCAGTGATCAATAAGCATGTGTTATTAAGACTTGTCACAAGTCCCCTGGTAGTTTATTGATGAAGAGATTGTGAGCTATTTAGGTCATCATTCATTCTGCAAGCAATGTTCTTGCATTTCTTCATGAACAGACAATCATTCTATATACCTCCTGGCTGACATACATTAGGTTTGTCAGTAAATGTGTTGATTATTTTTCATACTCATAAATCAAAAATAGCAAGAAGCAAGTTTTACATGTTATATGCTGCATTGGCAGATAATGACAAAAACTAAAGCCCAATGTTATTGCTTACTCCTTAATTTTTATAAATCAAGAACAGGTAATTAAAAAAAAACACAAATCTAAATCTAGGGTGCCTTCATCCCATCTTTTATTATTACATAGCTTTTTATCATGAGTGAGTCCTCTACTGAATATTAAGTATTGTCCTGAGCTGTTTTGCTTAATACATCAATTCAGCCCATCGGTGGAACATTCATAAAGTATGAATGAGGAGCTCCATAGGGAAAAAGTTTGCAAAGTGTCCATGCATGCTATCTAAGTTAGGAAAACTGGCATAAAGGTCCTAAGCCTTAAGGTGCCTGCACAAATATATTCCAATCACCTTGGGCCCCTTGGGAGCCCAAAACATCTGAAAGTTTTATATACAAATTTCACGTCAAGCTCTGACATTGATAACTTAGCTGCACTGCCTTTTTAATTAGTTATACGTCCTTAGCAAGGACCCATCTGTCATTGGGATATCTCAGTGTGTGGTCAAGCTCCAACATCAGGCCAGGCAGTGGCCTTGCATAGCATTTTAAAGGAAAACTATCACCAGATTTTTTTAATTTATATTAAAGGCTAGATAACCCTTTTATATTAGGCAAAAAAAAAAATGAAATCAGGTGACGTAAGCAGAAGCCAAAGTCTAAGGAAGCAGGTAGTGGGGCACCCAATGGTTCCTCCGCACCCGAACGAAGAAAAAATCCAGGACCCCACAGACCAAATCAAAGCCAGCTCTGCGGAAGAAGACTTTTTTTTATTTTAATGACAGTTTTGCTTTAAGTGTTAAGTGTCTGAAGGAGCTCATGAAGATTAAAGTGTATGTAACTTTTTATGTTTTTAGAAGTCTTTACCCTTCGTCATGTTTTATTGGTTTATTTATACTTTTTAGGAAGATTTGCTCTCTATGTTCAATAGATCATACTGAAAGAGGCAGGCATTGAGGAAAAATCCAAAATTTTATAGTTTCTACTAAGGTAAGAGCAAATTTTTGAACGCAAATGTTGGAGTAACAGTTGTCTGTGATCAAAGGATATTCCTTTTATTTTGGGTATTTTTCCTCTCAATATTTTTGCTTCTGAAGGATAGGAAGTGAGGAAAATTTCCACAGGGACACACAGCAAAAAATAACCCAATAAGGGGTAAAACAAAAAAACCCTTCACCTTTACTTACCCTTCAAGTGGAACTAAAAAAATGAAAATTTGAAATCAGACAGGACATTAATGCAGAAAGAGTCAGGCAACATTCCTTTTGCAATAAACCCTCCTACCTGCCCAATTTCTTTTGTAAATTGTCAAAAACACTGAGCTGCACATGTATAGCTAAATGCTGGTTGGCAGGGTACCTGAAAATCCTGGCTTGTCCTGCACATGCCAGGACTGAATGAACTCCTTCGTGCCTGTGCGGGAGTCTTCTCAATCAAGATGGAAGAAGATCACAAATAGAAAGAGAAGAATAGAGAAGATAGAATGGCCCAGTGAGTATAGCGGGGTTTGGTTGTCTGCCATATACATATAGATTATACATATATATACATGTCTGAGAACCACTTTTTTACCTTTGATGTTGGTCTAGAGATCTACTTTACCTTTATCCTAAATAAAATCTTTTACAACTGTGAGGTCACGTTGTCGTATTATATCCATCATGCTAATTTACCAGTGGCATTAGAACATATTTTTTTATCTGATATTTTCAGTTAATATATCTTACCCACATCCTAACCGATGTAAAATTATTAAATAAATTAGCCTGATTATGTCTGATTAGATTCTGATTCATAACCCCCTGTCCTAATTAGGAATTGCTCATTTCTTTTATAATTTTAACTCTATAACATGATGGAAATTTGCCATTGAGGGATTGAGATGGGATCATTTATATTCTCCCTCATTTATATTCCTGATAAACTTTTAACATGCCAGGCTTGAATATTTAAAAGTCAAATACTTTCACTTAAAAAGTTAACATGTACAATCAAATTAGCAGCCTTAGTGATTTATTGAAATGTGATTGCTTTTCCCTTAACTGCTGTAGTCTGGAGATGATGAGAATTCAAAATATGAAGAAATAGTTAAAGATGTGTAAAATTAATAAGCTGATGATCAAAATATTAAAGTGGTTCAACAAGGACACATTTGCGTCTCTTGATGCAAGAGATTTCAAGTGTACATTCACTACAGTATATTATAGCAGGCAGGAGCAATCCCAAGGGGAATTGTGGAAATAAAACAATAAATTTAACTTTAAAATCTCAAGTTGGGCTTTTTTTTTCTATACATGGTCCCCCAGGTGGAAATCTCCCTTCATTTAGGAGACTGTGTTTTTTCTGTGTGGCAAGAGACACCCAACCCTACCACGGGATCAATTGAGGACCACATTGTCAAACTTCATTAAAATCCTTAAAATCAAGAACCAATCACCACTGTTCACTGTCCTAATCCAATCCAATTTCATCCCTTTGTTGCAAGGGATCTTGCATGACTCTCATTTATTACTACCTCTCTCGTGATTAGTACCTCCCAATTGGTACTTGGTTTAAAGGATATTATAAAGGGTAAATGTTGGTTTCTGTTTTCTCCTTTGTGTTAAATTGGACATGTAGTAAAAATAAGAGAAAGAAAAGGAGGATGAAGTAATTGAGGAAATTATAAACATAAAAACACCAAAAACTGATAGATACAGTGCAGAGATTGCACAGAGAAAAAACAATCAACGTAGAGTAATTTCAGGGTATCCCAAGGCTCTACAACAGCTGTAGCCTCATGGGGTAAGAGTGGAGATGGTAAATATGATTTGCATACTCTACAATGTAAAATTAAAGGGAAACTTGATCCACAAACACCATCATAACAAAGGCAGCAAGTAACCAGAGATACAAATCAAACTTAGAGTCTTCCAAAGAAATTTAAAGTAGATGATTCAGCTGGCACTGTCAGTGTAAGATTGGGTAAAGAATGATAGGAGCAGTCTATATATAAATTGTACATCCTCTTCCTGAACCATACTTTTCCTAAAGCAGTCCCCTCCTTTTGTTTCACTTGCTGGTTTGAATCTGTGAGGATTTTGAAGTCATAAATCATTTGTGATACTAACATGGTTTAGTATACCAACTGGAATGTCAAACCTTGAACCTTAAATCTGCAGTTATCCAGAGAAAGGCAAATAAATATTCAAACCTGGAAGATATTATGTTGCGGAGGGAAAATATAAACATTTTGGTTTCAGTAAAATAGATAGGTACAAAGTTGGTCAAGTATTTATTGTATTTTATAACCTCCAATGATCTCTGGGTTACTGACCTGAAGCAGGTTGGCAGATTAGGGGCAATCAGAACTAAATGTTTGCATACTTGTCTCTGAATAATGGCTCAATGGCCAGCACAGGCACAAACAGCTAACATTTGTAGAATTAGAAATCAGCAATGGTAGCACCCCCTGGTTCTTTCATAAAAGGTCTCCTGTAAGCTCATCACTGGACTAATCCTCCCTACACTCTTCTAATAGGTTATATCTTCAAAAATTAACTAAAAGTCCCAGGTTCTAATCTGTAGAAGTGGTCAGGTGGTCATAGCAAGACCAGTTGGTGGGCCTGGATGAAGCTTCAGGTTATCATATTCACTAGAGGCACTCTGAAGGTTCATGACTTTGGGGTAAATAAAAAGTGTCTAAGGAGTGTTTTTCTCCCCAAAAATTGAGGGTAGGTAGGTAGAACCAGTTGCAATGCAAATGACTGAATTAGATCTTTTTTTTGGCCAGAGATAGGCTTTCAGGTAGAATTTTAGGTAGACTCCTTACTTAATAAAGCTCTTAAAAACTAGAGATGATAAACTATCATGGGAAAACCTGGGAGATCCAACAACACAATTAATTAATTTTCTAAAAAATCATTTGCTAATAGTTGGCAAATGTTTTCAGTCCTGGACCAGATCCATTCTAGGTTTACTGGATCATCCAGGTTCTCTCATGATAGTCTATCTTCCCCAGTCTTGGAGAGCTTTAATTCATCAGGCCCAGAAAGTGAATAGCTATGTACCTGTGCATTGTTAGTAGATCAAGTATAGTTAGTTCCAGTACACTTTGATTCTATAGTCTTTGTGTTTCAAACAGAAATTTCAATGTTACACAGAATGCAGTTCTATTAAGCAATAAACCCTCTGCATTCAGCAATTAGAAATATTCTCAAACTACAGAAATCTGATGAATAAAAATGTTCTTTGGGGCAGGTGAGATATAGAAAAATCTCCTTGCTAGTAGCCAGCTGGTATAACTACTTCTTAATACGTCGATGAAGGTAACATCGGTGAATGGAGAGGTGTCAGATCTTGCTGGCCCTCACTTAGAGGAAAACATGGCAGACAGAAATTGTATGGACAAGCTGACAATTCACATCTTGCTAAACAGTCATTTCTGCTCTCAGCACCTGACAACTATTGTCAGTAGTTCAGATATTCAGCTCTGCATATTCCTGCAATTCCCCTTTCCCCCAGTTAATATGAAAATGTTTATTTCTTCACAAAGCAAATACTCTGTCAGCTTATAGATTGTTCTGGATGTAAATGCAAATCTATTTGTTGTTCTCATAAGATTGACTCAGACTGCTCTGAAGCCTGTAAGCTATATATATGCATCACTAGTCTTCACAATAAGCAACAAAGCACCAGACAATATGGGAACTCATGATAATCAGACCTTTCATATTGTGCTATGCTTGTTACAACAAATGGTAACGTTTATTGTTTAATACAAGCACTTGTCTCTATTCCGGAGCATAAACAAATGTATAATGTTGTATGCCATATGCTATTTACCTAAAAATCAGGACTATACAGATCCTGCAAGTAGTCCATGTGCCTAATGGCACCTGTTTATAAGACATATTGTTATCAGTGGAAAGGAATATTTCCATTTTTCCTAAACTGAACTTATTTTTTGCCAAAGCCTTTGGATTATTAAACACCCCAGTTGGGCTGTATTTTGGAATGTTACCATGTACTGAAATGCTTAATGAGGACTATATGACCTTTTCAACTCTCTTTGATGTTTGTTTGAAAAGTTACTCAGATTCTGCATGTAAGGTAAATATTAGTGAATTATTACCTATATATGATCCTAAATGTATTTATTTCTTTGAACTATATATACAAAGCCCTTCTTGTTTATTACATAGTGATTTTGAGATATAATATTTTACTCTTGCCCTGAAGAAGTACTCTTGTGAAATGCGTAGGGTACAAAGAATATCACATGCTTGAACAAAATGGACTTACTGTATCCTTAAATGGACTTTAGGCTAGTATGGTTAGCTGCTTGTTATATTTTGCGGGAAACAATATTCATGTACAGGTAGTCCCCGGGTTATATATGAGATAGGAACTGTAGGTTTGTTCCTAATTTAGTTGAATTTGTATGTAAGTCGGAACAGGTACATTAGTTTATAAATGCAATTAGGACAAATGTTTGTCTCAACATATTATTAGGCAGCATGGTGTCAGTTACTGTATAAAATCCTCACTGTAAATTAATCACAAACAAAGCAAAAAAAATCTTTATTATCCTAGACATCTTTATTTATTTATCCTAGACATTCATAAACTTCTGGAGCCAGCTGTGCTTTGATATGCAAAAAGAAACAATTGCAGAGTTTGTCTTGGTCATTAAAGAGTTACAAGAGCTTGCAGTACAGCAAAAGACTTCTGTAAGTCATGCAAACTGCCACCTAAGCCTCCGTCCTGCACACAAGGGAGCAGGGAAGCTTCGTTTGTATCTAGTAGTCGTCTGTATGTCTGACGTCCTTAACTCGGGGACTAACTGTAATCTGTTGTCTCTGACGAATAAAACCAGCCTTCACAATTACCCCATATGCTTTCATGTGCTGATATCATTTTAATGAAAGCTGCAGATTTATATATTGAAAAAAAAATTTAAAATTAAACTAACATTAAGATCATATGAGATTTTCTTGTTAATACTTTAATGTATAATACATTATACTTTAATAAAGTTTATCTTTTTGACTTCTGGCAAATGTGAAGAATGAGTTTTTTTTTACATCTGTTATTGGCTATCACATCTTCAACACATTTGGTTTCCAATTTAGCACATTTAGATGAAAAATAGGAAATTCTGGATATTGTGCACACCTGTTTCTTGAAGCAACTGCTTCTGTAATTTATATAAAAACTGATATAAGAAAAATCCCCAGTATTGTCAGTAATTGCACACTTTGTGCAGAGCTGGATTTCCATTACTGGAGCCTGCAGGCACGCATCCTCTGTTACCTGGAGCCACGCTTCTCTGCTAGGATCATCATTGCAGAGAAGATTTTCTGCTTTTATTGGTTCTAAGGATTTCATGCAGCAATGAAGGCATTAAACAGTTTTATTGTAATAATTTCCACTAATGGCTTTGATGAGAACTGTCCAGTCCTGGGAAGAGAAGAAGAGAATGTTACTAGCCCGTATAAAACGCAAAATAAAACTTGAAAGTCCATATTTCAACACTTCCTGGTATTAAGTGGCAACAGATTGTCCCTGATTTAATTGTGATTTTGTGTTGCCATCCTGACAACTGAGCTTCTGTATTAAAGTTCATTGTACAAGAATGCTCATCATCATCACTGTTAAGGGAGCATGTTCCTAGCAATAATGTGAAGCCTGATTCTGATCTAATGCATGCAGGCAGGAAATTTCTGCAAAAGTTGCAAGAAATGCACAACACTCAGACTGAAAAAAAGAAAAAGAGAAAAAACAAGAAATATGCCAAATGAAGTTAACATATGGGGTTTTATCAATCAAATGTCATCCAGTTAGGGTTTTCTTCTACTATTAGGGATTTATACAGAACCACAATCTTAAAGATGGTTGCTTTACTACATCTATTATGAGTTCAAAACAGATTGGTGAGAAACTCTACTGGACAAAGGAAGCGAATACAACATTGCAAAGCGTGGGAAAGCTTTTTTTTACGCACTTAACTTACACAACTGAAACATATTATTTGCTACAATCAAAGCAGCTGGTATCCTATGAGTCAAATAGCCAATCCTCCTATGCAGCAGAAATGTGACCAATTGGAGGGCAAGGGCTTCGGAGATCAGTTAAGGTCAGTTTGATATGAGTTTGTGCTGTTCTTTTATTCTCCCATACAAATCAATATGAATTCATTGCAAACACATGGCAGACACATTTTTAACACAGACTGCTTTTTTTCTGTTCAGAAAAAGGACCCTATATGATTAGCAGAATGGCAAGCTAAACATTTTCAGCAAAACATACCCAAATATTAAAGAAAACAAAAGTAACATAGCAAGGAGATTCATTTTAAAGTCCAACCCTAGCCACAAACTCTTTTCCCAGTTTTTTTTTTTTTGAGTGATTTATGCATTGATTCTTGAGTCTGTTGGACAGATTTGACCTCACTTTCCATTCCTGGAATAGGGAAGTCTATGAACTACACAATGAATTTAATACAGAAAACTTGCACTGTTAGTAGCTCACTAATTGGTTTGGTTTGACTCTATACCTGGAACTGATCTTTAAAGAGGACCTATCATTGAGAGATGATGGAAGCTGCCATTAGTGGCCGGGTCTATCATATACAGATTCACTGGTTGGTGTTCTGATCCTGTTCTCTCATTCTGAATCAATGACCAAGAATGAGGATGCAGTTTAGGAGATCAGCTGATTGGCACACAGCTTGTGCCAAAGTGTTCTGCATGCTTGTTTCCTATGTGTGACTGGCACTACCGGCACCAAAAGATCAGCTTTACATACAGGCAAATATCTTTCTTGAGAATGAATTTAGCAATGGCAAATTACAATATCTAGACAGGGATGGGTTTGGGATAGGAGCAAATGGGCAATCACTAAAAGACCCCCCACTTTCTCCAGAGCATCAAACAACAGAATAGATGGGGTTGCAGGTAGCTGGATTGCCTCCCACAGAGATTCCTTGAGCAATGAATTTGTGACTCTCAGGTTAGTTTAACTGAAACCACCGATCTGTAAGGGAGACAATCTTTCCCATGGACAGCAATGCAGGAGACAGGATTGTCCCTACTGACCACCACACTAATATATTGTAAACTATAGATAAATTTAATAAAGAAGGGGTTCCTTGAAGACCCAAAAGTTTTGTAAGGGTTCCATATGGTAAAAAGGTTAGTAAAATTGGTCTAAACCAGTAGTAGGTGGTCCGCAAGAAAATTTTGACGGCTCTAGCTGGTGTGCCCCTGAGCGGGGTCAGGAGAAGGACCTTGCTGGGGGGGCACACTGACCAGAGCCGGAGACCACATCTCCTAGAGACATTGCAGGCTCAGATCTGCAATGAGAGAGTGGGCAGGTTCTGGCATCATGATGTCACTAAAAGGGAAGTTTCTTCCCCTTTGAGTGATACCTGGTTCCCCAAGCATGCTCCTGTAAATTTAGTGGTCCCTCGGCCTGAAAAAGTTGGCGACCACTGATCTAAACCAACTCTGATTTAAAGACGCATATACATAATTTTCACGTAAAGTATGATGTTTGATCCAATAAATCCGATGGTCATTTAAGAGCTGGCTAATTGCAAGAGACTTATTTTTGGGGAATGTGATCCGTTGTGTATAAATCAGATGTGTTGGCATCAATCATCTAAAAGTACATGAGTTGTATATTGTGTACAAATCATCAATTACACTGAATTGGAACTTTCATTGCTCTGAAAGGATGTTATTCTATACATTCGTGTGTTGTGTTGTGGGATTCCTGATGAATTACTGATTGCAATATCAATAGGTCAGGCCAGTACAAAATTGCTATTTTAGAAATGAAGAGTTACAGTTCTACTAGTAAAAAAGAAGTCTTCAGTGTATGCCTAGCCACAATTTTTTTTTTTTGGTTTAGATTGAGTAGGAAAAAAAATGTTGTGTCATTGGTTTTACTGCTAGAAACTTTTTAATAAACTATGAGGACAATTCTGACTCTCAGCAATCCTCAAGGTTGGCCAGTTACACCCAGCTAAGGACAGAATTCTGTTATCAGTATTGGTGTGAATATGAGGCCATGGCCAATGCTAGCAATGAAAACCTAATGTTGGGATTTAAGCTACGTACACACTTCCAATTATTATCGTTGGAAAACGAACGACGAACGATCCTGCACGATATCTACAAACGATCGTATAGCACCGATCCAGCACATAGAGATAACGACACGATCGTTCGTAGATATTGTACACACAATAGATACGATCGTTTGAGCGATAGAGGAACTATGTGCACGTCAGGAAAGTGAACGAACGTTCGTTCATTACGCATGCTCAGACCATGGACGATCAACGAACGATCGTACACACAAACGATGTTCAACGATCGTCGTCCAATCCGATCCGCCGGTCCGGTCGTTCGTTTCCAACGACTTTCCTCGTTCGTCGGCGTCGTTGGTTACTTTTTTTACGAACGATTTTTGCCCAATCGATCGTTCGTCGTTCGTTCGTCGTTCGTTTTGAACGATAAAAATTGGAAGTGTGTACGCACCTTAAGTAGCAACAGCTCACAAGCAATACTCAGATTGGAGACAATGGGGTTGATATACGAATTTCAGGCTGTTCACATAGCAAAGTCAATTATCTCATTGCAAGGGATATTTCACTTATCTCGATGAATCTCTGCTGACTTTGACCATCCAAACTTGCACAAGAAAAATTATGTTTTTGTAGATTTCCTTGAACATAACTGGTAATTCCTTGCAAAAGTAAAATATTCCTTACAAGGTTATAAATCACCTTTTATAAATGAACAGGGTAAATTCCTTTAGTAAATCCACTATTTATACAATGACATAGAATGCCATTCAGAACACACAGTAGGGAATCCCTGTTTACATTTGTGTACTTTCATTGTCAGACTTATGTTTCACTTAAATTTTTTATTGCTTAGAATATTTCCATTCACTGTAAGAAGTCTCCAAATATGGGGAAATAAACACTCGGAATAGTGTCTGGGTGTCTATAAATCTACTTGTTCTCTCCTTTACATCTAAAACTTACCTTCTCCACAGTTTCCATGGAAATCAGCTTATTATAGTTTCTTGAGGCTTGCGGGAAAAAAAATAAAATATTAAGGCTCATCAGACATGTCTAAAAGAAAGAGTGTCTGTGTTGCCCAAAACAATCAGTAATATTCTCCCTTTTACTGTCAAATCTGAACTTATAAAGTGACAATCACTAGACTGCATGAGAGTGAATCCGGGTTAGTACAGACACAAGCCCATGGATTATCACTATTCAGATTTACTATACATTACAGGTAATAAAGAGCAATATTTCTCAACCGTTTCCCTCCAGAGATTGCAAGGGGTTCCTTGAGCAATGAGCAGTTTGTGACTCTCAGTGACACCAATGATCTTTTCATGTGTAAGGGTGACATTCTTCCCACTGGCCAGCAATGTAAGAGACATTCTTCTCACTAACCACCCCCTAATGTACTGTGAGCTGTGCATATAGTAATTATATCCAGGGTTCCCTAGTACCTGAAAGTTATTTTAAGACTAAAAAGGTTGAAAAACACTATTATAGAGGATCAACTTTAAATGTTACCATGCAGTTTAATCATTTTTTTAATTTTCATTTCTTAGAATGAGCCTAAAAAAACTTCTTTTCCTATTAGAAATGCACTTTCTGCACTGCAATGCATCTGTTATAAGTGTTCTCATACAGACTTGCATTACAGGGGTTTGGTAATTGCAGTTCTGTTATGGGGTACTGATTAGTGAGGTCACTTTGTCCAATTCAGGTGCCTATTAGAGTGCATTGTTCAATTTAAAGTAGAACTTTCAGTAAAAAAAAATAAAAAAAGTCACTTACCTTTACAGATGTAAAACCATCTATCTCTCCACGATGCTGCTATTTTTTTCTGTCGTCTGTTTTTTTATCTTAAATCACCTGATTATGAACTACATAGGCATGAGATCAGGTGACACACCTTCCTAAAAATATAAAATATAAGTGCCAATCTTACAGCGCATGTCAGGAAAGCCCCTCCTAAGCATGTCCAGCATTTGCAGAAGGAGCTTTCCCGATACACAGAGCAGCCCCGCACACTCCTGGGATATATGACATAGGAATACCACGAATCTTTTAAGGTTTCCCATTGAGTCTTGTGGTAAAACTATGGTAAAGAGGTCAACTGTGGTAAAGAGAATGAGGGGGGTTCTTCCCCTTAAATAAAAAAAACAACAACAATTTTTTTATTAATTGACAACATTAGCTAGCGTTTTATATAATGTAAAAAATATGGCTATACATTCACTTTACTCTCTGTACGGTAAGTTTAATGTTGACCTACCAGAATATGCAGCTCTGTGTCTTTAAAGCAGAACTATACATAAAATAAAAAAGCAGATTGTTTAGGACAGATGTAGTTGGCAGTGGCCCTTTTGCAATAAAACACATGTAAATGTCTGCTTTCAGTCTTTTCTGAAATATACACTCAGCTGCACATGCACAACTGTGTATGATGCTGAGTATCCCAGCATACCAAGTCTGAATTAGTCCTACATGTATTTGTCTTTCTGACTTGACCAATCAAGGTGGCCGAAGACCTGAACTCGTAAGAAAACAGGTGAAACAGGTAGTGCCTGCAATGGACAGGTGGGTGTAATTAAAAAATTAGAAACAGGTAAATATATTTTATTGCAGAAGGAACAGCACCTTTATGCAATAAACAGCCTGTCACCTTGCAGTTTTTTGTATTTGTTTAAGTTTTCTTCAAGTATTAGAGCTTTAAAACTGAATATACAAAATATACTGAAAAATCAGTGATTAGTGGTTCTGGTAAAAACAACATCGAAATTCATTGTTCGAACAGAATGGTATGGATATGGTATGATATGGATTCAATCTAGCATTGATCAACAAGTATTTGCAGTAAACTTTACTTCCATCATCAGCAATTAATATTAAAATATTCTAATGAGTTCCAATTGTACAAATTTGTCTTGCTGTCACACCCCAATAACAATATAGAATATAACAAAGAAAATTTCATCAGGGCTTTTTAAGGCATCATTTTTACAAACCCAATAAAAATTCAGTATACAAATGTATTAAAAACACATTTTATTAATGCAAAAAACAACCAGCTATGTTATGATTAACAACACAATTGGTACATAATTTCTGAAACTCAACCTGGATAAAACTGAACTCATCCTCCCCCCCCCCCCCCATCATTCCAAATCTCCCCCTGACATATTCCTAACTGGTAACAATGCTGGTATTCGGCCCTCCTCTCAGGCACGTTGTCTTGGCATCACCTTTGACTCTACCCTCTCATTTACCCCCCATATTCAGAACATGTCACTTTCACCTACGCAACATCTCCATTATCTGCCCCTACCTGTCCCCAGAGACCACCAAACTCCTTGTACATACTTTAATCATCTCCAGTCTGGACTACTGTAACATCCTCCTCTCTGGTATTCCACTAACCCGACTCTCTCCTCTACAATCTACCATGAATGCTGCAGCCAGACTCATCCATCCCTCCCACCGCTCCTCTTCCGGTGCATCTCTTTGTAGTTCTCTCCATTGGCTTCCATTTCACCTTAGAATCAAATTCCAGCTCCTGTGCTTTGCCTTCAAATCCCTACACAGTTCTTGTCTCACTTACATTTCTGACTTGGTAAAAAAAAAAAACCCTCTCTTCGTTCCTCCAATGACCTAGTAATGACTTCCTCACTTATAACCTCATCACACGCACGGCTACACGACTTTTCTACAGCTGCCCCAACTGGTATGGTCTTCCTCATCCTATTCAGCTTGTTCCTACTTTCTGCTCATTTTATTGAACACTCAAAACCCATCTTTTCAAAGTTGACAACCGGTCTTTTAAAACCCGCACTACTTACCACTATTCTATTTCTCCCCTCCAGTTGTGTGAGATTTCCCCCACCTCCTTGATTGTAAGCTAATAATAATATTATTAATAATAATATTAATAATAATAATCATCATCATCATATTAAAAAATATTGTGATACATGTGTGTTACGGTTGATACTAGTCCAGCTCAAATTCAACGCGTTTCATGGTTACAAAACAGCTTCTGAGCACTCCTGATGAAGCTGTTTTATAACCGTGAAATGTGTTGAGTTTGAAGTAGACAAATAATAACTTCACTTCCATGCCTGATGGATATCTGAACCCCTTCAAAATATTCATAATGTTCAGTAGTGGGTGCCCTCAAAAACTTACATTGACTGCCTAAAACTCAGTACAGCAGCTTGGGAAGCTTGAAATTAGTTTTGCTTCTTTGATAATTAATAAAAAACAAAAAAACCCCACAAAATATTTTGAAAAACTTAAAATTATGAGTTTTTTTTTTTTAAAGCAATAGCTAAAGCCACAGCTCTGATGACTAAGGAGCCTGAAATATGGAAAAACTGAATTCAGGGTAATATTTTCAAATTCTCAAATTTTCTGAAATTGCTTTTTTATTTATTTTAGAAGACTTTAAGATTAATTTTTGCAATAGGCAGAATGCTTAAAATATCCAGGACACAGTACTTCTTCCCCCAAGTAACATTAAAGCATTGTGCTGTGCACTTCGTCGTGCCTGTTGCTGCCTCTGCCTTCTATTTCAAGTATTGGATTTTGAATATAGATGTAAACAAAAATACTACAGTGTGAATTCAGGACATTTTCCAAAGAATGGAACTATTTTTATATATAGACTGGAAAGCTTTTCCTTAAATAAGAAATGAGAAATTGAACTTGAACCACATAACAACACATTCATGAAAGTACATTACAATCCATGTTTTTTCTATGTTTTTGCACATTTTTGTTGTTGTTGTTTTGATACAATGTGAGTCCAAATAGCTTTTTGAAATTTAAAGAGGCCATAACACAAGCATACATATTTTGCTTTTTGTTTTTACTAAAAACCTCTATTAAAAATTAAATCCATATTATGTGAAAAAGTATTTGTATTGAGGAGGAAAAGCAAATGCAGGACAGAATTGACTTGTTATGATTGGGATCCACCAGAACTGCAACCGTGTGCACATACGTGCGCAAAGTGGTTCCCAATAAAGGGTAATACTAACAATAAAAATATTACTAATATTAGTGTAATATATGCTATAGGATCCAAACATCAACATGGGGTGGACTATGCCATGGGGATTTTAAATAACATAAATAACTCATTATTAAGTAAGTTAGGGTTAGTTAGGAATATTAAATTTGATGTTTTTGAAAAATAATTTTTATGAATGTTGGCTGTGATTTCAAAGTCTGTTCAGGAGGCCCTCTTTAAGAATTAAATATCACGGGGGAAAGTTTTTTTAAAGATTTGGAACTAGATGTAAAAGTTTTATCATTATGCTGTTTACTTTGTATATTGTGTGTCATACTTTTGCCTCTACTTGGATTTTTATGAATACAAGCAATGAAATTAGGTTGCATTACGAATGATAATTTGATGGACGGAAATATTTTTCAGACATTATTGGTGCGTGTGTTTTCTAGATGTGTACTTACACAGACTGCCGCCTATGCATAATTTAGATGGATTTGGCATAAAACTAGAGTAAACGAGTACAAACAAATCCTTAAGGACTAATATACACAAGAATGGCCAGCTCATAAATTTTAAGGAAATCGGAAGTGCATACGCAGTAAAGCTCCAGGGCAAAGCAAGGTGAAAATTTATTTATAATATAAAGGTATTCTGCATTTTTACCCCACATCTGAAGTCTGCAGAGGATTTGTGTGATTCATTTAAAAATAGCTTTGTCCAATGATTTCTCTCTTTTATCATGTAATATTAAGAATTGGACTCCAGCCAGATACAAAAATCACTATTTTATCCTGTTAGGTATTAATTAAAAATCATTATTTTATTCTTTCACTGACCTAGAATACTTGTTTTAATTTCATCTGATAACAGCCAAAAGTAAACTGCTGCATAGCAGAACACAAAGTGGCAGAGGGAAGGCTGACAGCACTGTAAAAAGCAATAAAGCCTGACTGGTTCTCAGTGCTGTCAGTCAGCACAGTATAAACATGTGTACAAGATAGGATTAATGACCTCATATATTTGCTTTTGCCTCTTTGTCGTCTACTTTGGTGACCAAGCTACTGTATATATTTGAGTATAAGCCAAGATTGTTTTTCGCTCAAAATGCCATCAAAAAAGAATCTCATTTTATATTTGGGTCACACCAGTAGATGGCACTGTGTCCTTATGTAAAATGTATAACAAACTCTTTACATAGGAGACAAGAAACACAAGTTTGTTACACACTTTACATTAGGAACACAATGCCATCTACTGGTGGCCAACAATAAAGCACAAAATATAATTTAGAGTACTGCTAAAATTTCACTACCAAAATCAGGTCATTATTTGCGTAAAGGAACAGGCAATGTCTCCCTCCTACCTTCCTTATTGCTCTGGGTATCTGTCAAAAAAGCTAAACTGTGCATGTGTAATCCTGGTTTCCCCTGCACGTACTGGGAATGAATTCGCACAGGAGTTAGGTTATCCCGGCCCTGCCAATCATAATAGCTGAAGATGGCTGAAGACCTCTCCAGGAAGTGAGAAAGAAGAGGATCTTAGGAAACTGCAAGGGAACAGGGATAGGTAAGTATCACAGGTATAGTTCCACTTTAAGAGCAAGTGACTAATCATAACTATCATAAAATACTATTACCCTACTAACCTAACCTAAAACTATTACTATCTATTAACCCATAAAAAGCAAAATAAATAAATATAAGTCCCACCTACATGGCATATAGTTTGCTAAACACTGTATATCACAAACAATAGCAGTGTTTTTTTTTCTTTACTACATATCAGTACTGCCATCTCCTGCACATCATTGGAGCCACTTCCTGTCTGCATGCACTTACTTTTTTGAAGTTGCGTAGCACAGGCTTCCTGAGGGTGACATGTCTACACAGTGCCCCTGATTCATCAAGCAAAATCGGATTATCGGTCGCGCATTCGTATTAGCGATCCGGAATCGTGCGCGATCGCGCTATTCAACAACCGGAAAAGCTCGCGCACGGAGCCGCGCTTATCCGACAGCTTTAATTGCCTTAATTGGCAGATTCGCGACCCCTATTGCGCATGGCAGGAATCCGGCCGGCAGATTCAGGTTGCGAGTGTACGCGCGCACTTGAGTCCCGGACCGCGGTAATCCGCGATCGCTGGTCGCGCGTATTATCGCGCTTCCAGCGATCGCGGATTTCAATGATGAATCAGGGGCAGTGTGTGTAATCCTGGCTGAATTAAATCTCTATTGGTAAAGCATGTGATGTGGTCAGAAGACCAAAATATAGCATTGTCACCTTATATCAAGAAGTGTATTAACAAGAATCTTCATGGCAAGACCACCAGGTATTATTTTTAAAAAATCTACTTTCGAAATTGTTGCATGAAAGGTTTTTGATTTTGTAGTAGCTGGGTTTACATATACGTTAATTGCAGTATAGAAATGTTTGCCTATTGTCTTGGCTGGGCTGCTAGACAGGGGTGCCAGTATAATCCAGGACATGGGGCATGGAGTTTTCAGGTATTCCTCCAGTTTCCTCCCACATTTCAAAAACATGCAGTTAGGTTATTGGGTTAATAAGGTCAGGTATTATTCCCAGGGAAGCTGGTTTTAGGGTATGGCATATTGGGCAATTGCCCAGATCCACCACATTCCCCAGGGTTCCAAATGATAAAATGGCAGGGACAGGGGGAGTTGGAATGTTGTGCAATCGGGGCCCTTACTTTATATTTTCCCAGTGATCTATTTTGTCTAAAACCATTTCCCACATTTGGTGGAATACTGCACAGGGAGCTGCACCCAGGCATAGAGCAACTAACAAACTGCACTACCGGTCAATGTGTTTGCATGTATTGTCCTTGCATTTGCATTGGCAGTATTCTTTTTTCAAATGAAGAAAAGCAAATGCGGAGACAAAAAGGCATGCAAATGTGTTCACAAAATAAGTGGTACAACACTGAGGTCAACTGAAAGTCGGAAATGGGCAAAAATAAAGGAAGATTTGAGACAGCTAAAATCTAATATTAAAGAAGTGAATCTGGCATTCCCTGTAGAATTCTCTGATGGAGAATCTTCCATATCCATGTAGCGCTTGATTCTCCACCAGGGAATGTTTCGGTGATTGTCAGATTCACTGTTTATAAAGACCCTCTAGATTTATAATTACTATAACAGGAAATTGCATGCGATGACTTTTGAAGATAGAAATGAACCAACTAAAAGGGTATTTTTGATTATTTTTCTAGATTTTTACCATTAGAAGATGTAAGTCAAATAATAACACATGAGAATGTTAGACTTCTTAGAGCACAGAGACATCTGATACTGTATGGCTTTTCATAATAAGCGGGCTCACATTTCCTGCTCTCTACTGTTTCTCTGCTTCTTGAATTTTAATCTTAGTTATTTCATCACAGTTCTAATAAATATTGTGGCAAGGGAATAGCATGATGCATAATTACGCTTTTTATCTTGTTGACAAAATTCCCTGTACAAAACAATTGGCTCATAATGATCCTGGTATATGTATGCCATAATAATATAACACCGACATCAAATGACTTCAGCAGTCCTAATGCCGGGCTCATGTGAAGACTGTTTGGGTGGCAGTCTCATATTTACTGACATTTAAATAGAATTTGCTTTATTCTGTCTTTGCAATTCTCGTACACATATAAAATCATTAATTCATAGAAAAGGCCGCTTTTTTAAATCATAAAGAAAGGTTATAGCACTATGTTTAAAGCAGTTCCCCCAATTAGTAAAAAAGTCCAATGTATTTATCTTGTTAGGGAAGTCTGCACTGCAGTGTTTGGTGATTGATGATAGGTACACAGAACAACATGCAGCCACAATGTGAATTGTTATGAGTCCAGATGCTTATATTATATGTTGTATTACATGTTTTTATATTCAGGAGTGTTCTTGTTTATTGTGCGGTTTGTGACAATTGCAATGCTGGCACTTTACTTTAGGTATCAATTTCCAACTTTTTAGCAGACCCCACTGTTTTGTGCTACAATGAATGTAGACAGTTGTTGACTTTTTCCTTGCTATAAAGCAGGTGGCTTTGTCTTAATATGGATCTAAACCCTTTTTTTAAAAAAAATGCAATCAGGCAGGTCCTTTATTACAAAAAGGACAGGTGATATCTCTTCTGCAATAAAATACCCTTACCCGCCTGATCTCAATATTTTAAATACGCTCAAGGACTCCCCCCCCCCCCCTTCCTTTTTTTTCTTCTCCTCTTTATGGTTTTGCTCTTTGGCCATCTTGATTGGCTGGGCAGGGTAACCTAACTCCCATTAAGTCCCGGCAGAGACAGGAGAAGACGGAATGTGATGGGTATCCCTCATTTCTATGCTGTATTGTGCTTTTTGACAGCGATCAGGCAGGAATTTACGTTTTATCGCACAAAGGAAATTGCCTATACCTTTCTGCAATAAAGCCCTGTCTAATTTAGAATATTGAAGGCATAACTTTGGTTCTCCTTTAAGCAAGGGTCATACATTGCCTGTGTGTTAAAATTTGTTGGCTGGCACCATGCCAAGTTATGACCTAACGAAGAGTTTATACATAGGGGCAGAAGATTATTTCCAATCTAATATCAAATAAAATGTCTGGATCTGATGTGATTCTGAATTCAGTAACCAATCAATTCCAAAAGAGTGATTTTTATTTTATTTTCTGGGGGAGGGGGTTCCTGGTTGTAAATAAGATGAAAAAAATGATTTAAATAATTTAAATGTTCACATACAGTATCATGTGTGTGTATGATTGTGTATGGATTCAGTATATTCAGTTTAAAGTGTGTGGAATTCTAATACAAAAAATGATCTGAAATGCAGAGTCTTATAGATGTGTGTGCAGTGTTTTTGGAAATCTGACATATCCAACCATAATGTCTATCAGATTGGTTCATCAAGAGCAACAATGGTAGCAGATCTGTGTGTATTAAAGTTGAGATAATTTGCTGTTGTAAAAATGTATTATTTTAACAATGCTTAGAGATACAGAGACGAATGAGAGCTTATTTTAATAAGCTGTTATGGCTTGGTCAGAATGTGTATGATTTGGACACAGGTAGCTTTTACTTACCTGTCCTCATTCCCTCACAGGGAGATATCTTCTTCTTTCTTTTCTTCCTGTTATTGATCTTGATTGGCGATGCCAGGATGACATAACTCATTACCGGCACACACAGGGGAAGCTGAGATTGACAGGTATCCTATGCTCAGCTTTTTTTGGCAGATACTCTGAACAATCAGGCAGGTAGGAGGAAATATTGCAGAATAGACATCGTCTGACCCTTTCTGGAATATTTTATTTACATGATTGTGAAAACTAAAAAAAGTGGAACTTTAGTTCCACTTTTATTTCTTTGGGTGAATAACTGGTGGAGTATGAAAGCTTTTGTAAAACACGGGCTGCTACAGTGGGTAGTGTTACAGCCCATAAAATAATGGCACTGATATAAATAAATAAAACTGGATAAAATGGAGCTGTTTTTATCTCTTATAATGGTAAATCAGTCAATCCTGGGCTAAAAAAATGGCAGCTGATTAATTGCAATGGGCAGCAAAGTCAGTATTAGATTATAAATCACTTCAAGAAGATATAAAAACTATAACCCATACAATCTGCTACACACACAGATTTATAAAGAGTAATTCACATTAGTCCCTGGAGAAGTTTTTATATTAATGTCCTTACCACAAGTCATAAACACAGACACACATGACAGGGTCTTTTGGGTGTTAGGCAAAAAAATTAGCCTACCAATATATTTCTGGAATGGATTACACACATATACAGACTCCATGCAGATAATAAAAACTGCACCCAGGGCTATTTGCAAGAGAGGAGTTCCAGCCATGTGGCTGAAATTTTGAAGCCGACAATGAGAGCGACTGCATTGGCTGCAAAAGATGGGTAAAAATCAGATAATAATAATAATAAAAATCACCACAGTCTGTCCCCACAGCTATGATTGTCACAGTACATGCACTGATGCTGGCTTTGAGAAACACTGAGATCACAAGGCCTAGCAGAGGTTAGTTTGACAATAAGACGAGAAGAGATCAGATTCTTTAAAGCAGAACAAAACCTAAGAACAAAAATGTAATATAATACAGTTTTCTATTTCATAGATTTGCTGGATGCGTTTGTTTTTTCAGGCTAAGAATATTTAATACCTATTGATCTTCCCAGAAATTAATTTGACCTAAAATAGAAGCATCCCTAAAATCTATCCCCATGTGATGACGATGACAGCCATGCTGTCCAGCCTGGCTTATCCCAAACTATGCCAGTAAAAGCAGAACTAAACTGAAAAATTTACACTTACCTTTAATCCCGCAGGTCCCTCAATAGCACTGGTCCTTCCCGTGATCCGATCCTGCTTTGGGTGGATTCCTCTTTGGCCATCTTCATTCTTTTCTTCCATCTTTTTCTTCAGTTTTCTTGGCTCGTCACCCAATCTGGCACTGTACAGTGATGTAGCCGCTGTGTTGCGTTTGCGTGAGATCGGCATCTCTTTCTTCTAATAGAAAAAATGTCCCTTCTTCGCATGTCCGAGATTAGGGCACTCATTGAAGGAGCAGCGAGAGCCTCCCAGGATGCGTGACATAGGTATCCCGGGAGGCTCTGCACTCCTATGGCAATCAAGACTGAAGGGGAAGGTGATGTTGCAATTAAAAAATTAATTAAATTTTCTCTTTACCTATAGGGGTTGTCTATCCTTTTATGTAAAATGAAAATGTTGAGATAAATGTTGACAATAAAGATATGATTTTCTCTATTGTATATGAGTATGTTTGTCCAGTGTTAAAATGTTATATGTCATAGTGCATGCACGGGTATTGGTGTTTACATGAATATATGACTATGGCCAAAGTATGTATAAGATTTCATAGGCTGCTTGGAATAAAGGCCTCATTGATAAATAACTACATATATGCTGACTTATTTGTTCAAACAGCACAACTTTGAATCCATAAGGTAGGTATTTTTTTTTTTGGCACATGTGTAAATCTAAACCTGAACTCATGGTTCCCCCCAGATATACAGTGTAAAAGTAAAACTTTCATCATTTAGACTTTAAGTTAAAAACTGCCTTTGTTAGCCACTCCTAGCCACCCCTCTTCAATACTGTGCGATTTAACCCTGTGGTTGTTTGTCAACCACAATTCCACTGGAACTGTACCCAACCTCTGTAGCATGGAATTAGGTTTGGTTAAGTGCAGTTGAGGTTACAGTTTGCTCAATGTCTTCAGAAAATTGATGGATAAAGACATATTCTGGACAATCTCAGTCCTCTAGCAGCAACTGCAACCACTTTCAAACTGCTATGAGTTGCAGGTAAAGTTAATGGAAAAAGCTGGCTTCTCAAAGGCCAAAACGACGGCTGCAATCCACTGCAACTGCACCATGACCTCACCCACCTGCAAATGCAAGTGCAAAGTGCTTCCAAACTTCTCCCATTCATTCAAGGAGCAGTTGGGAGCATAGCTGGGCCTCAGACAGACTGCTTCGGACAACCGCAGGTCTGAAATTAGCCTAAGTGTAGCTATTTATGGACAGGAAGTGTGTTATTCACTGAATTACTAGGTTACATTAGCAGAAAAGAGACCATGAAAAAAAGATTGCAGACACCTTATCTAATGACTGGTAAACTCTGATAATTAGATCTTTTGTTTCGGGTTGACATATTTGTATAGTTAAAAAAAAAAATTGAAAAGCTCTGTGATTAGGAATAAACAGTATTATAGCCGGGAACAATTACTACACAGAAAAACTAATGATTGTACAACTATAGAGAGACTATAATAAAAGCTGAGTAAAGGTTTTCTCCTAAACTGAAGTGTCTCCTAATGAAGTTTTTCATTTCCAGAAAGAAAGGTATACTAAGTTTGTTTCTTGCAATATTTGATATGCAAAGCAGCTATTATTTATTTCTTGCTTTCAGTAGCATTTCGGACAGCACAATTAATATTTTTTATTTAATATTAATTTAATTCCTTTATTTCAGCTCAGGGGATTTATATAGAGTTGAGAAAATAGTGTTCCAAGTTAGAGGTTTATTAATTGTGCCGGTGTCTAGACTGCGCTTATCTTTTACCTTCAGTGATGCAAAGCATTCTTCCGGAATGTTAAGAAAAGGCAGTCTGTTTTATCTCACTGCGCTTCCTAGTTTAATCCAATGGTCAGGAGTGTAAAAGCATGCTTGTAATTAAAACTGAAACAACTTAAGTATTTAAAGGATGATATCCTTATTGGCTTAGTGAGAAAGTATTACATAGCATTAAAGAATTGTATTTCTGGAAATGTAATAGTTACAGTATAATAGTAATATTTAATCTAATGAATGAGCCAATGAATCTAACTAAAAAGTATATACCTTATTCCAGGATATGTGTGTTGTATTTATTGCAGCCCTGTGAAATTTCAACACTAGGATCTCAGCAAACTGTTGAGTGTATTCTTGATGCACCCTGGGATAAGAGCCCTACCAATGGATGACACAGGGATCTCACACATACCAGATTGAAGAGACAGAATGTTTCAAACAAAAGATTAAAACTTTGTTAATTGTGGATAAATATATTAAAGTTTAAAGCATTTTCCAGAGCCAAAAAGGTGTATAATAAAAGAAATATACTGTATATACTCGAATATTAACCAATCCAAAAATATACCTACCTATTTTTACCCAAAAAAACAGGAAAACTACATTGACTTAAGTATAAATCTAGGGCACAAATTCACATCAATCAATAGTAATGCCAATAAAATTTATGATCGCTAAATATATCAATGGTGTGTTCATTTTCGAACATTTATCTAAATGAAAAGGAAAAAAAAATTAAATCATATGGACTCAGTCTGGTTATCTTTTTTCCCCCTTTCTACAGGTTTAAGTACAGGTTGACAATCAAAAATCCGGCAACCTCCGGACCTGAGGAGTGCTGGATTTTCGAAAATTCTCAGATTTTTAAGGTCACCTCCACACACAGGCCAGCTGCACCCGCCAACATCTGGCACAGTTCCAGGGAGCAGGCAGCAGTTTCGTCTCAATGTGTATTTAGTGTAGCAAGCAGACATAACAGCTGTTTCTGTAGGACAGCGCCATCAAAACTTAGTGGCCAAACAGTGTACTACAGTCCCTGTATTGAAAATGCGCTCCGAAATTCATGGCGGGAAACTGAAGGAACCAGATTATCGATTGTCAACCTATAATATACATTTTTTGAGTTTTGATGGGTCACTTACAAACTTTTGTACATCATTGTGGAGTTTGCATGTTTCCCCAAATATTGTGTGGGTTTCCTCCAGGTATTCTGAATTCCTCTCACATCCTAAAAACATGTTGTTAAGTTGTTGGGTTCTTCCGAATTAACGTTAAACTGTGTTAATGACAAATGACTATAGTAGAGACATTAGATTGTGAGCCCTTTTGAGTAACACTTAATGATATGGCTTCATAAAGTGCTGTGCAATATACCGGTGCTATATAAATACATGATAATAAAAATAAGAATTGTTGTTAGCTACTAGTAGATGGCGATTTCTTACAAACTCTGTTTCAGATGGCAACAGTTTGTTAAACACTTGTGGCACAGTGCCACCTGAAAGCTCGTATATAAACTGAGATTATTATTCTAATGCCATTTCAGATAAAGAAAAATCTTGGTTTATACAGTATCTAATTGTATTAGGGGTGTACTAGTTTTGCAGCACACTTCATTGTTAGTGGAGCCGAGCAACTGAGAACAAGTACGGTAAGCAGAATGGGCATTCACGGTGGCTCGGAGGTTAGCACTCTTGCAGCGCTAGGTCCCAGGTTTGAATCTCAGCTAGGACACTGTCTGCATGGATTTTGCAGGTTCCTCCTGTGTTTGCATGGGTTTCCTCGGGGTACTCTGGTTTCCTCCCACAATCCAAAAACATGCAGTTAAAATTGACCTTAGGCTGTATTAAAGACATATGACTATGGTAGGGACATTAGGTTAGATTGCCCCTTAGAGGGACAGCTAGTGACATGACTATGGACTTTGTACAGTGCTGCGTAATATGTTGGTGCTATATAAATACTGTGTATTAGTAATAATAATTACCCTTGCATATGGATAGACCAGACCAAGAATTGAGACCACTATGGCTGTGATATGGGCATTACTGTTCCCTTCTAAGTGCAATAGATTTAGATTTAATAACAAAGAGTAGGAACAACTTCTACTTTCCTGCTTCCTATCTTTTTCAGAAGTCTTTGCCATTTTTGGAGAGGTATTTGCCAATCTATGACAAGCTTTAGCCTGGCAGTGATCCTGTGAAAGTCTGGAAATGAAATTCTCAGCAGGCAAGAGAGAAATAAGTTTTTTCATTGTGAGATACAAAAGCTAAACAGAGATTTCAGAACACATTTTTTGTCCAAAGAATTTATGAGTCTCTCTTTACCTGCAAGCACTGTCACACTTCACTGAGCCCTATATGGCCAATGTTTTCTACCCATAAAAGAAAAGATTTAGCATTTAATGATTATTTGGAAGTGAATAGGCTGCCTGTATAGTTTGTCTTTGTGATTTATGATCCAATATATTGCTGAAAGAGATTTTAAAGGATAATTGTAAATAATTATGTTTGAGGGATGTAGGCTACAAACAAAAGCAAAAGACTTATTTTGTAAAACATTTATTGAACTCAGTTCTATTCTCAATTGGATTTGTTTTACAAGTCTGTAGAAAGAACCACAAAGATGTTTAGTTAACCACAAAGTTTAGTGATCCACATGAACCAATCAAATTTTAGTTACAAAAATCAGGTAATCAGCAGGGTGAAGGCGGAAGGCTAAACCTAATATATGCTTATATCTGAACTATGGCCAGCTAATGAAACTTTTGTTAGACCTCAATTCTATGTTATGACATAATGTAGAGATTGATATTGAGATAAAAGTTGACTTTTATGCAAATCACATGCAAATGTTATACAAACTTCTAAAGTCTTCTCCTTCTCCTGTTATTGTTTGTATCTGTCTATCATTTGCAAATCCTATGTAATGTACAGCCCTGCATAATATGTTGGCGCTATATAAATATAGTTTATTTATGATATTACTAACAATATTATTACAAACTGCCCTGACTTGAAACACAGCCAATCAAATGCTGCAAAGAATAATTTAAATATGTTTTGCATATGATTTGCATAAAGATCAAATTTTTCTGCATCTCAGTGATCACCTTCAGACATCGTCAAGTAGAAGGTTGATTGCCCAAAAGGGACAGGGATGGTGTGGGGGTACAAAACTATATTTTTAATAACGGACTGCAGTTCTGTTTTAAAGGATAAGTGCACCTAAACTCAAAAGCTCAATTCTCAAAATAGGTTAACAATGAGCCTGCAAAATGCAATAAATATTAATTGTCATATCATCTTTACAATCTTGACAAAAGTTCAAGAACATTCTGTTATATGGCGACAATATTGTTAACTCTCGTTTTTTAATCTGTGTTGCCACTCTGTCACATGGGCTTCCAATGGAGTTCATTATGCAAGCATGCTCTGCCATTGCCACTATCATGGGGCTGACCCTACGCAACCAAGTGAAACCGCCTCTGGAATGACTCCTGTGTCAATTGAGGATATTCATAGTACTGAGATCAATTAAATAGGTGAGGAAAAACAAGTAAAATGGTATTTTCAAAAAGAACTAAACAATTAAATTGCATAAAATACACAGTATACAGTAGTAAAAGATGTACAAGTTTTAGCAACAAAATGTCATCCAGTTAGAATTACCATCTACATTTTTAGATTTATACAGAATCTCCATCATCCCAATATACAGACTGGACTCTCCACTATATGGCCCGCGACCATCTGACACCCACCCGCAACGGGGCGTTGCGGGTGGGTGTCTGCTGCGATCCTCCTGCATGGTGCAAGTTGGGATGGTCAGGCCCCGCCCTGCTGTACAAATAAATGTGTTATAAAAGTCATATTTAATCTTTTTAAAAATTAGACCTGATAAACTTTCAAAAAACCTTCCCACCATCAAGCTGCAAGTGGCAAATATGACATTTTCATAAGCAATATTTCAGTTTTATCTGATTAAAAATAAAAAAAACATTGGTTGTATATATTACTGAATGTAATAACTAAATACTATACATTCCCTTTAATGTATTATCTCATGTAATAAAGTAACAGCAAAAGGTGTATTTTTGTATTGGTAATGGGGTGTTGAGACACCAAGCATTTCTTTACTATGTTAATGACCTTCTCCCAATCAAAGCAGTATTTGAGCTTTCTAGCTATGTATATGTATATATATACAGGATGTGTTGTAGAATTTCTCTTTAATCATTTTTTTTACATTTTACTGAAGAAAGTATAAAGAGAGAATAAATATGTCCTATTTCCTAGGCTGATAATATGCCTACAAGAACAGACTTGCTCTGAAGCAGGCATTACCGGAAACCACTTGGTTATATGGAGAAGAACGTAAGGATTTATCATAGCACACAGACAAAAATAAAGTCAATACCCTAATACAAGGGCAGCCTTCGGGCTGTTTCAGCTATATATATATACATTCTATGTTTATGGATTAGGTGACTCAGTGGAAGAAAGGAAATGGTATTCTTTGCAGGTTAAGCTCTACAAAGCTCATTGCTGAACAATATCCCTGTGTCTGCATCATACAGTGGAATGGCTTGTCTAGCGTACATTTATAATGCAGACTAATGAATCAGCTATTGTTAGATATAAAAACGTCAACTCAAGGTGGGCAGCAGATATTGCTGAAAATGGTGTGTAATTAAAGTGTTGTTAAAGTGCTCACAGCCAGAAGCACATTTCCCTAAAGGCACTTAGGGCTGCAGAATAATAGAGGAAGCCTAAAAAAACACTTTATTGTTTATTTTGGTTTGGTACTTTTATTTATTTTTGCTATTAACCATCTTTGAACATTTCATGTGAATTCTACAAGGGACGTCCAAGCAAACAGAGCATCGGAGAGATGTCATAAGACCTAGTACAGTTACACAGCGTCCCATCTCCCCCATACAGTCTTTTACCCCAATCCACATGTGCAATTGCTTGTCAAGATCTGGAGGCTGTGCCTGGCATGGGCCGTACACTGATTATGAGAAAGAATGAGACCTAAGTTGCTGAGATATGTCGCTGCAAATGTTGAGGTCGAGTTGCACCACAAAGGCTACAGCTACTGAATTCAGTTGATTTGAAGCTTGCTGAGAATATGTCATTAGCATTGATACAAATTAAACTTTAGAAGGAAGCCAGAAACATCAGGGAACTGACAAAGACTAAAAAGCACCTTAAAAATCATGATGGATATGTTCTCCTAAGGAGTGGAGCCTGTGTGAAAGGGTTTCAAACATTTGATTTGCCACGGCTTTCATGGCTTCTAAAATCAGCCAAGCCACAGATATGAAATGGCAGGCACAGGGAAAACTGGGATCTTGGAAATGATCTTGTAGACATACACAAGCATACATATTCATACTTGTATACTGCAGGCATGCATTAGCTGTGGCTTGCACTTCCATACCATTGTCCAGTGGTTAACAATGCCAGTCCCATTTCAACAGCCGCTACTTCCAGTTCAACAGCCGCTCCTTTTATTGTTGTATGCTCATGCTTTTAGGCATTCTGCCCATGCATCCAATTTGTCATCCCTGACTTGCTCTTTGACACTTAAGTAGTTGTCAAATAAAACTTTCTCAGACCCCGGACCCCATGTGTTAGCATTGTTACCCCACAAAGGAAAACACTCAAACAAAGACCAAGATCACTAGGTATTATTTTAATAAAAGTCAATTCAAATAGACTGAAAATACTTTTTGAAAGTATTTATATTAATATTTATATAACTCGTAATTATAGTTTAGCCAATTCAGCTTTCATACCTGTATACCCCTTATGTACCCGAGCAATTTTTACTTTTCCACTACGGGCTTGTTTATTTGGCAATACTTTTGTCATTACATAAAATTAAAAAGTTATTCATCCTAAGAACATGCAGTTATGTAAATGAACTCCCTCTCAAAACTGGTCAATGACTACTGTAGGGACATTAGATTATGAGCCTGTTCAAGGGACAGTTGGTGACATGACTATAGACTTTAATAAACAATGCATAATATATTGGTGCTAAATAAAAACAAGTTATAGTAATAATATATTGTTTTTGCATTGTTTCATTTTTATTGAATCTACAGGTAAAAAAAATTAAAAAAATGTTTATTTTTCTGTTTGGACCAGTTTTAGTTTTCAAAAATGAAGTTTTACTGAAACTTTTGAGACATAACTTTTTTGTTAAAAATCTGAGTGGTTCAGTGTAAAATGTGCACTTTATATGTGAAATGAAATGAAAAGGCAGAATTCATTCCTGATTAGGATTATGACTAATACTTCAGGGAGGTGTGGGTTAGTTATAAAGTAGTTTAAATTATTTGCAGTAATTTGTAGTGTTGGGGAGTTTACAGAGGAATACTTAGTGACTCAGTATTAGAGAGTGGGATCTGTGCGGCAGTCCTTTGTGTTCAATATGGAATTTTCATTACAACAGTACCATTAAAATTTCCTTTTCAAAGAATCAGGGAAGCAATGAGTAATGTAACAGCTTCACTTCCATCAAAATGAGTTAGCACTGGCAGCTCCTTATAGTACTACCCTGAATGGATTTCTTCAAACTGGTTTAAAGCAGCGGAGGCCAACCGGTAGTCCACGGAGCCGGTAAATTTAGTGGTCCGTGGGTCCGAAAAGGTTGGCAACCACTGGTTTAAAGAATAAAACGTACCCATTGCGTGGCTCTAATCATACCGAGTACCTGGTACCCCTATTAGATAGATTCTTGTGGTTGATGGTATCTTCATCTCATGATATACCTCTATGATATCGCAAAATGAAATTTGCTTGATTTGCCCTAACTTTTAGCCCACCACAACCTCTCATGTTCATGTGGCAGAACCTTCCATTTCAAATGTACAGTAGCATTAGGAAAACTCCACATGTTGTAGTGGCTGATGTTTTATATTGAGTGGGAAGGGATGGATTATGTAAAAGACTTTTAATGTTAAATAAATTTCATCACCTATCCAAGAGCCTTCCAGGGCTCTAATTATAAAACAGGGAATCTGACATTCCCTCAAACAATCCCTGGTGGAAACCAATTTCTGCCATTAGAACATGTGGACCTGGAAGATTTCCAGAGAATGTTTGAGGGAATGTCAAACTCCCTGTTTTAAAAATAGAGTCCCTAGAGTTTAAATAAGTATCTAGAGATCAAACTTCAGGAGTTTAAACAAAGTACCTCCACCATTATAACCCATACAAGAAACAGTTACTTTATTCCAATAACCATGGAATCATAAAATATAACAATACACTTAGCTGTGGAGTGAAACATTGTCAACATTACAAAGCAATTCCAATTGGACGTGATTACAAACTACTAGCTTTACTATGACTTGGATAAATATGAACCTTCTCAGACAATACAGAATAGGACATCCCATTTATTATATCATTGCAGTAATACGTGTTATTTTTTTCTCCCTGTTTTGAAGCAAATGGAGCATAACAACTGCAATTCTATTGTATGAGTGTGATGGAGCAGAAAGTTTTCTATAATTTAGACAATCGCTTTAAATTTTGTTGCTGTCTTCAAAACCCTAGCAGAACTGGACACCATATCATTTACATTCAACTGCCTGAAGGGGACAATCAACATCTACTTTCCACAAATAATAAAAAAATGCCAATTTAATATGTTTGCTTTAAATATAACGGTATTTGTTTTACAAAAAGCAATTACAATGGTAAATTGATTACAATGGATTTTGTCTCTAAGGTAATGTGGCTGATCTTTTAAAAGGTGAAACTGAAGCACCAAGAACATTTAATCACTTTATTAAACTGACAGATCTACTTGATAATGTTGGCAGGCATCCAGCATGGTTTACTGGGTGCACTGGAGGCAATTCAACAATGAACCTTTGAGGCTATAGAATGAGGAGCTGAACTATGTATCATGACCGCTGAGATGACAGATTAGAGTGAATTAAGAATTTTATTTCAGTAGATAATTGGAGAGTAAAATGAGAACAAATACTTCTCTATTCCCATGGAAAAACAAGGATATTAAGACTCAAGTGATATTTTGCAGCTCTGTCAAAGAGATACTATTCATAATTGTAACTGCTTATCCTATTTGTATTTTCTTTAAGTTTAATTAGGTTTTTGCAGTTTTTAGAAATTGTGCTAGTCTGTAGTAATTGAGTATAAGTAGATTTTTAATATGGTTTTAAAAAATCAAAGTACATATTTGGGGCTTTATTTAAAAAACAAGTAATATGATATTCTCTCAAACATACCCTGATGGGAATCGATTACTGCCATTTAAACACCTGGAAGATTCTTGTGAGGAATGTTTGAAGGAATATCAGATTCCCTGTTTTATAAATAGAGCCATAATAGTCATACCAGATTTATTAAATAGGAAGAGTGATAGTATATAGCTGACCACAGATAAATTTATCGATCTGAGTGCTGATCAAGTCCATGTAGTGTAAATTTGAAACTTGAGTATAGAGTTGATCACAGATACACCCAATATTTGACTATTGATCAAGCCTATGTATATACCTTTGGTCATAAAACATTGATCATATAGAAAGGCTGAAAGTATAGAGAATGCCATATAAAAACCCATGATCCAACTGCTAATCGACTGCTGTGTACTGCCCATGGTAATAAATGTTGAGGAAACAAGAAAGTTGAGAGTACAGAGACTGATCAAAGATAAACCCCTGATTTGTCTGCTGACTTTCCCTTTGTATAGATGTTTATTTAAAAAAAAAACAGAAAAGATTGATCATTTGTGGCTTGACTAAAAGCTGTAGCTTGACTAAAAAATATAAAAGTGATCACAAATAAATCCATGGTCCAACTGTTGGCCAAGTTCATGTACATACTAATTTCCATAAAACATTTATGAAAAAGGCTGAGATTATAAAGATGAACTGAACAGGAACTACTAGCTCCAGGCTAAGCACAAAGCAATGGTTAACATCTCTTTCGTGCTTTTGTTAGAATTGATGTATAGCCTTTAATTGCTCATAATTAATGAAACCACATCCATTATCTGCCATGTTTTTGTATATATACATTGAGTTTGGCAATGTCTACCTATATTTACCTAAAGTATCATTTTCAGCAAACTGTTGCCCAGGGGGGAGTCTTGAAAAGCCCAGGACATAGCCTTTGATAAAGTTTGGACTGTATGTTCTGTAGAAACTTTTTTGAACATTGCTAAGGGAATTTAACTAAGAAGTTTTAGAAAAGTAGAAGTATATTTAAACTTCAGGATTAAAACTGATTGGAACTGATTTTTAGACACTGAAATTATGCCAAGAAACCCAAAATCATAGACACCCCTTACCTCGTAATAGACTTTAACACAATTCCCTTCTTTCATTGGACTTTGTTGCTTATGATCTATATTTTAATGTGAGTTATCCCCTCCCCTCTATTGTTTTAAAATAAAAAACAAGGCTGTATCAGAATATGGTTAGCTTAGCTATATTCTCCATTTTTAATTAATAACTAACATTTTGAATTTGGGATACTGCCTGAACTTGTTTCCTGAAGGTGAAAAACAGGCATTTGTGAATTCCTTTAACACCTCTGACTTCAGTACAAAGACAATTGTTGACTGACAAAAAATGATAAGAATCTTGTAAAAGTTTTTATGGGATATATGGGATAAAACAATAGGCAAAATATCTAAGTAACTAGATATTGCATGAGAAAAACCTATCAATGAAAGTCTCCAATTTAGAAGATAATGATTCCAGCAAATGTGTTACATATTTGCATAAGATCTTGCATAAGTCAGTTCTAGGGACATTTAGCCAGACTAATCCAAAAAATCTAGATTCTGAATGTTCTGTATCCAAACATCATTGGAGTCAATAGGGAAAACATTTGTGGTTTATTCTGATCCTTGTAGGGTAACTTCAGCATTAAAATGCATTAAAATGGCACGTGAAGACCACCAATTATCTGAGAAATATTTTGCTTAATAAAAAATGATAAAAATATGTACAAGAGTAGGGCAAGAAAATTTGTAGGACTTGAATTGCAACATGTGGGATTTCTCTTTTTCAGAAGGGTGGCACAAAGAGGTTGGGAGAAAAGAAAATGTGAGTGACACACTATGCAGTCCTATGCAGTCCAATGTGCATGCAGTCCAATTGTGATAACAAATAGCACAATAAAGAAATGACAGCCCTACCAACCAGAAAAGGCAATGCAGTTAAACTAGTGGGGTATGTAATGTGCTGACCACCAGCAGCAGTGATGTTTAATACTTGCTGATTTTTCTGCACTTCCAAGTAATCTTCCACAAAAAGTCCCAGTGACTGCAATATGCAGTGATAATCAGGGGTGTAGTTGTAAAAAAAGAAGAGGTGGCATGCACATCACTGGTATGTAAATGAGCCAGAGAAGTCAAAGCAACTGCTCGGCCAGAAGAAAAAGTGTCCCAACCCCACCAACACAAATATGCAAATGCAACTGTATGCAAACATTTCCACAAAGTGGTTTCCAGACGCTCCCATACATTTGAACGGGGGTAGTTGGGAGCTGATCATGTGGTACATCTCTGCAGTTTACTGCATGTCTTAAAGAGTCCTAATTCTACAGTCCCTGCCTGACAATGAGCCTGCATACAGTTCTAAACATCCTGCACATAACCCAATCTCTAACTATTTGCAGAAAATACATTATTCAATTACTGTAGTACTGACCCAAATGGCTGCTATTCTGGTTAAATATGACGGTAACTCGAATATGAACCAACGACTAGAATGATTTGCTGGCAGAGCCGAGTTGCACAAGATGAATGCTTGGATGAAAATCAGTGGATTTAAGCACAACGTTTCCAGTTTGTTTGGAGTGTACCTTTAAATAGTGCAGAAACACTTTTCTCTGTACTTTCTATTTCATGCAAAAGACTTAAAATTCATCTCAATGGGACTAAGCCAGTCCTAAAATATCCAGGTGTAGAACTGTTTCCAACGACACAGGAGGTAAACAAGTTCAGTTTTCATATATTGCTGCCAGAATGAAATATAGTGTGTAATTTCTGAAGATTGCCAGTGTAAGAAATAGGGGTAATGATTTTCTGCAGTAGCAGCAGGAGGAAGTATAATAGATGTGATTTATAAAGGAATATATTATTTGAATCATCAGCACAAGTAAAATAACACTGTAACACCCAATGACATTAGTGTCTCCTTCAGCTTTTAGTTCTTTTCTAATTATCTCCAGCTTACATATACAGTATCTCCAGACTGATTAGTATGAACATGTGACCTTGGAGCTACATTCTCCTATCCAGTATAAATAATAAGGAAAGATAAACTAGGGGAATAGAGGTGGTCCCCGGGTTACATAGGAGATAGGGACTGTAGGTTGGTTAAGTTAAATTTGTATGTAAGTCGGAACAGGTACATTATTTTAATAAATGCAATTAGGACAGATGTTTGTTTCAACAAATTATTAGGCAGCATGGTGTCGGTTACTGTATAAAACAACTGCAGTTTTCTTGGTCATTAAAAAGTTACTAGAGAACAGAACAGCAAAAGACTTTTTATGCAAGTCATGCAAACCACCCCCTCCCCCATCAAGTCTCTGTCCTGCAAACGAGTGAGCAGGGAAGCCCCGTTTGTATCTAGAAGTTGTCGAATGTCCTTAACTGGGGGACTACCTGTAATCATTTTATAACAATGCTCCACAAAAGGAAAATCTAGAATTTAATATGTTTTTTATAAAATACAAATTTGCCAAATAATAAATTGTCTGCTTTTTTGCAGCCATGTTCTGCTTCCTACCACAAACAACTAGATGCCATCTTGGATGTGGTGTCAACAGCTACAAAAAAATGTTATAATGGGGAAGGGAGTTTAAGGAAAGAGGAAGTTGGGCCAGCAAGGACAGGTATCAGACATTTCCAGGGAAGCTACATAATGGATAAATCCATGGAAAAAAGACTTGTAAGATATTTCTTTTGTACAATAGTTTTTTTAATGTTTGACCATTATTTTTTCCAGTTGCAAGGAGCCACCATTGATAGTAACTTGACACCCATCTATGATTACCCAAATGTGGTGGAGCCACAGCATTTCTATATTAGTGAGCTGTTCAAACAAAATTCTACCTTATGGCTTAGGTACATCGATGATGTGGTGGTAGTGCAGAGAATTTACAATGCTTTGATGAAGCATTAATTAAAATTGTCCCTAGGTTGCATGTTAGTAAGAAATGTTTTATAATAAAATACCTGCATTACCATAAAGGTAGGCATTGTCATGTACCTGGGTATAAATCTGTAGAAAGCAGGCATGATCAGGCAGATGGTCCACAGGAATGAGTACAAGGTTGGTGTGTCTAAAAGAAGGATTCTAAGAAGAAGGAGGCACATGTTAACACTCGAGGTCACAGGTGGTGCTAGGAGTGCCAGAAACACTTGGGGCCATAGAGATCACCAGAAACACTTGGGCTCAAAGGTGACACTCAACCTGGAGTGAAGAATAGTAAGTAAAGGAGAAGGAACAAGAAAAATATGGGTCAGATGGATTTTGGTTAGATCAATTGAGATCCCAAATGGCTATGGTGATTTTAGTTTTTGAAACAAATTATTTGGAATAACGGTAATGATATGTTATATTCTGTGAGGCTATATTATATGTTATATTATGTTTGTTTGAAGGATGGGCTGGAAGAGTCACATCTAAGGGAACAAGGGGTACAGAGTCCAAGCAGAAAGTTTAGATTTTACCTTTTTCATTCTCCTTGTATATCTTGTACACTGAATATCTGCAAGAGAAATATGTATGATATATAGATAGTCACTCCACACAGTCCAGTAATAGAGTGCTAGCTAGAGTGTAATGCCACTAAAAGCACAGCTATCAGCCATGAAGACCTTAAAGACTCATTTACATTGTTTGCCTTACAGTAAAACTCATGTTAATGGGTACCTTACTGCAACACACATTAACGTATGTTACATGTATTAGCTTGCTGCCGTTATTTTTTTAACAACACCCCAAAACCCTTAGGAAATACATGTGCATTGTGTGAAATCACTATGCATAATAATGCAGTACTCTGTGTAGAGGTGCTCTGGGAAAATTGTGCATGTTTTGGTGCATTTGCATGACATTCATTCGAATAACGTTTTTAACAAGTGAGCTATTGCAATGCACCAAGATACCGTAATATGAATGGGCCTTTCATGTTAGTTTTTTACAAACCAACATTTAGAACAGTTAGCCCAGATCCCTCAGACTGGTGCTCCCCGAGAGTAACCAGAAGCTGGAACAGAAACAGATCCAAGGGCTACAGAAAGTCCCCGGGCAAATCAACAGTTCTGCAATTAGGCATCTTTAGAAGAAGAGATCAGAGAAGAAAAAGTGATAAAATAAGAATGCTCAAGAGAGTACAAATAAAAAGCAGAGAAGCTGATTACCAAACTAAAGAGTAAGAATGTAGGAGAAAGAATGTGAACAGTGAATAAAGAAAAGTGAGAAGAAGAAGCAGTAAGGAGGTGAAAGCTGTTAGTACTGAAAAAGTCAGTGAAAGAAAAATTAGTTAAAGTCACAGTTAGCAATTCCATTAGGAGTTGTAATCAGCACATCTTAACTGGAGCTGATAAATTCGTTAATGACCTCATGAAAACTTCTGACAGCTTGTCTTTTATGCTTTGTAACATGTCCAATAAAGCTGCATGTATGCTGTAAATGGGGTCCATTAGACTAGGATTTATAGTGTCCATCAGCGTTGGATTTATTATTAGGCACAGTAGATAAGGTGTCAAAAACCAGTGCAAACAAAAATGCAGTTTATACCATTAAACATTTTGCAGGATTTATTTTAGGAAATGTTCTCCACCGCATGCCCAACCATTTGACCACTACCATAGATGCTGCTATGCAAAAGCCATACATTGTGATATGTGTGCCATATGTCAAGTTTGGAAGACAAATCACCATAAACATGGTGACCTTGGGACAACTAAAGAGAGCTTTACGCATGTCCCACATATAGGTAGTCTACCTAGATGTATAGAAATGTGCTATAAATTGCATTCTGAACTGGGAGTGAGAAAGGTTATTTAAAATATGATGCAAAAGAATTTCAAAAGTAATCTGTGCCAAAAGATATTTTGCTGACCCAACACTTTTGTTGAAAACGTGAAAATACTATGCTCATTTTACACATATGGCAGGTCATGCAAGCAACAATTTAATTTGTTACCATTGGGTTTTCCATTTTCCCTAAGTTATCTTCAGTCTGACAGTTAAACTGTAAAATTGCCAAAAAATATATGAGATGTATATTTATGATTAATGATTTTCTCCTAGAAATGGATAGCCCTGGAGGAATCTTTTATGTGAATTTGTCCTAAACAATAAAATAGATTTAGGTGCAAAAACAGAAGGCTGGGGTTTGATAAGTGGAAATGGCACAGTAAAAAGACAGTTTTCCTGGTCAGAAATTGTTACAAAGCCTTCAGAAACACAACATATTAGCCGCTATTAACAGAATAAGTAAAACATTTTTTTTTGAGGGGAATCATTTATAAATATGTACCCCAATTAAAAAGTCATAAAGTTATCACCTAAAATAGTAAATACAACGAAGGCAGCAGAAAATACATTTCTCCACTCCATCTGGATCCCACTATTATTTGGCATTTCCCCTGAGCCAGGCTCTGTGCATGTTAATGCTCCGCCATGAGAGCCATAAGTGCTCCTACTGACAGAGAAGAAAAGACCCAAACTAATAACTTTTATTTTCTGTCAAGTCAATTAAGTTGGCCTCTATCTGTCTTTATTAAATTTGGGTCACAGTACATCTTTCTATAGTAAAGTGGGGCCAATATAGGAAAGAAATTGTTCATTTTTAGTTATAACAGACAACTTCTGGAAAGATGAAACATTTAGAATGTAATGTTCTAAGATGCTCTCTATCATAATATTTGAAGCCCAACTTTACCAAAATAACAAACTTCAGTCTTGCACAGTTGTTGGCTGGAATATACATTGCTTTACCTTACCAAGTCTCTTTGTCTCCTCACAACATAAGTACCTGAATAGTTGACTAGCTTGTAAAAGCTGGTATTTCGGTGGCCTTCCTTTAAAGCCTCAACTTCTTGGTGGTTACAAACTTCTCTGCAGTTTATAAGCTGTATCTTTTAATAACCACTGGCCTGACATTCAGAGTTTTCTATCATTTACAAGGATTAGTGTTGCAAGGCTAGAAAGGGCGTCCCATGAATGTTGCCCCATGAAGGTTTTTATTTATCCTTTTTTTGAAACATTGAAGATGCTTTGCAGACTATCCTTGCTGCTTTTGCAGTTTTTAAGCTTTGCAGCCTAACCAAGCTACTTCTTCAGTTCAAATGTAGGCCTTCATATAAAAATTAATACCCAGCAAAACATATCCTACACAACTTATATCAATTGTTCCATGACCTTTTAAAAAAAGATGTGGTGGACAACTAGTATAAGACTAATCTGACCCAACAGTAATTTGCAAAAAAACATTTAACAGCAAGGTAAATAAAAATCTGTCCTTGCAAAACTTGAAGAGCACCAATCAAAGACTCTGAAATATTGAGTGGCGAGACTGTAGAGCAGCTCATTTCTCAGCTCTCTAGGACAAAGGAAAAACCAAAGCTCATCTAGTTTATGGAGAGCTTTGTTTTTGGTTTATGAAAATAGTGTTACTGGATGTGGCTTAGGAAAGGGTAAAAAAAATTCACCAAAAAGTAGAAGCTGAGAACAGAATTGGAATTGTAACTCATAGAAACCAATCAAAATTATCTCTACCTAAACGTGTAGGCTTGTATCAAACCTGTAATCATGTAGCTGAGAGCAACTCATCAGTTTTTTTTATCACTAACAGGCCATTCACGTTCTGCCTATAGAATTCATCTGTTGCTGGCCAGACCTAGAAAGATGGCAGGACCATGCTAAAGCCTAATGGGGTTGCTTTTTCACTGGCTTGAACCCCTAAACAAGAAAGACACCCCTTTGGCTCTCCTTTAAAGTCATATTCAATCAGGTAATTGCTCCACCTTAACCACTGCAGTAAAGCTGTGATGATCACCTGGCACTTGAATGTGCACACATCCACCTAAAGGTCATACAAAGTCTACAGAATGTACACAGTGCAGAGAGAAAAAAAAATACCAAACTGAAATAAAAGTATAAAAAGAGTTTGATTCTTCTTTCATTTTCCTACATTATAAAGAGTAAAACCGGATTTATTTTTGTTCTATGCTTCTTTGTTCCTCAATAGGTTGAAATCACATTACCATTTCTATAACAGTAGAACAAGTTTTAGGTAATATTTCAGTGATATTTTCTTAAATTGCAAGCTGCAATGTATTTGCAATATAGGAATAGTGTAAAAAAATGTTTCTCAACTAAGATTCCTCCAGAGGCTGCTAGGGGTTCCTTGAACCATTAGTAACAGTTCCAGTGACACCAATTGTATCTTTAGCTGTACACGTGACATTTTTCACACTGGCCAGCAATGTAGGAGGTATTCTTCCCATTCTTCACCAAGCCAGTGAGCTGTGAGCTGTGGATATAGTCCTGAGGACCTGAAAGTTATTTTAAGGGGTTCCCCTGAGGTAAAAAGGTCGACAAACACTGGTGTAAAATGTGGTCCTGGTGCACTTACACTGCCTCTACATGTACTGTTTATGTACTTTTGTGAAGGACTTCAGGCGTCAGTTAGAATTGTTCTATTTGTATCTATCTGTAAAGTTCTGGTTAATAAATACAGGAAATAAATAAGTATTCCAAGTATTCCATTTCTGCACAGAAGTGCAATGTATTTACAAGGTAGCTCTCTAACATCTGTCAATAATAACTTTGGAGATCTAACTACTGTATCATCCAGGACACAAAATGTTCTTAGATTCCATAAAAATGATCCACAATATTGAATGCTGGACTGAAAATAACATTCCATGCCGTTTCTAGCCCCAAGCACATTTATTATACACACCAGATAGTGACTGCAGTGTTTCATCCTAAATAATTGAATGTGTAAATTCTAATTTACTTTGCCATGTATCACTGGTGGATTCTTTCTTCTAGTTTGAAATTTAGCTGAACACAGCATGTTTTACCAGGGATATCACACCTTCAGCACTCACACATTGGTCCTTTCTTAGTGAGACCCAACCACATGCACAGATCGCTCTTTCTCTAGTTAGATGCCACACCAGTACAAACATTACCCATAACCATAACCATAATCCACTTAACAAATTGTATATTATAGTGTCCATGTCTTCCCAGCAGGCATCACTATATGAGCAAAATTCTGAATGAGTTTGGTATTTGGACTGGTAAACATTGTCTGTTGTGAAATGTAGGAAAGCTTCTGTTGGCCAGCTAGGTTCAAGTGGTTGATAAATGGGAACATTTTCTTCTATTGCATAATAATTCTGCAGAGTAGAAAAAAAAAAATGTCAGAGAGTGTGGTATGTTAGCTGCCATGAGCAAGTTCTTGAGAATGTGCAATGTGTGCCAAAATTTATATGCAAGGTACCCTTGACAGAAACAAGGAAACCAGGAAGAACATAAAAGTATACTGGAAAGCAGGACAATTATTATATTATTTTAAGAAAAGAAGCTGTATGCAGTTTGTAAAAAATGGTATGGTATAAAAAATGGTATAATATTAGACTGTATATGTGGTGTAAAAAGTAGGTATAGATGGACAATGTGCCAAACTAGAACTTAAGGGTTGTTTTGCATATCCCTACCTACTATTCTAAAATGAAAAAAAAAATTCCCTAATTTTTGGAATTTGCAATAGAAGGAGCCCTTAAAATACATATGGTACATATAGTGCCAGAGTGTAAGATTTTTAGTTTGGGATTGGGTGTTCCACTTTGTCAATAACGCTTCCTTTTCTGGCTTAAGCCGTCATCCAGCTGTTCTATCGTTGCTCTTCCTATAACTCTTACTTCCAGACTTAATCTCTAGAGATACCCAGCCTACTATATTTCAGTGCATCTAACTAGGTGCTTCAAAGGTACTTGATTCTTGTTCACAGTTTCCAAACACTTCTATCCATAGAGTCTTTTTGGCTGTGTTTAAAATGGCCACCTAACTTTCACAAGCAAGGAGCATTGCCGATTTGCAGACTTTCCCAAAATAAAAATAGGAAAAAGGCAGCAACTAGACAGAGGGACACTGGAGCTTAACCCCCACTGCTTCCTTACCTCTGCCTCCACTGCTGGGGGCACTAGTTTTATGACAAGTATGTTTTCACCAGTGGTTGGATCACTATATATATATCAGGCACCATTTATGTCATGGACACCTCTAAGAAGTTAGGGATTACATTTCTCTTTAAGTCTACCAAAAATATACAAACATTTGGATGTATTTTCTATCCACATATTTCTCTTTGATATGTTTTGTTCTAATAATAAAAAGCATTCTGGATTTTGTAAGGCCTCTTTTGGATGTAGTTTCATCATCTCCTTAAAAAATTATATTCTCTGTCACACTGCAGAAGTTTACTGCCTCCACTCTCCCCACTGCCCACTTGATCATATATAACACACAAACATTAAAGTACATGCACAATATAAAGAAAATTCCTACAAAAAAAAATTGCAAATGCACGAGAATATCACATTCACCAACCTGCACGGATTCCTAAATGTACTTCTGAACAGGAAATTTTGCTAGTATATAGTTAAAATTACGTTGATTGTTTTTAGCTTGGAAAGGGTCGGAGGTTTGGCAGGTTCTTGGCACTAGTCAATACAAAAATGATATCACTGAACGGTTGCAAAGAACTATCTTACATGACTTTACAGATTAATAGCCCTTTGTGGTCGGAAAAAGTGTAAATAAAATGACCAGTTTTTTGGCTGGTGGATCCATTTTTTTTATGTGACTTACAAGCATTAATAATGCCATCCAGTAGCCTCTTAACAAAGGAGCCAACACAGGTTTGATGGCATGAATCTGTCTTTTTACAAGCATGGCATCAAACAGTACATTTCCTGGGTGGAACACTGCCAAATATGTATTAATAGGGATCCCACACTCGGCATTGACCAAGGTCATTGATTTTAAAGGAATGGTGTTCTAAAATGTTGTATGGTAGGGTGAACATTTTTTCATTAATGCTATTTTAAAACCACCCCTGCTCCAACTGATTGGCTTTGTGATGATTCTCAGTTTATATTCTACAGTACAAATTATGATTACTGTCATAGTATACTTCCTGACAATACCTTCATCTGCTTTAATTCCCAAATGGACAGAACCATCTGAGATCAGGAATTAGGCATCTCTTTCCTGAACCGAGATTTTGTGCTTGAAATGATACAATTGTGTAAATCCTAGTATGTGTGCAGTTTTCAGCTGTGCTTACCAATGTATTAAACAAATCATCCATACAAATCCATACAGCAGCCTCTTACCTTGTGACGTGTTACTTGAGGAGAGGAAATGCTTTCTTCTGCCCGCAGCAGATTGGTGACATCACTCAGGCCTAGGCAAAGCCATTTGATTGGAGCTCAAGGATAGGTTTTAAATTTGTGTATAATGTTATCAGTGCTGCATATTATGTTGGCATTTTATAAATACAGTTTACTAATAATAATAATCTTAAAGCAGAAGTAGACTGGGAAAAAACTCACCTTTACCTCCGCAGATCCTTTGATCCCTCCAGGGGTTTCTTGGAGCCGACCCCGCGTCGTCCCAGTATCTTCCTTCATCCTGACGTGACGTGGAGGAAGCACCCGGCACCCCCATCTTCCTCCTATATCACCCAATCTCATACTGAGCAGGATCGGGTGACGCAGATGGAAAAAAAAGAGTGACAATCTCAATGCGAAGGTGTGAGATTAGAATTTTTTTATCCTATGAAGAAAAAGCTCTTTCTTCTCATACCCATGCAGAGAAGGAGCAGCCAGAAGTCTCCTGGGATCCATGACATATGTATCCTAAGAGGCTCTGCGCTCCCATTCTGGGGGAGGGTCTTTTTTTTTTACCCCCTCCCGTCAAAAATAAATAAATAAAAGGGTTGTTTAGCTATTTATGTAAGGAAAAAAAATTGTTTAGGTCCGCTTTAATAATGTGATTGTGTCCAACAATCACACAATTAAAAAGATGACTCTCTAAATTCAATTGTGGCCTGTAAGTAATGTTCCTCTGCAGAAGGATTCTCTGTGGATAAAACCTTCAGGTTTCATTATTATGTAATATTTTACACAGTGCACACATATTTTACACATTATTATGTATTACACATATTTTACACATTATTATGTAATATTTTACATTTTACATTTTACATATACAGATTGCAGGTTAGAAAGAGGCTAGGTTCAACAAATTCTGTAGAAGTCTAATAAAATATACATTTTAGAATAATAAATGTGAATTGTGACTGCCTAGTTTGTATGTTAAGTATGCTAGAAGCATCTCATGCCAGTAATAACTGCACATAATATCAATAAAATGCACAATAAGTACAAAAAAAAATCAGCCTCAAAATGTAATGACCAATTTGAATGGCAGAATCTCTAACAATTATATAAATGTAGTTTTATAGCTCATGAAATAATGTTTCTGAATAATAAACATAAAATGCATGCAAGTTGCTTATTCCAGGAAGCAAAGCTAAAATCCAGAAATTGCCGGGAAATACTAACAATAAATGCATAAAAATCAATATTTTAGCATGTATTAATGGTTTCTACTTAGCCAGAACTGGATGACATGCGACACACAGGCTTTTGTCCATGGTCAGCGAAAGATAGAAGGCAGTTTGTATTCTGAATAATTTCATAATATACATCTGGTAACCAGAAATTAAAAAGAAATAATTCAATTAGGACATGTAGAAGTAGTAAGTATTTAAATACTTAAATGCATTTTTATATTAAATAAAAAGGAACTAAACTAAAAAGTGCCTAAACCAAAAAAAATACACTTACTTTCAATCCCGCAGGGCAGTCTGATCCATCTGGAGGTCTCTTCCATCGGGTCCTGCGTCGCCCCGGCACCCGTCACCGAGCCGGCCCGCAGGGCGGCGTCATCTTCGCCTCTTCTTCCTGGTTCTTCTTCCTACGTCACCCAACCCAGGCACGAGATTAGGTGATGTAGGTTGGAAAAAAACTTGCCGATCTCCCTGCACATGCATGAGATCAGCAAATTTTTTTAATTTCACGAAAAGGCTCCCTTTTGCGCAAGTCTGAGATGCTCAGGCATGCAAAGAAGGAGCACCCAAGAGCCTTCCGGGATGCGTGACGTAGGTATCCCTGGAGACTTTGTGCTCCCATTCATTCTCGATCGCCTAGACGGTGCTGCACCTTTTTATTTGAGAAAAAATGTTTATTTCTCTAGTGGTTGAACTTGATGGACTTATGTCTTTTTCAACCTGACCTTTTATGTAACTGATAATACAGGAGCTCTAGCTCTGACTTCGCAGGGTGCATAGGACCTCTAAAAAAGACCACTGCTTCCCATGCAGAACACAGGTCCTTATCTGCTGCAAGGTCAGGCTTTTCTCTGCTGTGGTTGCTTTTACATTAAACTAAACTGTAAGAATTTGCATATTTGTTACTTTGATGCACCTGGAATATATTTAGCTGAATTAAACTAAACACTTAAATGGGCTTTAAAGCTGAATTTCAGCCGGATATAAAAGACATAAATGTTTTCAGCTTGGCATTTAATAATGCATGATTAAATTTAGCTGGGGAATGAACAAGACCTATAAGTGTTACTTAACTGCAGCATAGAAAAAATGAGGTCCATTGCCCTAGCAGATAGCTTCAACTTTACTTTCTGACTCTGCCCCTTCTATAATACTGGTATTCTTAATCTCCTGCTTCATTTTCTATTATTTAAATGTAATGAAATGTATTTTAGATGTATTTATTCACCAGTAAATGGATTTTGTAAGGTAATTATTGATCATGTTCTATGTTCAGTACAAATACTCGGTGTGACCACACTACGACTTCAAATAGATGGGTCACATAAGAGGTGAGTTTTGACTGGGGACCTCTTGGAAAGGAATGAGAAGCCAGGACTATGACATTGATATCATGCTTCTGTTATTCAAAAAAGCTGCACAATTACCTGTGCATACCTCGACTTACCATTTGGATCATGAGTGAAAATTACACACTATTTAGATGTGTGTACATTTCATACTCCTGACCATTGCAGTCTATTAGTATATTATAAGTATATTATATACGCTGAAGTTCTTCTTATTGTAGACTGTGTATAAATTACATTTATTGAAAGTCATGGTTTTACAAGAATAGTAATAAAAACATATTCGTTGGCTAATAGAACCATGACATATGTGTGTTGTGTATACAGAGTGTAGGCTCAGGTTAATCATGGCCTTCCGCAGAGTGCAATTTGGCCATATTCACCATTCAGGATGGAAAGTTATATATGGGAGTATGCCCACAGGAGCCCCAGGTCTTTAACAATCATAGAAATGCCCTAATAGCATCACTGTAACAGAACATACACTGTGCATGGCGTGCCCAAAAAAAGGCAAGACGAAGGAAAATGATTAGTCACCAACATTGTCTGGATCTCACAGCTGATGTTTTCCCTGGCCTATCATGATTTGTTCTGTGTAGGGGCAGCCAGTTTGGTAAAAGCAAGGCTTTGCTTCCTCATGTCAGATCTGTCATCTGATGATTGGTGATTTGGTAACTTTTTAGGAAATACTTAAACAGAAGGGGAGGTTCAGATAGCACAGATCTAAATAATTATTAGAGCAGAAGCATTATTGCACTGCCGATCCCCAGGTACAGCTTCCTCTCCAGCAAGGAGAACAGTGAGTGAGCTGGAAAGTAATGACATCCCCAAATCTCACCTTAAAATATCATGAGCAAAATAATAACATATTACGCAACGCTTTACAAAGTTCATAATGATGTCACTAGCTACCCCTCAAAGAGGCTCACAATCTAATGTCCCTACCATAGTCATATGTCATTAAAACAGTCTAAGGTCTATTTTTTTGGAGGGGGATGAACCGATCTGCATGTTTCTGGTATGTGGGAGGAAATCGGAGTACCTGAGGAAACACATGCAAACACAGGGAGAATGGGAAAACTCCATGCAGATAGCGTCCTGGACAATATTTGAAGTTGGGACCTGTAGCTGCAAAGGCCAGAGTGCTACTACTGAGTCACTGTGCTGCCCGTGCCAGTAGTGCTAGTAGTACCAGTAGTGCCCGTAGTGCCAGTAGTACCAGTAATACTAGTAGTGCCAGTAGTGCCAGTAATACCAGTAGTGCCAGTAGTACCAGTAGTGCCAGTAGTGATCTCATACAGTAGCTATACAACTATAAAACTCAGGGCACATGATTAACTAGGCACAGGAATTGGTGGAATTTACAAAGGTATGGCATACCAAATCTTAATTTTTTAAGTTCAGGTCCTCCATAAGATAAATCAAAGTTCAATTAGCCAAATCATCGCTATTGTATCTAAACCACTGGATTGGCATGATTGCAAGGGAAATGGCAATTTCACAAGTATGGCTCACCAATAGCAGCATATATATTTCTCATTTTAGGCGGATATTGTGTGTCTGATTTCATTTCCTAGCACCTTTCTGCAGATGTGAAAACTTCCAACACGTGCCAACTGCAAACCATTAAGGTGTGTTTTGTGCCTCAGTATTTATCTGTTGTAATATTTGCTGGTTTGTCACCAAGGACGTGGCTGCAGTAAGCACAGAATGCTGAGTTGAAAGGTATTAAAATGATCATCTGAATTAATGTTCAGCTCGTTAAACATTCTAAGCACCTCCTAAGAGATAATTACACACAAAAACTGCATCTCCAGACATTGAATTTATAGAGGTGTGAATTATTTAGCAAACTCTGTGACGCCAAGGCGACTCTGTATGTTTAAATAATCAGCATTGCTCAAAGAAGTGTTCTTCTTGAGGTGACAGGCAGGGCACACCTATTCTTTTAATTCTAATAGATAATGCAGATGAATTGATTTATCAGGATGGTGCAATCATGTGCCATGTTCTGGTATTTGTTTTCCTATTTGTAATTAGAACAAGATTTATACGTTATATAGCAGTTTTAATATAAGAACATTACAAAACACGTTACATTATAGCATAAGGTAATTTTAGCAGTATGCAGTTTCTATAAAAGATTCACTAAAAAGATTGTAACTTACATCATCCTATAGATTTCTGCACATCAGCCACAAACAAATAGCCTGCAGAAAGATCAAACTTTTTAAAGTGAGATTATTTTAAGTAGGGTTTTCGATCTTTTTTTAACACGTGTGCAATATAACTTAGGCAATCTTGTTTGCTAAACATCCCTGTTGTAACTGTCTTTTGTTGTCTTCCAGTTGTCATGGCAGGTAGAATGCAGTTCAGAAGAAGTTCAATCGCAAATGTATCTTTCAATAAATTCTATTGCAGTAGTATGTCAAATGGATGTTAGACTGATGCCATTGGTACAGACCCTATTGCGTTTGGAATCTTACAGCTCAGGCTTACAGCTTGTATATATATATATATATATATATATATATATATATATATATATATATAGTGTCCCAAAAATGTCAGGGAAAGTGTAGTAATGGCTCCAGGGAAAGAGAGTGATACTTGTATAGATTATCTTGAGAAGGAAAAACGGGGACTTTAGCCCTGGAGCTGGCCAAGGGAGTGAAAGGGTGGGTTCCTTGGCCCAACCCTGATTTGGAATATATCCACCTGCACTCAGGTGCTACAGGGAGATGATAGCAGGCTGAAGGGAGCAGTCAGAGGCTGAAGGGCAGCCAGAGGGTTCCAGACTGTGAAGGGAGCCAGAATCTGTTCCTGGAGGGGGAGGGAGCCAGAGAGGGTTCCAGGCTGTATGAGAGGGGACAGAGCTCCAGGAAAGCCAGCGGGCAAACAAGACTTGTACTGTGAGTGAGACAGTGTTGTTTTTGAGTGTTCGAGAGACAGGGCACCCAGTGAGGAAGCTAGACGCCCAACCGGGCCATTGTTGTTTATAGTTTTTACTTTAAAGTGCTGGAGAGTGTGCTGTAACCCTGGGCTAAGGAAATAAAACTGCTGGTATTTTGGACGTTGGATGTCTGCTGCATCTTATTTGCCCTGTAAGCATCCCAGTAATCTACCACAATATATATATATATATCATGTTGTTCCTTATTTTATTTTCATTACATTGGAACCGTCCTATTTACAGATAATTTAATGTCTGAACCAACTATGCTGGTATTAAATTCCTAAAGAACCATGTGAGTGGGAATACTTCTCAAGCCAGAAATATTGCATGTTCCAAACAGACAATACAAAGTACTAGAGGCTGGTGAGTAGTGGATCCCTTCCACCTGACTACTTATGATCTATTTACTGCCTAGAATCAGGAAGCAACAGAGAGTCTTCAGGAGTTGTGGCAGTGTAATTGAGCCATAAACTTGTTATTGCCGCACTTCCAGACAGAGGATGAGAGCTGAGAATTAAATATTGCTGGCAAAATGACATCAATCAGGGCTCTCTTGCAGGATATGTTCTGCTGCCATTCTGTGAAACGGGAAAAAATAACATTTGTTCTTTATATATATATATACAAAGCAGCGTCCTCTTCTGCAGGAAGTACAATGAGTCTATTTAGTCCATTTATAGCTTTGCATCCTGACTTCAGACATGACTATTTGTGGAATTGAGTTCACAACTTTCTGTAGGCATTTTTGCATCACTAAACTTAATATACTGCAATCAAACAAGAACAATCTGAGCTAAGAAAAAGAACTTATTTCCTATGACAATGTGAGGGCTATAGCTGTGAACAGTCCTACATTTTAAAGAAATACACCTGAGCATAGGTTTATTTTAATTTTGACTGCATACCAAAAATATGCAGTTAGGTTAATTGGCTTTCCCTCAAAAATTGTCCTTTGACTTCTATAACATATGACTACAGTAGGGACATTAGTTTGTGAGCTCTTTCGAGGGACAGTTAGTAATTTGACTATAAACTTTGTAAAGCGCTGCGTAATATGTTGGCCCTAAATAAATACTGGCTGATAATAATATTAACATACAAAAACCTAAACAAGTACAAGGAAACTGTCTTCCTGACTAGTGTTGGTCGAATATCTCATTATTCGATTCGACAGCTATTCGATCGAATAGGGGGATATTGTTTGGGTGGTCAAACGTCGAATTTGAACACCATTAAACTCCATAGGGGGAAAATTCGGGTTGTTTTTCAGGACTGTGTAGAACTGCAAGAGCAATCAGAGGAGCAGAGCTGACAGGGAACATTTCGGTGAACCGATTTTGCAAAACTATCAGAAGATCGAGAAAATTATAACAGGAGGATTCACAGGATTCCCTGGGAATCCTCCTGTTTGCAATCCCCGGGGCACTGGAGGTTAATTAACCTCTGGTGCCGCAGATCGCACACTGTTCCCAATGAATACAGCCAAGGCCGCATTCATTGAGAAGATCCCCAGTACTAGAGGGTAAATGGGGATAAGGCTCCCCATTAATATACCTCTGGTGCTCTGTGATTGGCTGGGGAAAGGAAAATCCTGAGGACGCTTGAGCTGTCATTAGGGTTTACCTTTCCTCAGCTTATCACAGAGCACTAGAGGTGATGAATGGGGAGACTTGTCCTCATTTAACCTCTAGTGCCCGGGGATCCCACACTGACAGGTGGATTCCCAAGGCTGTGCAGCCGTGGGAATCATCCTGTCATTGTGGGATAACCTGTAAAAAAAATAAAAGTTAGTTACACAAATCACACACATTTAATAAATTACTTTAACATTAAAGCCTCTTTTTTTAACACATTTTTTTACACACGAATTTGCGATTTACGAAGTCGAATCCTGTGTTTTTCAGGTCGGGTCTATTCAAATTCGAACAGCCATATTCAGGTCGACTATAAGGACAACCCAAATTCAAACACCAACACTATTCCTGACATATAATTTGTGATTCTGAACAACCAGTTGTGTGATCCAGTTATCCCAACCAGATACTGAATCAAATCTATAGTATATCATAACCTGGTTAAACACATATTACCAGCCTGCTGATTGGATGAAAAAAGGAACAAAAGCCTGATAATGATGTCATTCCTCTGCTCCAAGTCTCATCAAAAGATATATACTATAGCATGGTCTGACTGGTTCCTTGGGTTGGCCCTCTTTCACCCTTCTAAGGGGGTGTTTTTTGTGATTTATTACCATACAATTATACTGTGGTTGATTCACTTTTTGGACCAATGCCTTATTTAATGTTCAAGCTTCTGGACTCAAACTAAAATTTACCATGTACCATAAAGAAGCAGCATTGCAGATCTGAATGAATAGTACAAAGAATGGAATATTCTCATTAAGAAAATGCAGGAACAAATAGTAAACTGCAATACGTCTTTAGTGTATTAGCGTTTCCAGGCTTCCAGACTCTCAGATGTTATGAATGATTTTCTCTATGCTGTAGATGTATTATTCACTCATTCACCACTGCAAGCTTCACTAATTGATTTTCCCTTTTGCCGTTTTGCCATTCAGCATTTGCGGGAAAATTACTTATGAGTAATTTCTATTGGTTCATTTAATTATTTCATCCCAAATATTCAATTATGCTTCATTTAAACAGCATCTGAAATATATTTTAAATGATTGCTTTGTAAGTAAACAGAATGCCACATTTTTTTATATTTAGATTTAACTTTTTGTTTTTTTTTGTTATGTTACAATCAGATTTATTTTCTCCCTTCGCATATTTTACATGTTTTTTGAAGAGATGTTATCAATCAATTAAATCCACCATTTTCATATTCGGGTATCAATGATTTTCTGTGACAAAGGTATATTAGAGAAAGTAGAAGTAAAAACAGGCAGTAAAGATGGCAGAAGAACAAGGCCAGAAGATGTAATAAAGTTTACAGCAAGTGACAGACAGAAGGGTCCAAATACAGTTCAAGTTGTTTCTAGGAAGCAAGAAATAAAATTTAAATAATGCAAAAATTGTTTACTTCTCAATAAAATTTACATATGACAAAAAAAGCAATAACACAGAACATAGTACTTGGCTCATAAGCCCTAAACAGATACTGCAAATAGCAAGATTTCTAGTATATGGGTGTCTAGTAGTTGGTTGCTGTAATTTCAGTATTCACTGACGCGTTTCGCCTAAACAGGCTTCCTCGGGGGCAATGTTGACATGCAAATTTCTGGATACTGGTCATGAGTTTAGGCATTGTGCTTCTGAAACCATGCAACAAATTGTACCGATGCTTGCTGGATCACCCAGGTTCACTGATGAAAGTGTATCCTCTCCAGCCTTGGAGAGCTTTATTAAATCAGGTCCATTGGTCTAGGGCTGGCACACTGTAGCTACATAAGTAAGCAAAGAACTCTTTAACCCACTACACTCTGCTATTAGCCATACAGGTATCAATGCAGAAAGAACCTATAAACAGACGCAAGCTAAATATGCTGAAGTCCATTTATAGTTTAGGGCAGGTGTGCACTGCAATGTGACCTGAACTGTAGTGTTGAGTTATGATTAGCAGGTTCTAAAGGTTCAAGGCTGATCCAGGTTCTGATTTCTGTGTGCTTTCCTGATCTCCTCATCTCTCGATAAGGCTGGCCCTAGATGTGACAGTTTATTCTTTCTATTGTCAGGAATCGCATAAATGATCACAAGTAATCACCAGAAAATCTACCACTGATACATCAAGAGGAAAATCATAATTTGTAGTCTGAAACTGGGCAATAAATAGACAGTATTTAATTCCTACTGCCATTTCCTAAAGCACAATAAAATAAATCTACCTGCCTGCTTGGAATATTTTAGGTACACTCCCTTCTCCCAACTATATTGCAGGCATCTGCAGTATTACCTAGTCCCCTTCTGGATTCAAGACGTTTGGCCATCTGGAAATCCTGCTTCCATGTACATATATAACTGCAAATATATAACACTGATATTATTATCAATGTGTGTTATTAATAGATATTTATGCAAGCAGAAATATTTGCATATTACATTCCCATGATCTGTTTTTTGTGCTGTTTTTTTTCTTTCAATGCAAATCTAATTAATGTACAGTACTGCATATTATGTTGGCGCTATATAAATCCTGTTTAATATTATTAATAATAATAATAATAATAATAATAATCTGTGAGTTGGTCGGATAATAGAAAACAGTCCCCATGCGGCTGCTATCCAACAATCAATAAGCAGGGAGGTAGAGTGATTGCAAATTGATTGTTTTAGTGTTTTTTTCCTGTAGTGGCTTATCTATAAATGACTATATGTCATACAATAATATATTTATGGAAAAGCAAGCATATAAAGGTGAAAAAAAAGTCCTATGAAAAATTTTTTTAAGGCAAACATTCTTTGATGGAAAATCTTCCATTTGCAAGTATTTTAAAAGGCAGTGATTGATTCTCCACCAGTGAATGTTATCTAAATTTCAGATTTAATGCTATCAATAGACTTTTATATGGCTCCTGCCTGACAAAAGGCATGTGTATTTAAAATAATATTTCAACGTGTTAATGACATGTACTCTACCTATTTCATGAGAAGTGTAAATTCCAATATGTACTCATGGACCGATAAAGGGGTCAGGCAAGCCATAAGAACAAGACCAGTTGAATGTGACAAATTACTATTGGATGTACAATGACCTAGATAAATGAGATCCCTTACAGATTTGTTAAGAGTTTAGGTTTCAGGTAGATCAGTTTGTGGTTATAGTTAATTGATAGGCAGATAGGCAAGTTAGGATTCAGGTTAGTTAGGTAGCCAGGGGGTTTATGTTAGTTAGGTAGGCAGGAGGGTTAGGTTAATGATTAGTTAGGTAGGCAGGAGGTTTAGGTTAGGGTTAGTTAGATAGGCAGGAGGTTTAGGTTGGTTCTAGGAGGGAAGTGTTAAGGTTAGACACTGGAAGTTTAAGAGTTAAATATAGGCACCGCTAAAAATGGGGGGGGGGGGGGTTAGAATAAGCAGCAATATGTGATTTCAGCAGAGAAGGGAACAAAATCTGATGGAATACTGGCCCTGAAAGGAGGGACATATATAGTGAATATTAGATTAGACAGGGAGCTTTGGAAGAAGTTGCTTTTGAGGCAGGCCTAATTGATCACACGCAAATTGCTGGGACTTTTAGTGTGTAGGTTATAGTTTTACTTTACATTAAATTCATTGGGAAATCAGGGGGTCCTGGGGGAGGCAAAGCACCTGACTAATCGGCCCTGTTTGAGGTAAGCGATTCCCACTGTGCTAGGTAGTCACCTCTACAACCATTAGTGCCTATAGGCATGTGGCAAATCCGGCCCTGCCATTGCTTATAAAATTTCACCTCTGATCATAGAGGAGAATTTTGTGATGAACCTTTCTCTGCCCATTTCAACCCATTGTTCTATGAGCCCAGAATAAAACATCAGTTGATGTGGTGAAAATGACAGTAATTAAATATAAAAAGAATATATAGCATCGCTAAGAAACAGCTTAATATATTACAAATGGTAAAGATATTGGTCCTGGAAGGCAAATTTAACTAAACGAAGCACAAAACACATGCTGTCAATGTTGGAGACATGAGCTGCAGTCATTTCTTTATTGGACATTAATAATTTACCGTATATGTTGATCACTAGGACACAAGATGACTCATATATACTACGAAGAGCTGCTGAGCTCTAACAGCTCCTATTGATATGAATATCCTCCGATATACAAGACAATTCAAAAGTCAGCCTCAGCATATTTCTCTGCATGGAATATTGTACATGAGGCTAATGCAGTCAGTGCATATCGTGCTGTGTTCAAATGTAAAATAAATGTAGATAAGGCATTGACCTACAATAAAAGCATACCATTAGTGATGAACAAAGGGTAAATGGCTTATGACTAAACTCTGATTACAGCCAGCACATATCATAGGCAGGGCATCAGACCTGCCTTCATCTTCATAAAAGAAAATCTATGTAAAGGTTCTCTACACAAAAACTTTAATCAGTGAAAGGAAAACTATGTGTTCAACCAATGCCTGTCACCATATATATGGGAGTGATTCCAGCTGACTTCCCTGGCAAGGTCCCTGGGCTGCTTTGTTACCTGCACAGCATAGGGAGCACCATCATGCAATGCTGCAATGTTCTCCTTTCCAAGCTCTAAAGTATGATTTGACCAAAATATGTTGTAAAATTTTACCTACCTACAATAAATAAAAAATGGATTTGGATAATTTGTCTCTAAATATTCTTTGGATACTTCTACACCTCTTAATAAATGGTCAATGGATTCTTTATCAAGGTTGCCAGATGGTATATCTGACTTTATTGGTTGCATAACATACCACAAAATATTATGAGCAAAATAGTCAAGAAACAATCAAAATAGATTTGTTCTAAATTTCTATTAAATTAAATGTGTTTAAAATTCTAAAAGATGAATTGGAGAGGGCTGATTTGACTGAAAATGATCAATAGGTGCCTTAAATCAGGGGTCCACGGCCCACTACTGGCCGTCTGACAGCTGGGCCATGAGTGTCAGGAGAAGGACCCTGCTTGGGGGGCAGTGGCAGGTTCTGGTATCACGACATCACTCTGGGGGAAGTTTCTTCGCCTTTGAGTGACACATGACTGCCCGCGCATGCGGGAGCTAGAGTCTGTATATTTAATGGTCTGTGAGCTCCAAAAGGTTGGGGACCCCTGCCTTAAATGACTGTGGATTGGCATTGTGCTAAGCTTAACCACTATCCAGGACAAGCTTAACCAAAATCTAGCAGCACATCTCAGGTATAAGATTGCCATAACAGTTCTTTGATCTTTTTTTTTATAACAATATTGACCATGAGTCCCATTTTTATCCAAAAGCCCAGTAAAATACCACATAGGCATCACAGCTACTCCTCAGGAAAGCCCTTTATACTGTTTAGGTGGAAAATACATAAAAACTCAAACATTTTATTCTCTCTTTGTTTTTAGAATTTGTTAGAAATGTGATCAGAAGCTTTGCTTTTGCTAATTGCACCCACAAAATGTTTCACAGGTCTTTGGGACTTAATGAAATTTGATCACCTTCCACAAGCTCCATTTGCAACTTTGGGTGGAATCCTTGGAGCTGGTGATCTTGGGCTACTTTAGACTACATTAGTTTCTCAGGGGGATCCAAGATGGCTAAACATCGAAGATCTAAAACTTCTATTTATCAGTCTTATTTGTGATCATTCCTGAGAACTTCAATTCAGTCTTAGTATTCGAACATCAGTGAGGGAAAGAGGTCATGAGCTCCCCAACCACCAGAGCACAGATATGGGGTAAAGGGGGGGTCCCCTCAAAATGGTCCTTTTGCTGACAAGATAAGATAACAGTGGCATCATCTGATAATTATTGGGCCCCAGAGAGCCACAAGCCTAAACCTTATAAAAAAAAAAAACATGAAAATAGGAAAAATAATAGACTAACATCATATAATATTAATGTAACATAATTAGTAAATTTTAAGTACAATTTCTGCTTGGTTTATTTCCATGTGGAGTGTGACCCCAAAAAAGTCTTTCTCTTTCTTCCCCTATACAGGAGATTATACAAAGACAACGCTGTATAATATTTCAGAACCAGAGTCAGGCAGTTGAAAGCAAATTGTTTTTACTGTAACATTAGTGATAAACCTTAAATAATATGACGCCGGGATTTTACAATATGTAGACCATCTGAATACTGCTTGACATTAGCAGTGTGTTCTCCATGTTTGTGAAGATACGGATAAATGAAACTGTATGAATGTGAACAAGGAAAAGTGTTTAAAGTGCAAATCAGTAAAAAACAAAAACTGGCAAAACATTTATAATAAATTTCAGCTAAGCAGAAAAATGCTTTTTCTGCCGGGGCTTAATATCACTTTAAAAGCATCACGCCAACTTGCATGAGCCCAAAACCTAAATCCCAATAAACCTAAACCCCACATGTTGTATTTATGAAAATGTGAAATGCATTTCACATATACATTTTTCATTTGTTTAAATCCCTCTGATGTGCAAAATACACATCATGTAGGGTGATTTATGTTTCTAGAATGTAAGAGATTTGATGGCAGCAAGACAAGCATGTTATTTTTATATAACACGTGGGAGATGGGAGGAGGGCAGCCAACATTCAGGGTGACTCATGACTCCTAATGAACATGCAGTAATGATAAGAGACAAAAGTGTAATTATTAACAACTGACATTCTTCATTGTCCATAAATGATAAAAATAGACGGTTATCTTTATAGCGTTAATTAAATTAACATTAGCCTGTTGTCAGTAAGGCTGCATACACACGTGCAATATTTGTCATTGGAAAAGATCTTTCATGATTTATCTTTTCCTATTGTCACATAGTACATGGTGGACCGGCACTACTGATGAAACTTGTGCTGGCTAATTAGAACAAGATACGTGGCCCATTTTTGTTGGTGCAGAACAAAGTTGACATAATGTTCACCTGCTCTAAAGTTGTTAGCTGTCCTACTTTCAGGATGTTGCTACATTTTCTTCATCTGTTTAATGTCTCTTTATTAATGGAAGTTGGAATGGTGAAGGATGTACTGGATTCCGAAGCAACCTTTTACTTTTATTAGTTTAGAGAAGCACAAACCAGTTTCTTGTCCTTAAAAAGCTAATGGCAATCAGGCTAGACTATAGCAGCTTGATGCTGGGGTAATAAAACATGGAATATTCTTATGGTAATTAGATGTCTAGGACGCATTCAGCAGGTTTTAAGCTAATGGTATCACACACTCCCAACCATATCAGTCTGCAAGTTATATTCCCTCTTTCCTCAGTGTGCTGCAAAACTATTTAAAAATGTGGGAGAAGATCATAGAGCCACAAAGGCTTTTTATTATCTGCTGTAAGGACACAAAATATGAGACAATTACATTGGGACAAAATATGAGACAGAGCTTCTTTTTTCTTACAGGAGTACTTACTTTTTATACCCAAATTTGAAGAGGAACTCCAGACAAACAGATAAATACACAGTAATTTGGTAAAGCAACAGTTGAGGTATCAGGATTGGGCTGATCTCCTCTAAAACAGGCTGGTATGGTTTCTGCCATTATCTGCCTCTCCTGCTGTTGGCACTGAATATTTGGTATATGATGAATTTCTACTTCTGCCCATCCCTGAGTCCTCCCAGTCCTCCCTGCTGTGCTCTATGGCCCTGATGCTGTTTCTGTAATAAGACCTGTTGATCCTGACCTGCCATTTACTGCCATTAGATTGGTGGTGTTTGTTATTTCTGGGTTGTCACATGGTTTGTTCACATGTATATATTTGCACCATTCTTAAAATAAACTTTGATTGCACCCATGAGTGATCTCACACCATTAGTGATCACCTTCCTCACTGCTTATACAGTTCGTAACACAAGCCCTTGGCACCAATTTATTATATTAGGAACTACTGTTGTCAGGATAGGTTTTTTGTTTGTGATTGACCAGCAGATTCATGGATCCACACGAAGATCTGGCTGATTCACCATGGCCAATTGTTTTCTTAACTTGAGACAAAATTATACAATTCAATTTAGTCTCATCACCATAGCACTTTTGTTATGCATCATCTTACAGCTGAATATATACATTAAAATGCATTTAGTTTTTTTCAGGTAATTAAGCAAAAATAATACTTTTACACACTTCACTTGAAACCACTTACCACTTGTATTCAATCAGAATTCGTACATATATCCTTTACACTCTCTGTGAGATGTTGGTTGATATTCATTGATGCCTTTTATTATGAAACAATATCCACTCAGAGCAAAATGTCCTTGGATGCAACTTGATTTTACCATTTTCTTTTCTCTACAACTGTAAAAGGATTTATTTTAAAATGAGCCACTAAAAAAGAAAGAAGAGGATTTTATGATTTCACATAATAAACTTCAGACATTTTACAACATTACAATGACTATACCCAGATCTACAGAAAATGGTCAATTTCTTTTGGATGCAACTTTTTAAAAATATTTTACCTTTCTATGGGCATGTGTCTCAAAAGTTTCTCATGCTAACATACTGAATAACACAGACATTATTTATTATTGATTTACATGTAAAAATAAACTGTAATTTTATATATATATATATATATATATATATATATATATATATATTATATATATATTCCCATATGGTGTGCAGTATATGTTGTATAATAACTTTAACTAGGTATGTTTCAGCCACAGCCACAAAACATATATGACCAGTCCAGACAACTGGCAGTCAGTTCTACTGCATACATTGAATTAGAAGACATATATATCTAGTATTAGTTGCATTCATCTGGACTTGCTTTTGTAATGTTCCAGCTGATTTATTAGTTCTGCCAGTGTAGGACATTGCCCAGCATTTATATCTACACAGCACAAACACCTTAATTTATTCACTCTGGAATGTGACAGTGCAGATGTTGATTGTCCAAAACCAGGAGGTTTGAAATTTGTCTAACCACGCTATTCTAGTCATGTAATCCTTGGTGTCAGGAAATCTGCATAAATGCTAAACCTTTGAATTACATGGCTGCAACACCAACTGCTGGGATCGAAATGTTTAACTAGCATTACAGATGGTAGACAGATGGGGTCTGTTAAAGCTCTTTAAAACTGGAGAAGATAGATGATTATGGGTAAAACTGGGTGATCCAGCAAACCAGGAATACATTTCTTGGACTCTTTAACACTTGCAAATCAGCTGTCCTCCAAACAGCTAACACAAAGGGCCTAATTTATTAAAGCTCTCCAAAACTGGAGAAGATAGATTATCATGATCAGATATCATTATCAAACTTGTAATGGATGTAATTGAAAATAGTTGCCCAAAAATAGCAAATTATTTTAGGAAATTCCAGGTTTGATGTATCACCCAGGTTCGCCCATGATAGTCTATACTGTACACTGTCTCTTTCAAGCTTATGATACTCTGTACTATACATGTTGAGATGGTTGGATGTCTAGTGCCTAATAGCCTATTTATGAATATACACGGTCCTCTGTTTTGACAAGACCAAGTACCTATTTGTACAATTTGTATTGTGTATGAGCAATATATCTTTAATACAATACAATACTATCTTTTGCCTAAAAAACCTTCTTTTGTCTTCTTTTCCATTGGCTATTATGCAGGGTTGGCAAATGCCCTCACTGAAGGGCATCTGCTTTGAATGTATTCATGTTTCATAAATATTTGTTTTGTTAGCATTTTGTCTAACTTCTTTCCTCTATGGACCTTTTTTCAGATTTTGGTAGTATTGTTTTAACCAGTTTCAAGCACAATACTTTGTACTGAGATTTTTTTAGGTTTCATGTAGTACAGCATTTTTCGTAGGCCTATATAACAATCCAAACACTTAAAAACAAGCAACATTCACAAAGAGATATTGTTTCCACAGTGTTTTGGCTTTATTTTCTACCCTTCAATTCGCACCAGTCCGGGCAAGGTAAAATAGAAACCTATATTCAATATGGTCGATGATCAAAAAAAAAAAAAAAAACAGAAAATATGTTTTCCACTATCATACTTGGTTTCTAGATATCATGGAGAACCCTGGTAAACGGTGCCTGCTTATTTGAATATAGGGATCAGTATGCAAGGCTGAACTTCTCCAAATTGGGGCAGCAGGGTGGCTCAGTGGTTAGCACTCTGGCCTTTGCAGCACTGGGTCCCAGGTTTGAATCTCAGCCAGGACACTAGCTGCATCAAGTTTGCATATTCTCCCTGTGTTTGTGTGGGTTTCCTCCCCATTCTTCCCACATTGCAAGAACACTGGCTTCCCCCCAAAAACTGACCTTGGACTGTTGTAATGGCATATGGCTATGCTGGGACATTAGATTGTGAGCCCCTTGGAGGGACAGTTAGTAATTTGTTCATGGACTTTGTACAGCGCTGTGGAATATAAATACTATGCAATAATACTGATGTCCCAAGGAGAGCTCCTGCTGGACGGCAAAAAGAAGCTCAGATTTTCTCCCTCAGAGAGCTGGAATATATGGCCAAACAAAGGAAAGTCTAAAGTGCCTTGCACAGCCTTCTGCAGACAGGAAAAACACACAAAAAAATTTAATCACCTTAACATGAAATGCTAATACTTACATAGTTTACATTTTTAGATAAAGATCTGGTAACAAACTCCTACTACATTAATCTACTATTAAAAGCACCACAGCATGATTCAGATGTGAATAATACCCAATATTATCTGACAAGTTCTTATCAGCCAGACTTTGACTGGCGAGAACATGCTATATCATCTTTAGAAGGCTGCTGAGTGCTGTGTTGATGGTCTGTCTGACAGAATCATATCTATTATGATAATTGTGTGCCCAGTGCCCACACTGTTTTGTAGAGTGGGGCCCGCTAATATGTACAGATGCAGAAAATTATTTTGTCCTTTCTGAAATTAACTTTAATAGCTGATATCAGTTTATAGCTGTCTGCTGCCTAATTCAGCTCTCTTGAAGTTTTAAAGTGGACCTAGCAACAAATGTATTTAAGTTAAATGCAGAAATGCTAAGTAATTTGTAAATGTGTACCTCTAGCACGTATTTATTAGTAATAGCTTGGTTTGAAGCGCTATCTACACTAAAACTATATAAACATGAGATTATAAAATTACCAAAGTGATCATAATATAAAAGTTAGGTGCAGTTGTTACAGTAAAGAGCACAATAATTACCATACAACAACATATGCTACAGCAAATCTGCCACACTTAGCAATCATTAAACATTAGCCATTTATACATATATAAAACATATAATATTTTCTGAGACTAGGAAATAAACTATACCAGTAAAATCTGTAAAAACAGTCATTAATTTAACTCCATATCACTGTTATGTTCTCACATTGGAGAGATTCTCATTTTTATTATTACCTTCCCACTACAGAAAGAATTAGGACAAAATAAGAAATAATCCAGTCCAGCATACACCATACAGTGTTTTAGGACTTGATGGATCACAATTGGTAGTTGATGATCCAATACATCTAAACAAATTTTCATATATAATAAAAATCAGCATTAAGTTCAGAAAAAATATATGAACATAAAAAGAGCTATATAGTGTAGCAAAATGTTTTATATTTCAATATTTTTTCCAAATAAAACACACACAAGGACAACAACTGGTAGGAGACACATCTCCATAAAATATAGGATGAGATCCAAATACAAGCAGGTTACAACAGCAATGTAAGAAGAAAAACAATACATAATAAAACTATTTTTTAATCAATACATTGCATAGAAGGAAAAGAAAAATTAGCACAATGTTTTCAAACTAAAATTTACTTGAACTAAAATGCTAGTCGAGAGATTTTGGTAGAGCACCAAATTCATCCCCCTAGCCTCATCTAATATAGGCATCCCTCCATCATAATACTTAGTTATCTCTACATGACGGTGGTGGTCGCTTCCTTTGCTAACATTTTTACATTCCAAATATTCTACAGCACTGACACTGGGATACCTGTGCTGTGGTTCTTTCCTCTGACACCTATGAACAGTAGGAGATATGGGCCTCACCTCTTAAATACCTCTACAAAATAATGTATAATAATAATAAAAATGAGTTCCTAGAGAGGTAAGTATAGGAGCACTAATATTCCAAATTCCAAATATTCAGAATTTTCTTTCACCCTTTCAAGGTTGTTTTACTGAAATAGTTTCCTGCTGTCTAAGGCAGACTAACGACATCCCAGATTCCTCATTTCAGGAATACACTTGGAGACTGAACCCGGGGACAGTCACTTCAATGCAATTCAGTATTGTTTTATAATAAAATGTACATCTTTGTATGTTAATAAATATATTAATGTTATATATTGGGACAAATAAATCATCTTTATTTGCAAAGTTACTGATTGTCTTTCTCCTGGGCTTGTCACTTTTATTTGACTATGGAGTAGCAGTACATAACATTTAAGGGATATGAAGTGGTTTTTTAGCTTACTATACAAATAAAAAAAAAAACCTAGCTCTAAATGTCATTCACTATCCATCATTAGAGCTTTTAAGAACTCAGATATAAAATGCTGGTCTTAGTATATCGTTATAATTCTGTATTGCTGGTGCTTGCAGAAGCGTCCTATCATGATGTTCAGGGTGCCTTTTAATTTCATTCAGTCCATACATAAAAAATAAAGATATATGTTAAGTAGAACAAATTTTTGTAAAACAAATGTACTTTTTGTCTATTATAATAAAGTATAACCAAGGGTATTTGTTAGAGCGCTGATTGATCCTATGTCTGCAATGCAATTTTTATATTTGTTTCTTCAAAAATAAAAATGGAATTAAAATAGTCAGAAGTGCTAAATGTCATGGTAAATAACATCCATAGCTATAGTAGGGCAAGAGTGTTAACTAATGGGCTATCAGAGGTAACATCAAGGTACATGTAAACCCTAAATGAATGGCATAGTGTGTCAAACACACCCATGTCAAACACCATCGATTTGATTTTTTTGTAAAGTAATTAGTGTAAGGCTCATGCAGAAGCCAGTAAGCATAAATGTAATATTTTACCCATGCTTATTTTCTAACCAACAATGTAGGCCAAAGTGGGTAACAAGGGCACCAGCCTGCTTTTAAAGCGCCACTCAGAGCCAAGGCCATCAGTTGAGTATTAGTGTTATACATAAATAAAAGGTGTTGGCCCAAAATACAGCAATAAAAGCTATCATATGTTTTTAAGGGTTTATTATAAAATTTGAGCAGGCTGCTGTGTATATACACTGCCTCTTTGTTCTTAGATAATTCATAGCTCTAGATCTTTAGCCAAGACCTACTTCTGTCAACATTTCTACATTTCTTTTCCATCTAGGCGCTGTGTGATATAACTAATCTGGTACCCATACAGCTGTATTCATTGAGATACCTTTGTCCTCTTAAAGAGGACTGTTTATGTCGAATTAAAGTGGAGCTCAGTTAAAAAGTGGAAAGTAGAGATAAACTGGTAGTACGGCCCCTGACTTTGACCGTTCACTGTAGTAGTTCTTGTACTGTGAAGGTTGCAGTTTAGAAATAAGATTGTTGCATCAAAGTGTAATTTGCATGTTTGCAGGATTTAGCCTGGATCGTTTGATGTGATTTAAATATCTGCAGAGGTTTGTCAGTTTGCAAGTTTGGTCCTGATATTGAATTGTTATAAACAGTGCTGAACTGTTGTGTAGTAGAAATATTATTTAATTCAGTGATTTAAATGGCAAATTGCTGACCTACTAAAATGAATGATTTTCTTTTTTTCGCTTTGCGGCCTATTTAAAAACAGTGCCCCTGATTCATCATTGAAATCCGCGATCGCTGGAAGCGCGAACGTACGCGCGGCCAGCGATCGCGGCAAATAATTCAGAGGAAGGAACAGCTTAAAAACAATCACAATTGTCTTTTTAAACTGTGTGTCCTAGGAGATTGGAAAGGAGATCACATAACAACGATGGACCCAATGAAACTTTTAATGGGAAAATTTAAACTTTAACAACAGTTTTAGGCAACAAATTGTTGCTAAAAGTTTAAATTCTCCCAATATTATTCTCAGGGTCAGCTTTTACATTTTCTGTATATTTTGAAAATGTTTGAAAATCGGCAATCAATAATTATAAGGAACAGTATGCTACACCCCTTGTTGTATGGACCTTCTTTTTTTCCGGAAAGTTCACAGTATCTATTTAGGTTGTAATCATCTTTAAAATATGCAACACAACACATACAAAATCACACAGACTAATAAACCATGTTGTGGTATTGAATCTGCCACTGAAAATATATTCTCCTACTGGTGTCCCACCTACAGGAACGTTGAATAGAACCATCCATGTATGTCCTACACCTTGGATACACTGCTCAGGAGAAATACAGAATAAGGATTTAAATTTTAGCTGAATTTTTAAATGCAAACTCAAACTTTTGAATAGTGTTAGGTTTTTTGTTAGGTTTTTATTACTAGTTGTGTCTCTGTTGTTGAAGTCCCCCCTCTATTTGTTCTAAAGGCCACTGTATTTGAAAAGAAAATCCAAAATTTTCAGCTATTGCCAAAGCAAGTGGTGATGGTAAATATTCCAGCTTGTTCCAATTTTCCAATGTTCTGTTGAAAAAAAAAAAAGAGTAAAAGTGTTAATCCCTACCTACCTGATCCAAAGTTTTTAAAGGGATTCCTTTACGCCTTATGTTTTAATATTTTTTATTAGATGATATGTTGAGAACATGTTTTTTAATACACCATAACCAGCTGGCATTTTGAAGAATAATATTTTCTAGGCTTAATCACCGTTCTGATGGAATATTAATGTGCATTTCACATTTGACAGCTAGCAGTATCCACAGGTGCACGCTGCTAGCTGTCAGATTGGACTTCATTGAAAGCTTTGGTCCCCTGCTGACTCTGAACCAGCACGGTTCTTAATCATATGATACCCATGACAGCTATGACGTAATGACCGCATGAGGTTCAATAATAAGCAAATTAGAGTATTAGAGACCTGTGATGATTAGTGTATTTATTAACACAGCGTGCCAACTAAAAGTTTTATATGTCCTTCAGAAGCATTGTAATATTATTTTAATAAAAACTGCATAATGACTTTCAAAATTATATTAGTATGCTAAACTTTATATGAGGGAATAATAATTGGATTTACATATACTTTGAATATAATTATAAATATATAGTAATATAGTAATTATTATTTAGTCTTCTGTACATATAAGTGCATTCTCTTACTATGTGAATGCTGATGCACAGGAGCCAGTAAATGAAAAATCTGCAAAGTCATGTTTTTGGGTTTACATTTTCCCTGTCTCTTGGAAATCAGTTTTAATAACCAGCACTAAAAGTGTTATTCCTAATTACTCCAGCTTTCAGCTTTCTATTCTCTTGCACTTTAACATTACTAGTGGCACTTGATTAAAGCCCAGCTCAAGTCAGAAGTTAGTATTTGGCTAGACCATGGAAAGAGACTTGATGTTTTTTATTCTTTATTTAGGTAATATTGACAGTTTTTTTAATCTTTTTTAAAATGTTTATTTTTTGTGAGAAAATAAAGGAAATTAATACAAACAATTGCATACATAGAAGTACAATGGTTACATAGTATATTTTTCAGAAACAATATGTGACTATTATTATAATTAATAATAAACAGGATTTATATAGAGCCAACATATTACGCAGCGCTGTACATTAAATAGGGTCTATGAGAAAGGTTATAGGTAAACAAGGTTGAATTAGATCTCTATCGGAGGGTCATTAAATAAAGGCCAATAAGCATACAAAGAAGTGTGATCAAATGAGGATACAATGTGTTTTTTGGTATTGCCAGGTAAGGTTTCAATGTAAGACTCCCAATACTGCAGCAAAGAGGTCAGCCTTTAGTTCTTTATCCAAAGATGCTTCTATCCTGTCTATTTGAAATACATGTAATTTCTCTAAGAAGAGACCTAAGGTGGAAGGGTCCTGAACTATCCACTGTGTAAAATTGACTTTTTGGTCACCAGTCATATAATTGTTGGCCCAGGTTGGGGTTAGCAGAAAAAAGTTTTCCAAATAGCATATGAGACTACCAGCCTCCAGAAACATTTATTCTTGGGGCAGTTCTTTAACATGGGGAATAGATCAGCTTCCATTACTCAACATTTTAAACACCGGGGGGAAGATACTAGTCCCCATCTGAAAGGACCGTAGGGGAGAGATATATGCAAAGTTTCAGTGGAAGGAGCTGCTCTCCATGTTCTTCTAAAGTTTACCAAATGACAGGTCGTTTTATCTTTTTTTTATAGCCTGAGATTGGCATAGTAAGGCTAATTTTAGGCCTGTGGTTGACCAGGGGTGTAGTCGTTAAAAAAGAAGAGGAGGCACTGTACTATGCATGACATGACTGCCCCACTACACCCCTGCCTATGTGCCACACAAAGGGGAATAAACCTCCCCCAGAGTGATGTCATGATACCAGAATCCACCCACTCTCCCATCACAGGCGGGCTGTATTCAGGGCCCACTACCCTCAGCCTGCAATTCCATATGGGAGCCCCCCCGCTGTGGTGTCCTTCTTCTGACCCCATGGGGGGGGCAGACTGGCAAAAGCCACGGACCACCAAAGAATTCTTTGCAAAATGAAAATGGGCACGCATGCCCATTCCCACCCATGCCCGGCCCACTACATTCCTGTGGTTGACTGTATCTGTGTGCACCAGGCTCAACTATTCTCCCAACCTCTACCATCCAACACTAATGAGAGTGGTTGGGATCCACTTTGTGCAGGGAATCATTGTGGATTGTGGTTGCACAATGCAACATGTTGAATGCAACCATATTTGCAGCTCACATCAGTTGGAAAGTGGTTGTGGTTGCTGCTGGAGGACTAAAAAGGATCCAATTAGTTCCTTAAAACATTGAACTGTAGCACACCACAACTTCAACCGCACTCAAACGCATGACACAGAGCTTGAGTGTAGTTGAGGTTGAACTATGGTTGACATAAAAACCGCACAGTACTGAAGAAGGGCAGCTGGGAGCAGCTATCAGCAATCAAGTTTGCAATCAAGTCTGAAATAGGAGATAAAGCAGATTGATGAGCTCCTCTATCTGACACTTCTCTTCCTCCACTAGAATGCTCTTTGTTAGCAATGAAGCACAACCGACTGTTTTTTCTGCTTTTCCTACTTATCTGTCCAAGTTCTGCTGTGCAGATCAAATTCAATCAAGTTTGTACATTGCTTGCATTAAAAGAAAAAACTAATGATGTATTATTGATCACCTGCATTAATTTGTTCTTTTTATATCTGATTAGAGTTCAACTTTAGCAACAAAAATATAAAATGCAAACACATTTATAACTAAAACACATTCTTCTGCATTGTGAAATTAATTTGAAGCAAATCTTTAAATCACCTTTTCATGACAGCAGAAAGACAGTTTATGGTACAACATTTGGAAATGGTCGACACATTTTATGCCTGCTGGCCACTGTCAGCCTTGATAAAGTGCCAGCAGGCATGAAGCATGCTTCAACTGTCTCCAGCCTTCCTGTTCCTCACTTTTTTGTGTATTCTGACATTGTAAGAACTGCATTATGGGTTTAACAAATGTTATAACCACTAAATTGTTAACGGGAATAAAATATATTTTTTGGAATTGTAAACTTAGTAGATTGGCCCATTTATCTTTATTACAATTTTTTTTGATGGTTTGCTAATTTGCTGTATTTTCTGCACAAAAACCTGAGCCTCAAAAGTGTTCACTATTTATTCCTGATTGGAGAAAATGACAGTACAGTATAGGTAATTAAAAATGTATTTCTGGAGAAACTATTTATTCCATGCTTAAAACAATAAATTATTGTATACATTCTAATTGAATTTACAATTTCTTTACATCTTATAAACTCAACTAAAATATCCTTTTGAATATATTAAAAAAATTGCACAGTCTATGTTTATAATATATTTATATTCAGGTCAAAAAACTAAATAAATAACCTAACCTTTCAATTTGTCTTCAATCAGGTAAATAATAAAAATGTGCATGTGAATATTTCACATTTACCACTTGCAGCCTTTAGATGGGGCTCTGGATGTCACAACGTTCAGCTTTTCTTTACACAGTGTTTATATAATGCTGACATGTTACGCAGCACTGTACAAAGTCCATAGTCATGTCATTCAAAGGTGCTCACAATCTAATGCTCCTAATACATATGTCTTTATTACAGTCTAAGGTCAATTTTGAGGGGAAGCAAATTAACCTAACTGCGTGTTTTTGTAATGGAAAGAGGGAGGAAACCAGAGTACCTGGAGGAAACCCACACAAACACAGGAAGAATCTGCAAACTCCATGCAGATAGTGTCATGGCTGAGATTTGAACCTGGGACCTAGCGCTGCAAAAAACCAGAGTGCTAACCTTGGAGCCACCATGCCAATAAGATGTCTGCACTGATATATTGTATATACCACAGCTGATTAAGTTAGATAAGGAATAAATGCCTTCTGTGTATACTAGCTCACATCAATATGGGTGTTCAGTTAGAACTACTGATACAATATCACCTCCCGCTCTATCCCCTTTAAACTAATCACTAGGATTACCTAATAAAAAATAATCCAAAAGCCACTTTTCTTTTGCTGAATCTATAATAGCATAAAGTACAGAAGAAGAAGTAAAGACGTTTTATTCTATGCCTGCCTAGTTACATGTACATTTTCTATTGGCTGACCAGTGGCAGGAGCCAATCAGACTCCAGAAAACTGCAGCAGCATGATGGCATGGGGGTGGAAACAAGACCAATTATGAAGGGCCCAGTGTGAGGCACTAAATCACAGGTCCTCACTAAAAGAGGGGACCTACACAAACAAAGTATTTATTACTAAAAGTTACTATTATAGTGTTACTCATTCCAAGCTGAGTAAAGAAAAAGGGAGTAACAAACTTGTGACGTGGTGGGCTACCACATTTGTCTAGGAATGACATTTACTAGTTTGTTTAAAAAAAACTGTTTCATCATTAGCAAATATAATAAAATGAAATCTGTTTCAACCTGTAAAAAAATGAATTAATTAGATACCTTTTAATATTTATCTGTATTAGTTTTGAGTGAGGTAATACATTTATCTACCGTACAAAGTTTGAGCAAAATACTTGAAATTCCTTATTATTCCTGATCAATATAAATATGAATAGAGAGGAATTACAAAATAAAAAGGAAGTTTTCTAGGATACAGCTGTTTGCATTCTTTATCTTGTTTAGTGAAAGACTGATAGATTGGCGTATTACCAAGGACTGGGAACATTTAAATGTGCTGATTTCATTTTAATGTCATAAATGTTTGATTTGCACAGATTTACAACAGAGATTTATTTTCAAACAACACTTTTCTTTAGAAGAAAGCAAAAGCATGACAACTGTTTGGTCCAATTACAGTCTGTACTTGAAATGTGGCAGCACTGTAATTCCATGTTAATTCACACAAATGTCAAATTCTACTGGAATTAATTGGGAAAGGCATTGTGAAATCTAATTAACAGACACCCCCTGCTTCTCTTGTTTCTTTAACCATGCACAGAACTCCCAATTTTCTATTTTTATATTAAATTATAAGGCTCTTATGTTGGAAAGCAAGTGGAAGAAACGTCTGGTGACTTTATGTGTACATAACAAAATGGGAAAACAGGATAAATTGTGTTCTGCTTATTGGGGAAAAATAACATTTTAGTCAGCTAAAAGGAACATCACCACCATTTTTTTCAATTAGGTATGAACACCAACCATTAAGATTTATTTTTAATTAAAAAATATTTTCATAGTTTGTTATCACAAGTCAGCATCATTTACCCATCATGAACATCTTGATCAGGGAAGAAGCTCAAAAATTGTGTTTGTTTCAAAGAAATTTTACAAAAACAAGGTAATGATATAGAATCTTGGTTTTCCAACCTTAACCAACAACCAAGTAGGAGCATTTAAGCTCATGTGGCTGCAATTGCAATCCCTTATGTTCAATACACACCACCCACTTCCCATTTTCAAGAAAGGGTACAAACTTTTTTCCCCAATTTCAATTACCTGCTCTAGAGAAGCCATTCTCAACCAGGGTTCTGTGCAACCATAGGGTTCCCAAAGGGGTTGCTTTGGAGTTATGGCAGATTTACTTCATTTTATGGTATACATTTTTATGGCTATTTTATGGCTACATTTTTTCAGGGTCAATAATACATGGCAAAAACAGCTGAATTGTCAATTTAGCAGGCTGTAAAGATAGCATTCACCACTAATTTAAGGGGCATGTACTGCTATATTGGTTTTAGTAAGGGTTCCCCTGAAGGTTCCTTTGAGGTATAAAGGTTGGGAAAGACTACTCTAGTTTAACAATTACTTCCAGGTTGTTCTTTGTATGCTGCCTCTGATCTTCCTTGCTGCCAATACCATCAATGGCTATTTGTCTAACTCTTGCTGGGTCTCCAGTATTGCAAACTATGTGTCCTTGTGGTGGCAAAAAGGTTATAATGGGTCTCTCTGTATTAACGATTAAGCACAAAACATATAGAAAGAGAGCTAAAAGTTATAGTACTGGCTAAACCTAAAGTAATAAGTACCACTAAATGATGTCACTACTGGTGGTCCCCACTTTAAGGACATTCGACATACGGACGACTCCTAGATAAGAACGGGGCTTCCCTGCTCGCTCCTGTGCAGAATGGAGGCTTGATGGGGGGAGGGGGTGGTTTGCATGACTTGCAGAAGAAATCTTTTGCTAAACACAGCTGACGTTGTGGGTGATCTTAGGGGGTGAGCTCTTTCTGCAGCCTCTTGTAACTCTTTAATGACCAAGACAAACTCTGCAGTTGTTCGTTTTTGCATATCAAAGCACAGCTTGCTCCAAAAGTTATTGGATGTCTAAGCTCCATAAAGTTTTTTGTTTTTTTTGCTTTGTTTGTTATTAGATCACAGTGAGGATTTTATACAGTGACTGACACCACGCTGCCTAATAATATGTTGGGACAAATATCTGTCCTAATTGCATTTATTAAAATAATGTACTTGTTCCAACTTACATACAAATTCAACTGAACAAACCTACAGTCCCTATCTTGTATGTTACCCGGGGACTACCTGTAACTGTTGTCACTAATTGACTGTCACAGTTTGACTACTGTCACTGATTTCTAGTATCTGACTGCTGTGGCTAATGAAAGTCATGGTGCTAGGACATGTTTAGACAAGGCATTGATAAGGCTTTAACATTTTTACTGCTAAAATTAGACTTTTTTCTGGTTTTAGAATTTCAGAAGCTAAGATATTATTGTTCTTCCCCCTTCACTTGAATGTCTAAAGTAATGACAGCACTTCTTACTGCTCCACTGCTCCACATTTATTACCACAGCTGCCACTACTGTACAGTGACAATGCTTTGTGCTGCAGAGCAGAATGGGAACCCCGTCAAAAGCCTATGAAAACCCATCATTTGTAGCTGTGCTTCTGTTTCTTTCCTAAGAACAAGACAAAATGTTTATTGCTTTTTTACTATACTGATAAGGGGGTCAATTGTATCTTAATTTTTCATTTCAGTGTTTTCAACGGCTCAATTTTTATTTTCTAAATGTATATATGCAATGTTTAAAAAAAAATTATTGGTATATGGTAAAGAAACAACTCAGTAGATAGGCCTAGACTTCTACATAAATGAATTAACAGAGACTGAATATGATTATGCAAAATTTTATTTTTACTTTTCTCAAATATATGTATTACCATGACCATAAAAAATAGTTTTCTTGTACGTTTAAAGAAGAAAAAAGCAACATACTTAGCCCTTAAAAGAGATGTTTAGGAATGGACAGGGAGTGCAGCAAATGCCAGTTCCCCCTACATGGGATTATGCCTGGGGGGAGTTGGCATAATAAATACTTTTATGCTGGCTCTCTGTTTTTATATATTTTAGGGACACCTACCCAATACGGCAGGAGTCCTCCTGATGTCAGCTGACCGATCACGTACCAAGGAGCTATAAAAAGAAGAAAAAGATCCATTAGTCACAATTGCTAAGAAGCCTTGGAAGCTTTCCCCACCATCCTTCCTCTTGTCACGGTCTATTTTATGTGGCGTAGTCTCTTTGCAAAGAGAACTTTAGGAGAGTGTTAGTAATTTAGAACCTGGTGGCTAGGTTCTCTTCAGTAGTATCATTAAGGACTTAGATAATAAACTGAATTGTTGCATATATTTAAATTAAAAGTCTTAAGCCAAAAAAAAAACAGTGGCCAATTGAAATCCAATACCTGTGTGAAAGGGTGTCTTACTAATAGGTAATGTAAGGTATAGATTAAAAAAAATGTTTTAATATAAGATATAGCTTCCAAGTTAAACTAAAACATATAGGTTATATTCTAACGTTCAAGATGTTAAAGAATACAATTAAATACAAAAAAAGATATAAAAAATCTTATTATTTTTTAATTGTACTCTTTCACATGGTTACACTAATGCCACAGCAAAATATAGACTTTAAATGATTAAACAGAATAGATAATTCATTAAACAAGATAAAATAAGGGTGCATTTACCCTTACACAATAATAACTCCAATTATCATGAAAACCGAGTGGTACGATTATACAAAGGAAGAGTACCCAAAACATATTTAATGTATTCAGTCGAGAAGTCACCGATTGCCCGAATAGATTGCCCTAAGACCCTTATTACAGCACGTATAACTGTCCCAAAGTACCCTTAAGTTTTTCCATATCATACCAAGTGGTATGTTTGAATAGGGATATCAGATCCACCAATTGATTCCTTGTTAGCTCTGTCGGCAAAAAGTGAATATCTTTTTAACGCAGCTTCCAAAAGTGTTTAGTTAACATTTTTACTGGCAGAATATTTCCAAAACTGTACACTATTCAAATCATATGTTAAAATACCATAATAGATAATTTGCTCTTTCCAGGCAGAAGTTAAAAAAAATTATGTACAGTTGTCTTGTAATGCATGTATTTTTCAGCTGAATCCTTACTAAAATGCAGAAAGTTGTTTCAAAGGAAACATACGGACAAAGTAGCTGGTCAATGTTCCTGTGAAAGGTCTCCACTTTTCTAAGGGCATTCCATACCAGATCTGTAACAGGAACCATATGAGGCACTTTGAGATGTGGAATAATGTATGAAACCATCAGTTTGGAATATTTAATTTAATTCTTTTAATTTATAGTTTTTACAGAAAGTAAAAAATCTTTCTTGGATGGATGAAGCTATATCTTCTCGAGTACCGATGAAGCAAGCAAACCCCCAAACCAAAATTATCGTAAAGCCCCCCCTCCCCCCCTTCTAGGGGAGACAGGTAGAGTTTAAATCAGTCCTTGCAACAATAGGGTTGATTTATGGAATCTCTCCAAGACTGGTCAGGATAGATAATTATGGGAGAGCATGTGTGATCCAGCAAACATGGAATGTATTTCTTTAAATTATTTGCTGTTGGAAAATGTTGGATCAGATCCATTTCACATTTGCTAGATCACCCAGGTTCACCTGTGATAATCTATCTTCTCCAGTCTTGGAGAGCTTTAATAACTCAGGTTTTTTAATTAAACAAGAGCACATTGTTAACGTTAATAATAAATAAAAGTCACATACCAAAATATATACTACCTTCCTTTCAAATTTCAGTTTAAAGCAAAACAAGGATATTTACAAGCAATTATTTTTCTACACCAGAATATCCCTAAACCCTTTGATACACTTCTAAATTTATAATATGAATTCCTCCTTAAATTATGCATTGGCCATTTAACCACAAATACAGTTTCCTCCAAAGAAGACTTTCTAGGACATGAAATAAATAACAGAAGTCAGGAATTTTATTAAGCCACAATTCGTTATAAAAGATGAATTGGAGCCCAGTGGGGAAAGAACCAGCACAGCATGAGTAGCGTTAACTTTTGTAGAAAATTTTATTCTAATATAACAATATTCAAGATTTTTAAAAACATTATTTGGGATTAAAGACCTAAAAACCCTGCAACTGCTGAGTCTAACTTATCAGTCAGCAGCTTTACATTATCTTTTTGTGCTCTGAGCTTAATAATATTTTAATGGAATCATCTTTTTTCATGAGCTAAGTTAATATTCTAGGTTTTTTTTAAGTTGGAAAACTACATCTAGGCTGCTTTCAGAAACTATACTGATGCGTAATTCTTTATTTCAATTCCACATGACCAGCTTGCAAGAAAGCAGCTTTAACAGAAAAAATGGCTGATGGATGTATTTGGGATGTTGACAAAGTAAAACTAACGTGCAGTAACACTTTACTGGCTTACAGTACAATTTTAGGTTCTTTTGGCATTCCCTCTGAATTATATTTGGAAAAAACAGTTTAGACAGAAAGTCAACAATAAACTTGTTCTTTTACATATTTCCCACATGTTTATTGCCTATAGGAAATGCATAAACCAGACAGACATTAAAATACACAAATGACATTGGGCAATGCTAAACAATGTTTAAAAATACCCACTAAACAGTTAGTGAAGTATGCTAAACAGATTTGCTACCAAACAAGAAAGTTCCATATGTTCAGAGATTCCACAAAAGTTTTCCAACAGCCATTTAAATTCACAATTTTAACAGCCATCAAATGCAATGAAAAAAAAGAACCATTCTGTGTATTTTTCAAATCAAAGACTTATGTTTGATTCTGTATATTTTTGTTTATTATATTGTTGTTTTTAGAGCAAGTCTATAAACTTAAAAAAAAAATGTGAAAAAAGAGACCGTCACAATTATTTGTGGACCTGTACTGTGAAACAGTGTGGTTAGAAGTTCTTACCTTGGACCACTGGTGGTCCAGGAGGAAATTTTGGTGGTCTGCAGAAATATTTGGACACTCTGAGAAAAGACATTTTCATCTGTCACGGCAATTAAAACTCTGTACCAGTCTCAGCTAGAAATAAAAACAGCTCTCCGTCTTGCTGTAATGCCATTGGAGCTCTGTGAAATTCATGCAGGAGAAGAAAATCGCTCTCTAACTACAAATCTACTAAAGCTACGTACATACGTGCAATAACTATCGTTGGAAACGAAGACTAACGACCGTTCGTCCGATAATCGTTAACAAAAAAAGTGCACAACGACGCTGATGAACGAGGATTGCTGCTGGAAATGAATGACCATCCTGGTGGATCTGATTGTTCGCAATCTATTGTGTGTATGGTCGTTCAGTGATCGTGGATTGTTCTGTGATACACTTTCTCCTGTACATGTCACTTCCTGCATCGTTTAAACGATTGTATCTAGTGTATGTACATTATTGGTGGATTATTTTTGAACGATTGTATCGTGACAGCATGTACAGAATTGTACATAGTCGTTAGTCATTCGTTTTCTAACAACAATTATTGCACGTGGGTACCTAGCTTAAGAATTGGTATCATAAATAAATTAAAAAAAAAAGCATCTACCAACAATGCTATTGGTCAGTGAAGCTAACTATCACTGTAACTGGCCAATAGCAACAAGGTATCTGTATTAGGACCATATTTACAGTTCAGTTCTTTTAGTACCTCTACATCTTCTGCTACACCTGCACTAAATGTTGCCTCCAGGACGGATATAAACATGAGTTGTTTGCATGTTCTGCAATATTTTACCCATACTATCTCTACATGCATAATTACCACCACCTCCGCATGCCAAAATTAGTATATTAACCTGATCCATTTGGTCCAATGTTAACTATTTTTTGCTGCCCGAACTGGTTGCACGAAATGGTAGTCGGAACTTGCCTAACTGTACGTGTACATGTGATTCCATGTTTGGAATTAACAAAATAAATGTTACTAGCTGTAATATGGATTCTTTCTGATTTCTGTCCTATATTTAGGACTTTCTTTTGTCTTATATATAAAAAAATGTTTGAATTGATGACTGAAGCTGCTGAAAACTATAAAAGACAAAACTATTTAAAGGATTGACTGTTCTTTGGGTATTTTCTCTACTGAGCAAATGTTCTCAAATATGTTGCATCTAGGACTGCTCACAAGAGAAACCTAACATTGGATCCTAAGAGGAAAGAGCCTGAAAACATTTACTTTAAAGTTTGTCTGCATAGGTTTAAAAACAAATGCAAGCTTTAACAGGTCAACTTTCCCCCGTTGTAGGATTAGATACCTAGTGATGATCATGATTTGGGCAGTCTAGAAAAAGTAATATGGGAACAAATTGTGAAATCCATTGCTGTAATTATAAAAAGCTTGAGAACCCCTAGTTTAGCAGGATACATTGACATGAAGAAAGAAAACCACATCTCAAATAATTTATTGTTCCTACAACCAGCACAAGGAACTAGACAAGAAATGTCCCTGCTTGCTATGTCCTGCATGTGTTGCCAATTCTATTACTTGGTTAAGAGTTCCCACTTGAGTCATAGAATTGACAAAATGTGTTGATTGTAGCAAGTTCTGAATTTTTTGTCTGCCTAGCACCATGTTGTGCTCAGTGTGAGCGGTTTTTACAATAAAGCTTTGGAAAAAGTTTTACACAGAAGGTGTCAGCAGGAGGCCTGTTGTGGGTACGGAAATATTACCTTCCATAATAACAGCTATATCTAAATAAAATGTTCGGTTCTCATTACTTTCCAAAACTTTAAACATTACTCTGTGCAATCCAGATTCTGCTTTTGCTTTGGTAATACTTAAATGAAGCCTCCTGCTTCATTGAATTGTGGATAATGTGTCTCAAGAAAAAAAAATGCATATTATATTAAACTGATATAAATGAGCCATACATGGATCCCTCAAACATTAAAAAATGTAATAATTCCCATAGAAGCAAATATCTTTTTAACGCAGCTTGCAAATAAGTTTAGTTAACATTTCCACTGGCAAAATATTTTCAAATAAAACATATAAACTGTACACGATCCAAATGAATATTATTCAAAACATATGTTAAAATACCATAATAGACAGTTTGCTCTTCCCAGGCAGAAGTAAATTAAAATTCTGTAAGGTTTTCTTGTGATGCATGTATTTTTCAGCTGAATCCTTATTAGAATGCAGAAAGCTGTTTCAAAGGAAACACAGAGTTCTAGTTTCATTCAAATGTTTACAAAAAGCAAATAGTTTTCTCACTTGGTGTTTTGCCGTTACTTGCAATAAATTTTACAGCATAATTTAAAGTGGAACTAAACATTAAAAATAAAGAATCTGCAAGCAGATGGGTCCTTTATAACAGAGGGGACACGCAAAAAACAAATATCCATCGCAGATACAGCCATACTCATCCGGTCCTCTTCTGGATCTTGGGCCATCTTGATTGGTGAGGCCAGAATGATACTCATTGCCCCTGATTCATCAATAAAATCCGCGCTCGCTGGAAGCGCGAAAGTACGCGCGGCCATCGATCGCGGTTTACCGCGGTCCGGGCGTACGATTTCGGATCGCGAATACGAATGCGCGAGCGATAATCCGATTCTGCTTGATGAATCAGGGGCATTGTATTTAAAGCTGAACTAAAAATAAAAAAATTACATTTTCCTATAATCCTGCAGATCCCTCGATGGTACTGGTTCTTCCCACGATCTGGTTCTGTGTCGTCCTGGAAAACCTCTTTGTCCCGGCATGGAGGAAGTTCCGGGCGCCCCCATCTTCTATCTTCTTCTGGTCTATATGCTATGTCACTCGATCTCGCACTGTGCAGGATCGGGTGACATAGCCACCCGTGTGAAGGGGGTAAAAAAGAGAGCTGATCTCACTGCACATGTGTGAGATCGGCATCTCTTTCCACTTGGTGGAGAAAATGCCCCTTCTATGCATGCCCAAGATCAGGCATGTGCAGAAGGAACCATTTCTTTAAACCTTCCCCTAGTGCTTTCCTTTAATCCAGCATACACACCTAACTTCTCTCAACCTGAGCAGAGGGTGTGAGCTCACAGTTCCACTAAAGTTTCACTTTGAAAATTTGGGATCAGGCGGGTCTTTATTGGGGAAAGGTACAGGGAATATCTCTTCTGCAATAAAACATACTTACTTGCCTGATTGCTGATACCCATCACATCCCAGCTTCCTCTGTGGCCTCCGGGACTGAATAAACTTCTGTGCCTATGCGCGAGAGTTACATCATACAGGCCTGGCCAAACAAGATGGAAAAAAGTGAAAACCAGGAAAAGGAGAAGGAAGAATATGGCGCCACCCACAACAGAATAGGAACAGGTGAGTGTATTAAAAAAACTTGTGATCAAGCGGTAAAGTTATTTTATTTCTATTATTTTATTAAAACTTAGCGTAATGTTTAACCTCACACTAACACAAAAACCTAATCATATTAACCCCTATTTAATGTACAGTGCTGTATTAATAATATTAATAATATTTTAATATTAATAATATCACAATGTTGGGAATCCATATAACTGTCTAGGAATTTGACCAATACGCCAAACAACTGGCATACTAGTATGATGAATCGGGGCATTATCTGGTATTTTTAACACATGCCCACTCGATCCAGACTAGTTTCTGTTGGGTGTTTTCCTTGCAGGATTTTGAGTTTTGCCCTTTTTGCTCCTGTACCCCTTGATATTCTGGTAAATAAAAAAATAATAATAAAATAAAAAAATTCATAACCTCAAAGAAGACATAAAGCATCCTTCCAGGGATCTTTCTGCCTGCCTGTTAGGACCTTTTTCTGCAGACTCGGCCATGTATGCACAATATGAAGTAGAACCTGTATGCACCCATGGAAGCTACGTCATACCCATCTGGCCACTAAAGATGGCCAAAGTTTTCACAAAATGCAGACCAGATGAAGACAACAGTGGCAGTGATGAAGTGACAAGAGACATCATAGCTGTCACAGAACTTGAGGGGCCACTTTCAAATGTATATATGCCGTAATGTAAAATGTAATGTAAAGATATACAGGTAGTCCCTGGGAAAAGGCCATCCAACATACAGATGCCTCCTAGATACAAACTGGGCTTCCCTAGTCGCTCCTGTGTAAAATGGAGGCTTGAAGGGGGGACCGGTCGGTTTGCATGACTTGCAGAAGAAATCTTTTGCTAAACACAGCTGAGGTTGTGGGTGATCTTAGGGGGATGGGCTCTTTCTGCAGGCTCTTGTAACTCTTTAATGACCAAGACAAACTCTGCGGTTGTTTCTTTTTGCATATCAAAGCACAGCTTGCTCTAAAAGTGAATGAATGTCTAGGCTCCATAAAGAATTTTTGTTTTTTGCTTTGTTTGTGATTAACTCACAGTGAGGATTTTACACAGTAACTGACACCACGTTGAGTAATATTATGTTGGGACAAACATCTGTCTTAATTGCATTTAATAAAATAATGTATGTGTTCCGACTTACATACAAATACAACAAACCTACAGTCCCTATCACGTATGTAACCCAGGGACTACCTGTATATGAATATGTGTCAATACTATGCTTACCAAAATACGTACATATCCTTAACAAGCAGGAAAAAGGCACTTTATAACAAGCCTGGTCTCTGTACCCGTAAGAATTTGAAATTTTTCTGGGAGAGCTTACATTGGGATATGGTAAAAGTGAATATTGCTTCTTCTCTTTTACTGGCCTATTCATTTTTTTGTTTTACCCTGGAGATCAGCTTTAATGTTCATCTTTACCAAGATCTTCTTTGCAAGTATACCATTGATGTATTCCATAGCAATACCAGTGCAATGCCTAAAAATGTCCAAATAAATGTGTTAAAAACACAAAAATCATAAAAATTTGATAAAAAAATTTAGTGCAATCAGGTTTCTAGAGTACTGTGAGCCCAGTAGAGTTGTGCTTCCAAGGCAAGTTGAGTTAATGCCCAGATGATTTGCAACACAAGAAACGGAGAACAATTTTCAGTGTAGAATTTGATATTCAGTAAAATTAGAGAATTGCTAAGGGTGCTAGATTCAGATCAGTTTCATTTTCTGTATATTCTATTTCCAAAATCTAATATATATATATATATATATATATATATATATATATATATATATGATGAAAAACATACATTCTGTTCATTCACAGCTCCACAAGAAATTCTAGTTGAATTTGTCTGAAGAACTTGTCTAAAGTTCCTTGGCACCCCACTACACACACCCCTATTCTTGCCGATGAAGACACACAGGGTAAGATTAAATGTTTCTCCTTTCGTCCAATAAAACATTTTACTTCAACCTTATTTTCTCGCTCCACTTCTCTTTTCATAGACAGCTTTGATTGCCTAAATTAAGTGTTTATCAGTATATCATCCATCTCTCACTATCTCATTATCTGTAGTGTACAGGCTAAGGATCAGCACTTACTGTTAATAAAAGTCGGAGTATTGGTCTGTCTTTCTTATAGACAATTTGACGAGTCTGCTCTGGACTGAGGAATTTTAACAATGAGGACTGTTTATTTCTATTTTCAGTAATCTTCAAGCCCTTTTTACACTGGAAGCTCTGTAAAAATCCAGGCTTTGAATAGGTGCTTGTTGCAAAGTTAGCAGACACTAACTGGCGATAACTGATGCATAAATGTTGACTTGCACTGCCTGTTGCTTTTGAGCATGTGCAGTGCGGCTTTTTTTGGGGCCCTCTTTATCTGCCACCATGTCACATCATTTCTGCCCCTCGCCTGTGTACTGCTGCCCAAGCTGCCTTTTCTTCACCATCCATGCCTGCTATCCTTCATACTGCTGCAACAATAAACTCTAGACCTGCTGTTTTCTGCATCTTATGGCAGACCTTAGCTTCCTTAATCAAGTGCTTACCTGTAGGGATGATCGAGCGAGTTTTTAAAACTCGTACTTGCGGCGAATTCTGCTGTTCTCGCTTACCAAAATTGTAATTGCAATTGTAACCAATCTGAGAGCACTAGAGGTTTTGAATGGGGAGACTTGTCCCCATTTAACCTCTAGTGCCGGGGATCGCACACAGGATTCCCAGGGCTGCATGAACGAATGCAGCCCTAGGAATCTACTGCAATCCCAGGGCACTAGAGGTTACTTATCAGCCCAGTGACCGTGGGAACTGAACTGCAGATGAACTGTTAGATGAAGAGAAACTCCATTGCGAGTTTGTCTGCAGTTCCACTGCAATCCCCGGGCTGTAGAGGTTATTTAACCTCTAGTGCCGGGAATCGCAAACAGGAGGATTTCCAAGGCTGCAAGAATGAATGCAGCCCTGAGAATCCACTGTGATCCCAGGGCACTAGAGGTTAATTACCTTCTAGTATCAAGGATCGTAATGATTTCCTCGATCTTTCGATGGTTTCGCAAAATCGGTTCACCAAAATTTCAGGGACCCATCAGAAGTTCGAGGAAATTTTAACAAGAATGCCAGAGGCGCTCATCCCTACTTACCTGGTAATGAAACTCCAGGAGTTGCATTGGCAGGCAAATTCCACACTAGAAAATGCCTGCAGTGGCATGTTGCAAAACCTCCAACCAGTGCACCACTGCAGTGTAAACTAGAATCATGGGAATAAATATGATTCCTCTTGTCCTGTCATTTTACCAATGTTACAAAGCTCTGTAAAATGCCTGCCTTCATCCTGCCTGTATATAAAGAGGACCTGGTTGTGGGTTATGGGGATGGAGCAGTAAAGATGCTGTAAGGGGTAAAGCCGTAATGGGTTTTAGTAACAGGTCGGCCTTGAAATGACACTGTCACCATTTCAAACATATAAATCCCTCCAAGTAGGACCTTTCATATTCGCTTGTCCCACTACCACATCAAAGAGACAGAAGACAAGTCCAAGTACTTGTCCAAGTACCTTGGACAAGTCCAAGGTAACCGGGTATCTGACACACTACGAAGTGCTTTATATGAAACTTCTGGAAGCTTCAGCTTTTTAAAAGTGCAAAGTTTCAAGGAACAAGTAATGTGAGAGCTGGGCTCATTTTATTAAAGGAAAAAGGCCATTTAAAGGGATTTGACAAAATTTGTCAACTATGAGATCTTACACTTCCTATTGTGGCTCTCTATCCAAAACAAGAAAAATCATTTTGCTGAAGCTTTTTTAATAAAAACATTGTGTTTTGTGTAAGCAGAATTATTTTTATTTTACTTCCTCCTGCTGACTGGCAACCACTGTTTTATTTTATTTCCCAACCTGAACTAAAAATTGACAGCTGGAGTTGCATGCATTCAACTCACTGTATCTGGCAGTGACCATATGGAAAGCTTGTAAAATCATTTGTATGGTGTTATTAACAGACATTGCATTCTACTATCTACAAAGAATCAGCAGAATTTGATGAAAAACTCATCCAAGCCCCAACAGTTTCACAGCTCTTTCATTAGATCACGCTTCTGCCCATTAGTTAACTTTGTTATTTCACCCTTCAATGAACCCACCAAATGGAACACCTAAGTTGCTATTTCTGATGAGCACAAATTTAGAGGATGGAATAAGTTTTAAAGAAAACTACAGAAACATACTTCAGATGTCTGGCATATTCTCGCTTCAGCGAGTTCAATAACCAAGGAAGTCATGATACCCCAGGTAACAATGGCTATACAGAGTCTTCATTTTAATTTATCAATTACTTTTTTTTTTTCAAATTATGCCTGTCTCTTCTAATCTGTGTCTTGGTGCAGCAGACACTCCTGGGGATACAAGTTAGCTCACTTGGGATCTTAAATATAATGAAAATATACCATTTATGTCTACAGCATACTATAAATGCATGCCTGACAGAATTAGTTAAGATAAAAATATTGAATAAGTATAACATTTGATGCGTGTATAATGCACAGGTAAAGTATAATGCAGGAACAGGGATAGAAAAGGTTGTCACTGGAATCCAGCCATATCTAACACTCTCTCCATTACTATCGACTGAAGCAAATTGTACAGCTAAGTCACTTCACTTTAAGGAGACATATTGGAGTGGAGGAAGGCAAACAAATTGGAAGGGTTTAATGCAGAGGTGAGGTTATGAGGGTTGGGTGTTAGGTACTAGAGGTAAGTAGTCAAGTTAGGGATGCAGGGGAAGTCAAAACTAAGAACCACAATTAGCTTCGAACCTTTTTGAATGAGTTTATTAGATCCCAGTTCTTTTAAGTTACCAGGAAGCTTTCTATTGGCACAGAAGTGTGGCAGTAATGTCCCTTCCCAAAGATGGAGCCTGTGTTCCAACATGGATGACATCCTACTGCCCAAGGCTTCTATATGACATCTGAGAATAGATGTACAATACAAAGTCACCTTACTCTGCAAACTTATCCTGCAGTCAATAATATGGTGATCTGGGAGCACCTGTTCCTGAGCCTGCTCATGGGTGGGGCTTATATTCTAAACTCCGCCCGTAGTTGCTTAGAAAGGCTGTAATCTCAATATGATAGGAATGTTAAAGAATCTGGCTGTTATATTCATTATAGAGAAATGTTTGCCTTTATAGCTAGTATAGGGAGGAATTCCCTTTGCAGAGGCCAGGAATGCTACAGGAGAGGAAGCAATGGAAAATCTCTCCAATGTGACAGAGATGGCAAAAGCTACAAACCTGGCTACATTGGTGTTACACTATTTGACATATTCAATTTAGAGAAAGATTTGTGATTTATTAGTTTATTGTAATGTTTTATAAACTCCCATTTGCATGAGGTTGTAATTACATATGTAGACAGCAATTGCTACATTGCCAAAAAAAATTCTCCTTTGTGTTTTTCTGTGACACAAACGATCTATGCTATGGAGCAGTTGTTAACCAGGAAGACCAGTTTCCTTTAAAACTCAGATTTGGGAAACCAAAACAACTTGACATTTTGATCTTTTAATCAGAGTTTTCAAAAGTTGTTCTATTTTATATTTCTCAACTTTATGAGTAATTGTTGTCTGTGTTTGTTCAGCACAGAATAATCTCAATTAGAATCTTCTATTAGAATAATCTTTATGGATTGTGGATATTCTTGACCTGAGCCTTTTTATGCAAAGCATGGGTAGGGTGTTACTCCAATTGATTAAAACTCAAATAATATTTTAGAAGTATTTTGGGTGTATTGTTCATAGGTGGAAAGGTAATGTGATGGCTGAATCGGTGCCGGCATTGTTAGAAAGAATCCCAATACTTTCTGGAGTGTAGATTGCTTTGATTTTATTTTGTGAATGTGAAATGAAATGAGCGCAGTATGTTTGCTGTTAGTGATAACACTGTTGGAAGATCTCAGATATCAGTTATCTCAAGGTTTGGTGTTTCAGTCATTTGTGTTGTCTTATGAGTGGAAATTAAGCTAACCAGCAATCTCCTATGGGATGAAGTGCTGGCATGTAATACAGATCATACTGTGTATGCATGTTATTTGAAACTCTAAAGGTTCTACTATGATTTTTTACTTATATTACCACAGTTTAGATGTTATCTTGCTCTGCCTGCACGTTCATACAATCTTCCTCATATTTAACAATAATGGTACATCAGTGGATACTATGCAGTTATTCATTTTAACCCCACTTTTAAATTCCATGTTTACCTCTCATATTGGGAGACAACTTGTGCGGAATATTTTCTTTTTTGTGTCCTGAGGCTATTTGTAACCATGGAAATGTCCCCGTTATCCTTAACCTATACTTTATATTCTTCTATTAGAAGGACAGGTCCACTTTGGGTGAAATTCCCTGCTCCTTCTGTTTTCATAAATATCCCTCCTTGAAACATCATTGCCTCCACATGTATGGTGTCAATGTAGGTAGTATTAAAGCATAGACAACCCGTTTATGTTAGGTACAAATTCTGTTGTTTGGGTTTTCTTTAAGTGCAACACCCTTTTTATTTAAAAAAAAAAAAGTGCAGCACTGCCCCCTAATTTTTGATCGACTAGGCGATCGAGAATGATTGGGAGCGCAAAGCCCCCCGGGATACCTACGTCACGCATCGCGGAAGGCTCTTCTGCGGTTGCCCGAGCATCTCGGGCATGTGCAGAAGGAGCCTTTTTACGCAAAGAGAAAAATTTGCTGATCTCACGCATGCGCAGTGAGATTGGGATGTTTTTTTGCATCCTTGGTCACCCATCTCATGCCTGGGTTGGATGACGTAGGATGAAAACCAGGAAGAAAAAGTGAGGATGGTGGCGCCCAGAGCGCCGGCTCTGTGACGGATGCCAGGATGACGCGGGACCCAATACAAGACACCTCCGGATCGATCAGACTGCCCTGCAGGATTGAAGGTTTTTTTTTTTGGCACTTTTCAGTTTAGTTCCTCTTCAGGTATAATAAAGGGAATCTAGTTTCAGTTGAAGCAGTGAGATGGTAAGCAGATACATGCTTTTTATCTGTCTTCATTATCACTAGAACTGGAAGTGGGGGAAAATCAAAATTCTGCTTTTTGGGATATGGGATAGGAAAACTTAAAACTATTTAAGAGGGGATTTCCTTTTGCAGAAGAGAGGAAGGCTACATGATAAGCAAATGAAGCAAATGAAAATCTCTCCAAATTTGATAGCAGTTTTAACTATTCCCTGCTTCGTGCTCTTCTCACGAAGAGACAAATAGTTCAAATTCGGTTACATGATTAGTACATTATTTGACAGACATATTCAGATGGGCTATATCTGAATATTGGGCTCTGTTTGTGGCAGCCAATTGGTCTTCCTCGATCTGATGTGTCAAGGGCTTTGGGTACATAAAGTGATTGCAGCAATATACATTACCTTACATTACATTATAAACTGTGTTAGAACAGCACAAAGGGGTTTAAAGCTAAACTCCAGGAAGATGCATTGTAAGCAGTGCAAAAATCAGAATTTGACTTAGTACCAGTCTTCAGCTATCCCTGTACAGTGGAGCTTAGAATAGATGAGGAAGGAGCAGCAAAAGGAGTGCAAGGAGCAGACTGAAAAAAAGGAGAAAGCAGAATGAGAGTGCTAATCAGTGTTGCTTCTCCTTACTCCCTCCAGTCAAGTTATACTGTTTCTTAAAGCAGAGCTAAACCGAAAACAAAAAAAATCACACTTACTTTTAATCCTGCCGATCCCTCGATGGCACTGGTCCTTCCCGCAATCCAGTCCCGCATCATCCTCATATTCCCATTTGGGTGGTGTTTCTTCAGTGGTCCATTTTTAGTAGAGTTAGAGTAGGGAATAGTAAGTCCCTTTGCTAAGTTTAATTGAAGTCTTCACATCCATTAGGGAGATTTGTCCTATTATTTGTAACAGTGGTAATTGTCATTGAAACTGAAAGTGATAGGAAATCTAAAGTGTTTATATACTGTGAGCTGTGGATATAGTGATTAAACAAGGGGTTCCTTAAGACCTGAAAGTTATTTCAAGGGTTCCCCTAAAAAATGCACTGCAATAGACCCTGATATACACACATGCAGACCTTCATACACTCCCTTCATATAGTATATTCCTGTCAATTTTAAAGGGAAATAACAAAATATGATTGATTCTAAAACTATAATGTGTTTAATGTTACAAAACATGTTATATAAAAATGTATTTTGACATCACAACAAGTGATTGGTTTCAATGCACATTAAGGTTAAACCACCATCCAGAGTTTTGATTACATACATCAGAGGATATTATATGAATGAAGGACTAAGACTGCAATATATGTGTATATATCAGGGTTTGTGCCTTGTTTCTCAACCTCTTTACCATGGGGGACCCTTGAAATAAATTTCGAGTCTTGGGTAGCCCTTGCTATAATTACTATATTGACAGCTCATAGTACCTAGAATGCTTCTTACATTGCTGGCCAGTGTGAAGAATGTCACCTTTACAGATTGGCAAAATGATAATTGGTATCCAATAAACTGACCTGAGAGGAACAAACTGCTCATTTCTGGAGAAACCCCTGGCAACCTCTGGAGGAACCCTGGATGAGAAACACTGTGCTATAGTATAAGAAGGGTATATCCATGTATTATTCAATGTAATCCTTCTAACTGACAGTTTAATATAAAGATGAAATGTTTTATATATAAAAGAGATTGTTTTTAGTTGTAATACATAAATATGTAAAAAATTTGTGTTCAGTACGATATTTCATTTAATCAAAAAAGTCTTTATAGTCCCATTGGGGTGAAGTTTCTCAGTGATCCAATAAACGGACATTCAGGTAGGTAATATTTACAGCAATAGCATACTCTGTCATTCTCTCTCTCTCTTCCTATAGAACTAGTCATTAGTAAATCTCCTCTGATCTGTTATAACAAGCACGTTTTTAAGAACATTGCATGATCTCAGTAGACATTGAAATTCAAAAGTGTAGTCAGATGACAAATAAACTTATCCGGCATATCAGAACATCTGTTGCAAATTTCAAGCTTTGATACGATAAAATAACCACCCATATCTGTCTGATTCATCTGTATCAAAGGATCTTTTATGGTTATGCTTAGATACCTTTAGGATAGCTGTACAGAAGCAGATCTTCTATGTACTACAATGAAAGTCCTATCTCAAAATATTTGCTGACTTCAGTGTTTTTCTATTAATGCATTTTTACTATTGTGCCCAATGTGCCTTCATTTTTGTGTGCACCAGCTCCTCCTGGTATACTGTCAACAATATAAAATAAATAAAAAAAACCCTAACACCTCTGCAGCACTGGGTTCCAATTTCAGCTAAAAAAAAAGTATCTACGAGGAGTTTAAATGTTCCCTCCATGTTAGTATGGGTTTCCTTTGGGCATTTCCTCCAGTTTGGTTAATTGGCTCTCCTAGTAAACATCATCGGTATGCATGGTAAAAAAGCAGCACAACTGCTAGGTGCAACACACGCATGAAAATGATAATAAAGAATAAAAACAAAATTATCACATAAATAAACAATCCAACAATAGGGGTTTTATTTATAAAGCAGTGAATTTGACATTAACTGATATTAACTGAAAAATTCCCTGAAGGTGAATCAATTACTGCCCTTGAAACTCGTGGACCTCAAAGATTCTCTGCAAGAAAATATTACAGACCAAGCAAGGGGGTTCAGTGCCAGTTGTATAAAAGTTGCATAAAATCAAACATTTTTTTAATCACGAAAAAATACCTTAAATCTATTGATCATGATCAAAATTCACAACATGATCATACAGGTTAATATTATAGCATAAAGTTCATAAACTTTGAGCTGATATCCAATCATTAGTCTGCCCTTGTACACCTATCTCCTACTCTCCTATCGATCTCCAATCCCCGCGCTGAATAATGAAACGTTATCTCGGGTACCGAAATTGCTGCTTCTTTTTGATAACGTGCAGTTTTACTATGAACTATGCAATTATATCAGCCTGTATGATCATGTTGTGAATTTTGATAGGTTGACTTTGTATTTCCTTGTGATAAAAAAAAATTGTTTGATTTCATACAAGTGCCACTGAAATCCCTTGCTTGGTCTGGTAATTCTTTATACAAGTACCAAGGAGTAGGAGATTAGCCATTCATTAATATACAATACAACAATATAATAAAAAAGTCTCATAATAAATTGCAAAGTAAAAAATAACGACAATAATGACAGGTTATCATCCAAAACTGTAAACAGTCAATTATTAATGGAATAAATAAAATGAAAACTAATGTCAACATTTGGGTTCTATTTGTAAAACCAGGATCTGACATTCCCTGGTGGGAAACAGTTACTGCCAATGAAATGCTTGGACCTGGAAGATTCCCACCAGGGGATTTTTAAGGGAACATCAGATTCCCTGTTTTAGAATAAATAAAATGAAAACTGATATCAACATTTGGGCTCTATTTGTAAAACCAGGAATCTGACATTCCCTGGTGGGAATCAGTTACTGCCAATGAAATGCTTGGACCTAGAAGATTCCCACCAGGAGATTTTTAAGGGAACATCAGATTCCCTGTTTTATAAATAAAGTCCTAAATGTGTTTTCTTCAGCATATTCTATTTTATTCTTTTAATGTGATTTGACTATCAATTTACCAATTATACAAATTTAAAAATAGAGAAAAGAGGAAGTTGTCAGCTGGTATAATTCTCCACCAAATATGCAATAATATAGACAATATAATAAAATATAGAGTATATAATATTTTTAGAAGTGGGTCCTTTAAAAAAAAGGGGAGGTGACAGTTACTGAATAAAATTTCCTTTAAATTGTTTGGGTTTTTATTCCCATTTTCTGCAGGAGTGACACTTCACAGATTGCTGTAGATCCTTAGTTTACAACAGCCTCAGAGGTCTTTTTCCTTGAGAACAGCTGTTTAGTTCTACATGTAAATGACAGCATTATGCTTGGGAGAATGCATTAAGCTAGAGCCAAAGCACCTCTGTGTTATGTTTCATATTCCCCTCTCTGAAATCTCCGCTCCCTCTATAGATTTCCATCATCTCTCAATAAGCTTATTTGTATGCCATTAAACACATTCTCCATCTGCCTTTTAATCACTGCATGACATGTGACAATGTGCTGAGCCAGATTTAATGGGGAAAGCTGTTTTGTTTTCATGAGTTTTGTGTAGTGAAATTCTATGTTCATGGATAATTAGTAGGGGCAGCTTTACAGGTGAATGGCTCTTTCCCAAACTAACTGCTGTTTACAGGCACTGATAATGCAGTTACATTATAAATCAAGACAAATGTCAAACTTCTCAAGCACATTTCTGATTATACTTTGGCCTTCGGGATAGAGAATTTGGCATTGCTTATATTGAGAAGGACTGTCTGGCCCAGAGGCTCACTTACTTTTATCTTTTATTGGGAAATGTTATACTAACAATGGCATTAATAGCATTCATACTGAAGCTTTTCTTTTAAATGGCAGTATGCGCAGGTAAAATATCCACTGCAGAATTACTTCTTTTCTTATATGAGATGTCATAGTAGGATGGTTGCTGTAGCCTGGACGGATTGTCTTGCAGTGGCTTTTTATCTAGGGTAATAAAGCAGAACTTTAGCTCCACAAAAGACACCTGTGATCGGGCAGGTTTATTATTTCAGAAGGTTAGACGATGCTCCTTCAGGAATAAAACCCACTTTCCTGCCTGATCGCTGTATTCTTTTAGGAAAACACCAGGAAATGCAAGGTATCCGGGGATTCCCTGTGGCTGGGTACTTGGCACTGAATAAACCTCTGTCCACAAAAGTGGGATTGGTGTGATCCTGGCCAATGAAGATGGGCGAACATTGGAACAAAGAAGAAAAAGGATGGTGATGGTGTCACACTTACCTCTTCCTCAATAAAGCGCAGACCCCTCTCTCCTACGCCAGCAAACTTTATCAGCTTCGCCCGCCAATCAGAAAATAGCCTCTTTACCAGCCCTGGCTATTTAGCTAGCTCACGCACTGCACTTAGCATTCGTGCAATCTGTCTCCATGATTGCCGAGCCCCTAATTCTGTTGAGCTAGTTCCTGTTCACCTGGTGCTTAATCCAGCATTTCCTTTGTCCAGCTCCTGTGTTAAACCCTCGTTGTTCAGTCTGTTGGTTCCCAGCCAACTTCCCTGTGCTGTTCCAGTGAACCTGTCTGTCTGTGGATATCCCTGAGTCACCTGTGCCTCCTGTTTGCTTCCAGTTTCTCCTGTTTTCCCTGTGTTCGCAGTGGCCCCTGTGTCACTGGTGCCTGTCTTCTTGATCCCTGGTAATTGACCCCTGGCATGTGACCTGACCTCTCCTGCTTGTTGCCTGCCTTGACCCCGGCTTTCCTCGTCTATCCTTCTGCTTTTTTGATTTAGTACCGTGATTTGCCCACCTTGGTGTGCCCAAGGACCACAACCTGGCAGTAACCAGTGGTGCAACACCCTCACCATCAGAAGCTCTGGATAAGACCTGGTTACTGCTTAGACTCTGCGCCTTGGCCCTTCTCAGGGCTCACACCACCTCTGTGCAAGCCGTAGTGCCCCCTAGTGGTCCTGTCTCCCTGAGCATGACAGATGGTGATGCCTGCAGCATTGTGAGGTGAGTGTATTTTAAAAATTACAATCAGGCAGGTAAGGTTTTTTTTTTATTGCAGAGGAGACATTGCCTGTTACTAAAGGACCTGGTAGACTGCAGTTTTTAAGTATAAGTGTTTAGTTCCACATTAAAGCAGACCTTGTACTAAAAAGGCAAGAGCTCAAAATTATATCAGCCCCCCCAAATAATAAATAGTATGATTAGAATGATAATTGATTAATTATAAACAAGGAAATAAGTTGCTTAATTAATGTGTAATTATTTATTTAAACTTAAACTCCTCCAGTGAAATCCTGGGCAATGCTAAGTGGGCCAAATCTTCTTCTCTGTCAGGGATAATGTAAGTGTATTTAGTAAAATTTTTTCTCTTGTAACTCTTTTTCTGTTGAGCAATGCCCATTGGGTGACCAATTAGATCGAATTGCAGGCATTTTAAAGGACAAGTAAACTAAAAATAAAAAAAAACCACACAACTTTAATCACAAATCTGTTGATCCATCAGGAGGTTTCTTCAATTGAGTCTCATGTCTTCCTGGTATCATCCCTTGGCCCTGCACAGAGGAAAGTGTTTGGCGCCACCATTTTCTTTAATCTTCTTTCTTATTCTTTGTCAACCAATCTTCCACTGCGCAGGTGCGAAATCATTGACGTAGATAGGGAAAACGGGTGAGATCAGCATTTTTTTCTCCCATTAAAGAAAAGGCTCCTTCTGCACATGTCTGATATCGAGCATGCACAGAAGGAGCAGCCAGGAGCCCCCCAGGATACGTAACATAGGTATCCCAGGAGGCTCTGCGAACCCGTTTGCCTTAAAAAGATGCAATTTTTACTTTATATAAAAGGGTTGTCTACCCTTTTATGTAGAGTAAAAATTTTGAGTTTAGGTCTGCTTTAACTTTGTCATTGCAAGAATTTTAACAAATATATTGCAGGCTCACTATTCCCTTTCCAGACAATACATGACCGGTTACCTCTGCTACAACTACCTAATGCACAGTGTCTGCATGTAACTGTCTGCATCCCCTTAGCAGACAAGTGTTAGGTAGTATCTCACCATTAAATGTTTATATTGCAAGGGATACTCCAGGTTGCAAAATTATATTACATTTCTGATTGCCAGCAGCAGCTGCAGATTGACATAAAATGTCATTTTTAATAACATTAAATTACAAAATGGGTTGTGAGGCAATTGGAATATTATTTTTCATTGAAAGTTGAGTTTTTCTTTAAATGCCATTTTTTTTATAGGGGAGAGGGGCTTCATTTCACTAATTTATGCTACAGCAATGTCTGTTTCAACTGACATTTATATTCTGTAATTTTGACTTTGGCAATAAGTAGATGTTAATTAAATAATTAAATCATTAAAATTTCATCAGTTTTACCATAATAATGACATTTATAGTAGATAAATGTTCAATATGCTTTAATCTGCAGCTTTTGTAAAAAAAAAACACCTGTTGATCCAACCATGACAGTCCTTGTTCAGACTTTCTGTTAGTAATAGAAGAGTACCAGCACTTTGTAAGAGAAAAATAATAATGGCTCACTTAGGCTATGTACACATGTCCAATGACTCTGGTCCAACACAAATGGTTGTGCTCTTCTCATATGTGGATCTGATATGTATACAGTGGTCACCTAACATCTTTCATGAAAGGACTGCTTGAGTCAACGGAGGAGAGCACAGCAGGGTGTCGCTCACTCATTCTCCTCCTCCCATCTATATAAAGCAGAACAGAGCTGTGTGTACAGTGCTCATTGGTTCATCTGTCACTTTTTGTTGCTGGAAAAGATAATGAAGGATCATTTTCTGCAATGAAAATTGCACATGTGTACTCAGCCTCAGTTATATAAAGCAGAAGATAAAGACTCCATTCACATGGGTAATAGCCATAACTCCTCCCATAAACCAGAGGTTGTTAGTTCCACATATCCACTGACATGACCTCCTAGATCCAACATTAAGACCAACCTCATTCTGCCCTGTCCCTACCAGGAAACAAATCTAAGTGAACAAAGAAGCTTGAGCGTGCACCTACCTCATGTTACACCTGGGCCAAAGATCCCAATCTTACTGGATGCAGTAACAGCAAAGGGGAGCACAATAAGAACTCCCCTGTCACTGCATACACGGGTCAGTCAGAAAAGAAAAATATTGGTTTACTCAATCAAGTTACTAACCTGCATGTTAAGTCTTCTGGAGTCCGCATTGACACACATTGCACGCATGGACCACTGTTACTGCCGTCACGAAATCTACCCTGTAGAATGTTGCGGTACCAATATTTAAAAGCAAGAAAATTGGCAGTATAAGGGCCACAAAGCAAGATTGGCAACAAGGCATGAAAAAAATAAAAAGATAATAAAACATGAAATTTGTTTATATACAGTATTTCACAATGCCTGTTCACATCTGCTTTAAAAAGTGGTAAAAAGTTCAGTTCATTAAGTATTTTAACTATGGCAAGGGCATAATTTATATTCCACAGAGTGGTTTTAAGGAAAAGAACATTTATTTCTTGCTTTATTTATTAGCTGGGTACTAAAAATACATTTTCAAGTAAGGAAAACTTACAACAGTGTTTCTCAACCAGGGTTACATGGAACCTCAGGGTTTCTCTAGACCAGGGGTAGGCAAATTCCAGCCATTAGGCCAGATACGGTCTAGCCAGTAGTCCGTTCCGGCCTAATGCCCCCCAGGTTGATCCGGCCTAATCCTGGCCGGCACATGGCTCCAGATCTGCATGTGGGGGTTAGGGGACATTCCCTCTCCTCCGTATGCCATGCAGAGGAAAGGGATTTCCTTTCAGGGGTGTTCCTGGTGGGGGCGAAGCCATCAGCACAGGATTCGAGAGAGAGTCCGGTCTAGTGTGCCTTCTTGAACTCCTAAAATGGCCTAGTAGCCCAAAAAGTTTGCTGACCCCTGCTCTAGAGGTTGCTAGGGGTTTCTTGAGCAAGGAGCAATTTGTGTCTTGTAGATCAGATTAACTGACACCAATGATCTTTTTGGCTATCTGTAAGGATGACATTCTTCCCACTGGCCAGCAATGTAAGAGCCAATCCTCTCATTGACCATCATGCACTTAGTTTGCTGGATATAGTAATTATAGCAGGGGTTCCCCAAAACTTTAAAGTTATTTCAAAGGCTTCCTTACGTTCCAAAGCTTTGGGTAGAACCACTGACAGTATTTATGGTGGCTCAGTTTGGAAGATCCCTTCTCTTCCTGTGCTAGTGACAACATTAACACAAATATAATTCCTAATAAAGAGAATTTAGGACCAGAAGTTTTGGCAAATCTCCCCAAATGTCACATGGTATAAACAGGGTTTTTTTTTACCACTCCAAAACCCTTATAAACAAAAATGCATTTGGGCTGGAGTTACACTTCAATACATGCAGTTATTAACCAGAAAAAATAACTCCTTTCTACGGTCTCAAGAAAACTGTTACTGTCTGAAATAAAACTGGACAGAAGAAGAGATTGTTTTAAAAACACTACCCAATGCCAGAGAGGGGGGCCACATCCCTATTTCTCTTAGAAAAGATGGGTTTATCTGGATCAATTAATTATCGAGATGTTCTAACAAGCATGCAGACATGGCTACATTTCCCTATTAAAGAAAATGACTTGTTTGCACCAAATATCTATTATTAAAATACAGGTTGTATACAAATAATAAAAAATATATAAGTTTATAAATAAAAAATGCACCAGGTGAAGTTAAGATTTTTCTTCAGCTTATTATCAGAAACAGAAATCAGATGCAGCAACATCACTGCTGAATATTTGTCATGTCTGCCACAAACCATACAGTATTGTAAAGCCTGACATTGGGATACTTAAGAAATAAGGCCCCCAGCAGCGTAAAAAGCATCACCTTCAGTTTGTTTCTGTCCCCTTTCTCTCCGTCCCCGCAGTATTTCTATTCCATCACAATATGTCCTTGGTCTTGTGGGTTGAATGACAACCAGCAGCACTTGGTGTGAAATACTGGGGACATTACTGTGAATTCATGGTGTCACTATGACACTCTGCATTTACTGTGTATTCACTCTGCGGTTGGTTGCTATTCAAATCTATGCAAGCGGCTGAGCATCAGGCTGCCTGAACACTGCTGAAAAACACACAGAGCTGCTGAAAATCTGCACCACCTTCAAAAATACCTGAGGTTTTCATTTGTTTCAGTGATATCTGCGACTTTTGGGTGGTTCAGCACTGCTGAAAAGTGAATAGTAGTGGTAACACCCATCTTAGCATGTATCTTTAATTAACACTTCCTACTAGACAATGCATGCATTAACATTTAGAAACATGTAATACTCCAACACAAATATATTATCTTTTATTCCTAATTCCACCCTAAATGCAGAGCAAACTCCATGCGGCAATGTACTACCCTCCATTGAGTATGCTGCTTTTTACAAACCACAGGTTCCATTGTTTATTCATGTGTTGGGGTGCGTTGGGCATCCCCTTTAAATAAACAAACTGTCTTAAAGCAATGCATACCACGTTGCATTTTCAGGCCTTTAGAAAACAAAAACTTTTTTGGTGGACAGGTGGGCTGTAATACAAATGTGAAACAATTCTGAAGCATGTTAGTGGCATTGTTGATTATGAGGATTGAACAAAAATGCAAAAATATCCAGTTTCCGCCTATACATAAAAAACATATTGGTAGGATAACTATTTTATCCTGACAATTGACTAAAAATGAACATTAGATTACGGCTATAGTATTATTATGAACGTGAGGGATCCTCTGAGGGATAGTGACTTGACTATGGACTCTGGAAAGGGCGTAATATGTCAGTGCTATATAATTACATAATAATATTATTAGTGATAAAATGTTTGGAGTTTATCTAATACAAAGTTTTTTTGGTAGGATGTCTCTTTTCCTGCATATAATGCATGAGTAAACCGTACCCAATATACGGTTATGAGTCATTCTTATTTTTGCACGTTCAGAATTTGTATTTCTTCACTCAGGCAAACTTGTGATCTTTCTTCACACTCTTGTACAGACTATTTCGAGATGGCACATAACTCATCCCTTGAGACAGCTGCTGGGAAGGTGTTTAATGTCTTGCTAGAGCCACTGGCATCTTTTTAACTTGACGCTTTCACCTCTTTGCTCTTGAAAGCCCCATATTTCTTCCACCAGAGTGATCAATTCTTAGATAGTTTTTAGTCTCTTCTTTCTGTTAATTTTCTTTTCTTTTCCATTTATTCTCATTTTTCCTGCAGCATTTTTCTGCAGTTTACTATCTTGGTCATAGCTGCACTCCAGTCACAGAAAAAAAAGTATTGATTATATCTTTCGTAACAATTGGATTTCTTTTTCCTTACCAACTTTTCCTCTTATAAAGTATTTTACACATTTATTGAAGAGAAAAACACCGTAAGGTAGGAGGATGATACCTTGAACGTCTGTTTTCATTAAAGTTCAGCTTTTTTCTTTATTTATATTTAAAGTGGAACTATAGCTAAAAATGTAAAAAAAAATGTAAACAGTCAGGTCCTTTATTGTAGAGGGGTCATGTCCATTCTGCAATAAAATACCCTTATCTGTCTGATAGAAATGTTTTTAAATACAACCACCTGTCCCTGTTCAATTGCGGGCACTACCTTTTTTCTAATTCTTCTTTCTCTTCTGTGTGTTCTAAACGTCCACCATCTTGATTGGCTGGGTCACAATGACATAAGTCCTACGCATGCAGCATTTTATACTGAGCTGAACAACAGGCAGCCAACAGACAGGTATGTTTTATTGCAAAATGGACATCACCTGTCCCATTCTGCAATAAAGACCCACCTGATATTAAAAGTGGAACTATAGTTACACAATAATGGGTAGTATTAACATTTCAATGCCATTATAAAAAAAATCTATTCCTTATAAATCATACTTACACATCTAATAGAATTTATTTATGCAGAAATTACACATAAAGAAAACCAGAAGTATCAATACCTAATGGCAGGTGCTTCCATAGTGCAGACTCATTGGGTGCACAGAAGGTCATATAAAAAAATAATAAAAATACACATACTTTTTATGTTGAATGGTTGGGAGCCTGTCTGTGAAACTTTAGAGGCATGATTATTTACCAGTAAGGCAATAAAGTAATAGGCTAGTGGTAAGTAATGAGAAAAAAAAAAGAAAAAGAAAGGAAAGGAAAGGAAAGAAAGTTTTAGTTATTCAATAAAATAAAGCAAAGCTCCTCAGATTTTAAGGATATTGATTCCCACCAGGGAATATTTTAGGGAATGTCAGATTCTCTGTTTTATAAATAAAGCCTTGCTTTAATGCATAGTGTATTTGCAGGTTTGATACCTAGGCGGTCTATGTCTTCATCACCTTTAAATAGATGATCAATTTATTTAAAAAAAGAGAATAGTTTAACCTGTATTTGAAAAAGTTGTTTTAGCAGTGAGCTGAGCTGCTAGATGGAAGTGGAGTTGTGTTAGCACACACTAGAACTGAATGGAGATGCTCCAGGAGGATACGACTTAGGATACGACTTACATACTTAGTGAATGTGAAACAGTGGGCGCTCATGTATGTTGTTTGGTCTCTGCCATATCCATCCCTTCTTTAGTAAATCTCTTTCCATGGTTTCACCTGGTGATTGCTGGCTGTTCTTCATTGCTGTTTTTTTTTTTTTTTTTTTTTTTGCTGTCTCTGACCCTGTAATGGACACTATCATCAGGCAACAGGATGTATCTATAATACAACTGACACTTTAGGGAAGAAAATGGGGGGTTTATTTAATATAATAAATAGCACCTAAAGACCATACAGTGAAAAATTAAACCTAGAAATGGGGTTTAAATGGGGTTTTGTCCTACCCTACCCAGCTGTGCATACTCATCTTTCCATCACTACCCCACTCAGAGGCAATCATGAAGCAGGAGCACCGTCACATGAGATGCAGAGCAATCATAGCTATGCTACTCTATACCTGGAAGTACTGAATATTTTCTTTGTATCTGACAGCTAAATGAGCAGCAGAAGAGTAAAAAAAAAGTATGTGCTGCTTAGAAAAGGGGGTTAAGTGAACATATTGCTTTGCTCTAAAAGGGCACTTAAGAGGTTTTCTTTTAAGTTTCTTTAAGTTACTTTTGTTTCATTTCCTCTTTGCTACTCCCTAATTTACATGAACTTTTACAAATGTCAATGCCAATGTTTTATTTTTACATTCATTATCATAAAACTTGTCTATAAAATTTTAGGCTCTTTACTAATGTATTTCCTAATTTTTTAAGGTCTGCTTCTTCTTGCATATTTCAGTTTTGAATACAGTAGGTACTTTAGTTCTTGAACAACCTCACCAAGTTTTATTGTAGTTTTTAGTGCTTTAATGTGGTCCTATACAAATCAATAATATTATTAACAATATTACGTTTATACAAACGTAAAGAAGGTGACAGAGATATCATTGACATAAAACTATGAAAAGTTATGACAGTAACAAAGACAGCAGTGCACATCATGGCTGTAGTTTGCTCTCAGTAGGGATACTGTCAGTACCCTACAGATTTTTATACTGAAGACACTACACAGGCCTTTGCAATGCCTTTATGTGGCAGATGATGGAAAAGATGAGTATTTTGCCTTTGTTCTTGATTTTGTTTGAACTTCTTCACATGGATGGTGTCTCTGACATCTCTGTTGGTTCTTTTGCAGTTTTGGATAACATGTGAGACTGAAGTAAGAATTTATAGAACTGTACAATACTGACACATGCCAGGAGAAGCTGATAGTGGCTCACAAACTCTGTTAGTCAGTCATTGGGTACCAAGTTTTACGCTAAAGAAGACCTGCATGGGAAATTCCTGACCTTATTCTAAAAAAAAAACAAGTTGTCTGATTGCCTCTAGCTTTAATATTTTGGAGTTACTGACCTTGAATAAGCCAAAAGGAAATTTAGAACCCCTGACCCACATATTAGTTCCAGACTAGTGGCACAGAAAGTATTTGGATCTAAAAGACAACCAGGGAGCAATTGTAGCCCTAATACTTGTTCAATTTGGGCTTTCTTTAGCATAGTGATTTAGGGTAAGTGTCCAGTGGAATTGATATTTAATTGTTGGTTTTACCATTGATTGGCAAACAACAATCACAAGAAAAAGCTGCGATTGGCCTGCTTTGTCTGCAATAAACAAGTTTATTTAAAATTAAATTGAATTTTGATGACCTAAGTTTAAAGTACAAACATATATCATAACACTGTAAAACAACATCCATGGACACTTACCAATACAAAAATTAAAGTCAAAAAGTGATGTTTTCCATGGTAAACATATTTCAAATGAAAGCATTTGATCCTCTGTAGAGGTCAGTTTTATCTTATTTTCTTGGTTATAGTCTCCAAAAAAATGTATTCACTTAGAGTTTGTATGTCCTTCCTGTGAGTATGTTTCCTCTAGGTTCTCTGGCTCTATTTCAAAAACATAGCACAAGATAATTAGATTTTATTCGAAAAGGCATAGTATGATATTCACTAGGCAGTAATAATATTAACTGTTATCAGAGGCTTCTTACTCCGAGCTGTAATCATTATACTGCGAAAACTGTATTGGATGGTTACATTTTAATATCTTAATACCCTGGGGCATGTATGTAGCAGGGGCATTACAATGTTAGCTCCACTGGAGGCTTTTAAATTAGGTTACATGCAGAAATGTATGGTCCCATCCTGTACTATACAATGGAAAATGCTATGCATTATTATGCTGAAACGTAAAACTCCAGGCAAACATCTGATACACAAATTAAATACATATATAAATGCTGTCTTACCTGTAAATGGATTTTCATCCGGCTCCCATTCTGCCCAGTGTTGTGATTTTTGTACACCTGTCAGACAGGAAAACTAGAAGAGTTGACTTTGTATTTCTCTGCTGATTGGACCATGATGTAGCACCAACACATAACTCTGCTCCTAATTTGGATTGGCAGAACTATGCAGTGGAGTAAAAGTTATTTTATAGTAGTGGGCTTCCTTTCTCTTTTTTTTTTTTTTTTTTATTGCATGTGCCGTGGCCTGCTTACCTACCTGCTCAACCTCACGTAACCCCTTCCTTCTAGTAAAAGCCTTGAGTCAAGCTCCTCTCTGTTGCTGCCTATAGATTTGTATGCTCCATACAACCCCCCTGTAATGCGTGACATTTTCAGAAAAGGTATTCCAACCATGTTTCTTATGAAATGGATATCTGTGGCATGAATAAACCAAGACTTCTACCAATAGGGATTTGGTATCCTGACTGGCAGCAGCACTAAACAATCAGAAACTGCAATTTTCCAGCTCACATCTCATAATTATGAGGTTTATGAGAAATAAAATGCAACCGATCAGATTGCCCTGAATTCAAGTCTGCTTTGGCTTAAGCATGGAATAAGTCATTAATCTTCTATGTGAAGAGCTGAAAAATATATATCTGTACTATTTTATCTTAAGGACCAAATAAATATCTGATGATCTGAAAAAGATTTAACTTAGGCTGTTCCTCAAAAACACATCACCGAGGGGCTCCTGCTGTGCCGTGAAATCATACACATTGGGTGACAATCATTATAAATATTAATGAATGAATATATATCACTGTATTTTGTCTTCTCCAGAATTCCTCCATAAACCTCTTTATATCATGAAATTGCATCAGTTCTGTTTACTGATAACAAAGAACTGAATAAGACTTTTTGTCATCTATACAAAATGTTGTTACTGACAATATCAATGATGAAGATAAGACATTTTAACACTAAATTCCTCAACGCATTCAGTAAACAGTATGTTGCCTTCAAACAAGGATGTCATACGTTAACCTATTTTATACCAAAAAAAATTTAATTTCTATTTTATTTATTGTTGTGTTGCACAGATAATTGCAAATACAAACACAGCAGACAACTTTAATAGCTGGCTAACAAAACAAGCAATTAATACTTTCTGAAATAATCACCATAGAAACACATTGCATGAACTTTTGCAGCCTAAATTGACTTTAATGGTAACATTCTTTTCTGTGTGTGAAATTCCAGTTCGATCCACTTGTAATCCTTCAAAGATAAATGTAGTGATGTAAGGCTGTTATGAAACTTTGTGTGTTGTGTTATGCATTTGTATGACGCATTGACATTACCTAGAAAAGGTGGCTCATGCCTACGGATAATGCAATTTCATTTTGACACGACCCTTCTTCATCATAGTTTTCCAACTAGTGTGAGCAGCCTGTCCCAGAGATACTAGGTAATATTTTCCTAACCCACAGCGTCTCACCTATCGTTAATTGTAATGTAATTGAAATATAATCCACCAATAATGTACACACACTGGATACGATCCTTTGAAAGATGCAGGAAATGACGTGTCTCGGAAAAACATCCACGATCACTGAATGACTGTACACGCAACAGACAGCAAACGACTGTCGTCCAATCTGATGCGCCTGGACGATCGTTCGTTTACAGTTATATTCCTCGTTCATCGTCGACCTGTCGTTGTTCACTTTTTTTGTTAAGGATTACCGGGCAATTGGTCATTAGATGTTCATTTACAGCGATAATTAATGCACGTGTGTATGTAGCCTAATTCCCCTGGATCCACCTTGCCATTTAACGCTTCTGAAGCTTACAACTCAATTAGTTTTTGAGTCTCACAGCTTCTCTTATCATGACACCAGAGACCATCCAGGGCCATTATTGTTTTAGAAGTATCCTTTGAAGACCTGGGCAGGACTCTGCTCTTGACACACAATGGAACTTTACCCATTCTTCTATCTTCAGTATTGTCTCTGATGTACAACATTGTGCTATAATGTTTAATTTTGCTCTGAGGGTTTGCCTGGCCCTGGGCTTCTCCAGCTCACATGGTGCACAGTCTCTTCCCTTGAGCAGGACTCTGTGTTGACAGATGTGTTATAGAAGATGGCCCTTTCCCCTTCCCATTTGTACCCATTATTCCCTCACCCAACTTTTTTTATTACTTTCTTTTCCTTTCATTGTAAAAAAAACCCTATAGGACAATGGAATTAGAGGTTTTATATTAATTGCACCCAGCATCCCTGTTCCTACAGGAAGCCTAGATCCCCCAATATTTGGGGTCTAAAAGTTTGATATTGAGTCTCTCTTTTTGAATTTCTTTTACCATCGTAATGTATACACCTACTTCTTTAGGTCATTTCCTTTTTTCTGGTAAATAAGGACAAAACAAAAAAATCTGAGATCAGGAAATAGGTTTAACAAAAGTGCACATTTCTATGATATGCATACCAATATTATTATTATTATTATTATTATTAATATTATTATGATTATTAATATTAATAATATTACTAATAAACAGTATTTATATAGCACCAACATATTACATAGCACTGTACATTAAATAGGGGTTGCAAATGATAGACAGATACAGAGAGTGACACAGGAGGAGGAGAGGACCCTGCCCCGAAGAGCTTATTACCAATGTTTCCATGTGTGATTTAATGAGTTGAAAATTTCCAGTTAGTCAATTAGATCCCTATGCTTTCAGATATTTTAAACAAAAGGATATGACAAAAAAATTCTTTATCAAAATAAAAAGAGTAAAATAGCTGCCTAATTATTTTGGCTAATAAGACAAATTGGGATTTCTAGTTTTGCTGTTGTTCAAGGTCCACTTGTTTCCTAATCATAATTTCTTTGACAGTTTTTCTAAATAAATCTGTAAAACAAATAGAATGGATATACAGATAAATTATGCCACGTCTCTTGTGTTGTATTCAGTGGCTTTCCCCTTGCATGCCTAAGGCAGAAGCAGGTATGAATTCACATGTCTGTGTGCACACATCCACATTTTCACTTCATGCAACATTCATAAACCAGTCGGTGTCATTGTAGATATCAACCTAAAAGTAGTATAGATCATAAAGAGCAAAACACAAAGGGCCCATAAGTTCTCCAAGGCTGGAGAGGATACATTTGCATCAGGTGGGTGATCCAGCAAACCTACAATGGGTTTCTTCAAAGTCAAGTTATTTACTAGCAAATGTTTTCAAACCTGGACCTGATCCATTTCAGGTTTGCTGTATTACCCACATTTAGTGACAACAGTGTATCATTTCCAGCCTTGCAGAGCTTTAATAAACCAGGCCCAAAGAAACACATTGCTAATGTAAGCATGTCACTGTTTTGAGAATGTGCTGAAGGTATTGTTCCCACTGAATCATATGTAATGGGTAACAGGTACAATACTTGTAAGGATTATTTGCTGTCCAAAAATCAGATCACTCCAAAATTTTTAAAATGCCAGCGTTCAGAGATCATTAACAGACTTTCACATGATTAAAAGATTTTTACTATTACTAATATTATCCAGAAAATCTTCTGTGTCTCTATTTTATTTTTTCCTTTTCCTTTCCTGCTGCTAACATCCACTGACTGTCACCAATAGGGCACTATCAATAGTGAAAGGGATGGCAATTGGTGGAGCTCGAAGGTTTGTTTAGACAGACAACGAGATTGCAGTGCAGTTACTGCTTTCTTTTCAATAAATTTTTATTAGAAAAATTGTTGAGCTGTACAAGAAAGAATAAATAAAAATCACAGAGTGAACAAGAACAGGAAATGTAACCCACAAGAGGATTAATTACAATGTGGTTACCACTTCCTAACACACATGAATAGTGCATGTGGTTGGAACATTACATGATAAATCATTCATGTTAGAACACGCCTCTGTTACCTATAGTGGGAAGGGGTTTGTTCTCTCATTTGAAGTGACTTATAAAACAGCCAAAGTGTTATCCATCTTTGCCTCTCCAAATCATGCCTTTGCTGCATTGAAATTGATGTTTGTGTCAGCACAATCTAGATACGTTATTTATGTCTTGACATGGTGATTAATGTACTTTGGGACTCCAGCAGAGGAGACTTCTAATCCAAGCTGGTTGAATTTCATTTTTTAACATCTTATTATTTTTTTGTAAGTTAATGCCAACAGGTGTTTTCTGTAACATTTACTAAATAACCTAATGCCTTTTATGTGATCTCTTTCCAACAATAAATGTCATATAAATTCTTCTAAATCTTCTCAGTTTGAACGATAAATCTTCTGTTCACACTGCACGTTTTGAACTTATCAGGTAATGGTGTAAAATACTTTACTTTATAGAAACAGCAGAAGTACTTATATTGACAATTACAGGTCCATTTCTTGAGGGGCTCATGGTTTGCTACCCACCTTTCTACCTTTTTTCCTGTGCAGTGTTCTTTCTCGTTTTATTTTATATCTTTACTATTTTTTACATTTTTAAATATATATATATATATATATATATATATATATATATATATACACAGATTGAATAAAACGCTGAATTATAGTGTATGTTGTATTAACAAGGAACTGATCACTTTTTCAAAGAAATAAATGAACAAATGAATGACTTATGTCATGCAAAGTCAAGATTACAATATAATTTTAAAAATCCTCCTAAAGATTTATGTTAATCCATCTCTGCAATTTAAAAAGGAATGAAACTGCAAGGCTTTATTCCCACTAGTGCATTGTAATAAAGATGCATTTCAATGCATGTATTACACGTCACGGTACAATCTTAGTGTGTGATGTTGCGTGTTGGGCTGCCCAAATCAAATGAATACGTTACTGAACACAATGCAATGTGCATCAATGTCATGCGTTTAAAAAAAGGTGGCACACAGCCAGTAAGAACAAATCCTAAAGGACAGCAGGGTTGGATGTAGGGAATATTTTTAGTGGAGGTTGCACAAAGGATAGATATAAGTTGAATCACTACTGGATTATTAGCCTGTTTGACGTCACACAGAAGCAAAACATTTTTAGACTCACATTTCATTTCCTGTTACAGGTCAAAAATATTGCTGAGCTGTTTCTTCCTCTTTATTCAGAAAAAAAAGAAAAATCACATCTATGACCATTTGCTTTGCATATCTATTCTTCTCTTTAACATAATCCAAAACGAGTCTGAAGAAAACTATAGCCACATGAACAGTTTTAGCATTTACAATAGTTGGATTTTTTTTACTAAGACTTTCTATTATTATCAATCAATTATGGTAAAAAACAGTTTTGCTATTACTATAGTTCCAAACTGCAATGTCAATATTAGAACTAGACATCACTCATACTAATAAAACTTTGTCAATTTAGCTTGCTTGTGGAATCAATACATTAATATAGACCGACAAATGAAAAAGATTCTATATTTATAAATTATACTTAGGAAAAGTGAAATACTTTTACAACGAATAGCAATGCTGTATTTTGTTAGGGAAAAAAAATATATTCCAACAGTTTTGTGCCATTCACATGAAAGAATATATACCATCCAGACATATTGTCAAAGCCATCTATTTTCTCAAATCTAGGCGTAGGGTGTGGTTGTTTGTTGCCATATTTTTACTTTTTAATGGCAAAATTTAACAGGGGTGGTTGAATAGTTCTGATTGGAGTAGAGTCTGACTTGGATTGGAACTAGGCATTTAGGCTTTTATGCTCAAATTCCAAGTTTGGATGTCCTGTACAAGCAAAAGTCCAATGACAGTCAGCCACACCAACACCTATCTCTGTCTTTTGCAAAGCGCTGCAGCCGACATCAGGAATTACATGTGCACATAGTACAGCTAGCTGGATTGACTGACTCATATGGGTAATGCATAAGTCTCAGCCAATCTCTTCTGTTTGGATTGGCTGAGCCAATGAATAAAGAGTAAACTCTAAATCTAGACAATTAAAAAAAAAAGATTTTAAATTCAAGCTAAGATTTTCTAAATCTCTTCTGATTTTTTGACCAAGATGATTTTTTCCTGCCTGCTCACGTCTAGACAAAATCAACATAAAAAATGTTTATTATCCATTGTAGCAGTACATTTTCTGACATGTGACAGAGCCTGGGAACACTCCATTCTTCTAGCTTCACAAGATTTTAATATCATTAGGGAAATATCCAAACTACTCCTCATTATTGGAATATATTGATGGCATTTTCCAAGGGCAAGGTCAAGAAGCAGAAATAATTTCTAGGAAATAACTTGCACATCTGCTAATACGGTTGCTAAGAAGGGTTGCAGTCACAAAGCACTAGATTGGATGGCAAAATGAGCCCAAAAAGACTGAAAAACTCTATATCTGTAGCCTATGTCTACTTTGAAAAGTCTCTGTCAAATAAAGGGGATTGCCATATTTGTTAATATTTATGGGAGTAGGGTTGGGCTTTGTGTCCAATTGAAGGTGTAAATGTGCAACCTCTCACATTTGAGGGGACAGGGCCACTAGGGGGTGCTACAACTTGCACAAAAGTGGTGTGAGCCCTGAGAAGGGCCAAGTCGCAGAGTCTAAGTGGCAACCAGGTCTTCTCCAGAGCCTCTAGCGGTGAGGATGTCGCGCTGCTGATTACCACCAGGTTGCAGTTCTTGGGCAGACCAGGGTGAGCAGGCAGATACACAGTACCAAATCACAGGGCAGAATAATTGTCAAAGAAGGCAGGGGTCAAGGCAGACAGCAAGCAAGAGAGGTTGAGTCACAAGCCAGGGGTCAAATACCCAGCGACACAGGAGCCACTGCAGACACAGGGAACACAGGAGACACTGGAAGCAACAGGAGGAACAGGTGATACAGGAACACTTGATCAGCACAAGGGAATAGGCTGGGAAACAACAGACTGGACAACAAGGGGTTAACACAGGAGCTGGACAGGGGACACACTGAATTAAGCAACATGAGTACAGAAACTTGCTCAGTAGAGCTAGAGGCTTGGTACTAGTGTAGACACATTGCACAAACGAGTGCTGTGTCTCAGCTAGCTAAATTGCCAGGAACGATTAAGAGGCTTTTTTGTGATTGGTCGGCGGGATGGGTGAAACTGTTAAAGCTTGGGAGTGCAGGCACGCCTAAAGTCAGAACTGCCCATTTGTGCAGGAGAGAAGCACCTGCGCTTTAGTGAAGAAGAGGTAAGTGTGACACAACTCTGGAGAAAGGTACCACTATCATTATAACTGTGTAAAAACTTTACACGTTTTTTTTCATATTCAAGGAAATAACTACAAACAGCTCCATGAGAAATGTACAGAAAAATGATGTGTATGTAGACAGAAGCCAAGACACTACAACATGATAATTTCTTCCTGGAATAGTCTCGGTCAACGGTGAACATATAATTGCTTTACAAATGCTTGCTCTATGTGAAAATGGTCTTCCCTACCTGTGAAATTCCCAGAGCATGCAGTTCAAGTCTACCTAGCACAGGAAAATATTGGCAGGATCCTGTTAAAACAAATACACAAGCAAAAGGGTCACATAAATACAAACTAAAAAGATAATTTTTCCAAACTGTACATATTTGACTTTCACGTCTGTGTATTTGTTTTTAACAGGATCCTGACAATGTTTTCTTAGTTGAGGTAGGCCATGTTTTCAGTAATGGGACTTATGGGAGGCAGCTCAGCCAGTGAGAGGAGAGAGTGAAACAAGGAAATATATTGTCTGCAGAACATCAGTACATTGATTTGTGCACATCTCACCAACTATAACTATGATAGTAACCAAAATAAATTGGCCCAATACCCTTTACTAGCCCAAGCAGGATGTACCTTTGTTGTTTAAATGTTTTTACTTCTAAAGCCTGATTTGTTTAAATAGCTTTAGATATTTTTAGTAAAACTCAAAAAGTGAAGATTTGTTAAGTCTGGAAATCTGGAAATCTAGCAGTTACCAAAAAATACCTACTGTACCTTTTGTTAAGTTACTCATAATTCTATTTCCAAGGGTCATCCTGGACAGCACCATAAGAGCATATCCCCATCCACCAGAACAGAAAACACAAATAAAACAGTTGTTTAAAAGTGGTCCCCTTTCCATACCTCTTCAGTTATGTGGTCTGAGAACTCCATGCCATCCAACAGAAAACAAATATAGGGGCTTTCCTGCTTTCTTGAATGACTCCTGGAAATTGAGTTACCAGTAAGTCTAACTTAGATTTTAAAGTTGACAATCCAGGACAACACGAAGAAGATAAACAAGAACATACCTATTGGGTTTGTGGGGGGGGGGGGGGGGGGTCGACAGTAGAATCTTTCTCTGGAACGACTGGTCATGAGTTAACAGAAAACCTTAATAATAATGATGAGAGAAGGTGGAAAAGCTATCTACCCTCTCTTTAGTAGAGTTTGCCATCAGGGATAGGGGAAAAAAGCTTGCACCAATAACAGCAATGTTCCACTGCCATAGTGTGCTTATGGTTGATGTTTTTAATACTTTTGTAGGTAAGAGTAGAGCTTGAAATTGCATCTGACTTTTTATTCAATGCTGTGTGCTTGCACAGCACCTTTAGGCATACATTTGCAAGACATACCTGTTGTGTTACGCAAAACCCGCGTGCTTGGGTGCTTAACACTAGTTAGCCTCACAAAGAACTAGGTCTGTGAGACAACTTCAGATTTTTGACTGCCTTCCTGTTTTATTTAAGCCCAAACAGACCAACAACTTGACGATTAAGAGCAATGCCTAAATTCATGCCATTACTGCAAAAAGTAGAAAAAATACCCATGCTAGGTCTTCCACAGTAAAGTTGTGTATGCAGACAGAGTCAACACCAATCCTCATTGATGTTTGATCCATTATTCCCCAGTATGGGGTGGGATCATTGGAAATTAAAAGGAATAATTGGGAATGGGTGGTCTCTGTGCATACCTTTATTTTACTTAACTTTTACTTGACCAGGGTAGCCCGTAGCTTGCCTTGAAGCTATCCCCCCCTTAAACTACCAACACTTCCTTCCACCCCTTGCCAGCCCCCACCCCTTTAACCATCCCTTAACTCAAATAAAAACTCTACACCTGAAATGCATTTTAAATGGCTGGCAAGCAGCCGTTTATTTAAATAAAAAACTTTTATTAATATTCATACATTAACATAATATTTAGCATATTTAATAAATTACCAACAACAATAAAATATTTAAATAACATTTAGAATAACATTTACATAACATTTAAATAACAATTTATAACACCATTAACAATTAACCCCTACTACCCTGTTTCCCCTATAAAAAGGCACTGTCTTATATTTTTTGAAATGCCAAAATATACCCTAGGTCTTATTTTCAGGGGGATGTCTTATTTTCCCATGAAGAAGACTACAGTACACATTTATTGTTGAAAATCACTTATGTGCCATTGATTGTCCCCTTCTTATCACTCTGTGCCATTCATTGTCCCCTTCTGATCACTCATGTGCGATTGATTGTCCCCTTCTGATCACTCATGTGCCATTGATTGTCCCCTTCTGATCACTCTGTACCATTGATTGTCCCCTTCTGATCACTACCGTATGTGCCATTGATTGTCCCCTTCTGATTACTCTGTGCCATTCATTGTCCCCTTCTGATCACTGACTCGCTGGGTAACAGACTCTGTTAGGGCAGGGATCAGCAGCTTGCTTGTCCTTTGAAGTTACTTTCAGTTTCACTCTGCACTGCAGCCAGCATCGTGGAGTCACACAGAGGCACACAGTATCAGGTATCGGAGGATGTCTTATTTGCGGGGGGGTGCGTTATTTTAATTGTTTGAGCAAAAATCGGGGGGTGGCTTATTTGATGGGGATGCCTTATCATCAGGGAAACAGGGTATCTTCTAACCAACCTATAACTCTCACATTAACCCTTTCATTACCAACCCAATTTCCAAACGACTAGATTGCAGGCCCGGAAGGTAAAGTCCGCCACGCCACCACAGTTCCATAACCACCAAACACCAACCAACCTGGCCCCTTGGCAGCACAGCACCACCTCAGGGGCCTCCACCAATCCACTTGTAAGAAAGGGGGGGGGGGATTACGCCACCACCTTGGGTGTCCCCCCCCAACCATAATTAAACCTAGAACTCTTACCTTCACCAAACCTCAACCGCCTCCACGCACCGTATAACCGGGCAGGTGGGTGGGAAATTTCTTCTTTCCCAAAAAATGTGCTAGCTCTCTGAAACCCTCTCCTTTTATCTGCTTCACCCCTACCCTTAAACTTTTAACCCTATCCTCTCAATCCCCTATCTGTTTAATGTAATTCAATCCTGACATCCCCCCCCCCTTCCTATCTTCCGGCAGCACGAGCACACTGGTCATGCCGTCCCTCCGCCTACCCTGCTCTGGGCCTCTCTTTATTTTACTACCAATATCTACTTTTTGTCCCCAAAAAGTTAACCCAGCATTTGTCTCTACAAAGTCTTAGATAACTACCAGAAGTCAGTAATCATCTCCTAAGTGTAACTTTACATATATATACTGGCAGAAAAAATGGAAATCTGTTAACCTTTCTCCTTAACATAAGTAATATTAACCTTTAGTTTAGCAACAAAGTAGATGTAAAAATTTGTTGTTCTATTTTGATTATTTTGTTCTTATGCTGTCATTCTCTTTATTATCCATTAAAACTTGTCAGGACTAAAATGATACTGAAAAAGTTGAAGCACTCCAATGCAGGAATTAGGTGGTGCTTGGATGCTGTTTTGCATTTCCCCTTCAGGGCCACAGAATCCAAGGCCACAGTGACATATGACTTATTGATAATGTAGAAAGCTAGTTAACCCTTTTCCAGCTCCTGAATAACCCAAGCAGGAAATGGGTACTTTAGGTTATATACACATGTAGGATTTATGTTGCTATAAGCAATCTTTCATGAGCGATGGTAATAGATGAGCAAACAAGTGCTGTACACACAGTATTGTTCCCTTCTATAAATAGGAGAAGGGTGGGGATGAGCAAGTGGCAACTCATTGTCCTTTCCCCCAATTGACATACATAGTGATCATTTCCAAACGTAGTTCATTGTTTTTGGAATTTTTCAACTATGCTCTCTATTGATCCAGACGAAGGCAAAAAAACCCTTGGTACAATTTGCTCTAACAGGGGGAAATTCCTTCCTGATTCCGTGAGGTAATCGGATGTTCCCTGGATTAACAGTAACTGTTATCTTTACTTTAAAGCTTTAATACCCAGTTATATTCTGTGCTTCTAGAAAAGCATCCAGCTTTTTCTTAAAGCAATCTATAGTGGTTGCTGAAACTACTTCCTAAGGGAACCTATTCCACATTTTCACAGACCTTACAGTAAAGAATCCCTTCCTTATCCAGAGCTTAAACTTCTTTCCGCCATATTAAATTTCTGCAAGCCATGAAGGGCCCATTCACACTTTGCTATCCTGGTGCAGCAATGTTGTGTCACATGTAACCTGCAGTATGCTAAGCGAAGAAAACATGTAGCCAAAATAAAAAAACAGCTACACTGCTGTATTGTATTGAAACACGTACTAACAAGAATGTCACAGCAATGCACTGGGACAGATAGGTGTGAATTGTCCCTATCAGGTTTGCTTTAAAGCTATAACCTCTACTCAAAATACTAATTTAATTCTCTGTGTATGAACACTGTAGTGAAGGCAGCATATAAAATGAATTACCTTTGCAGGCTTTACCTCCGGCAAGGGAAGGCGATTGTCAGAGAAACTTAACTACACAGATTGAGACAGGAGGCAAAAATAAAAAGAAATTATATGGGAAACAAGGACTAACATTTATAAAAAATATCTGTATTCCTGTTGATATATGCATTTTATTTCACACTATACTAAACAAAAAACAATGAACTAACCTGTAATCATGTATGTAAAACAAAATGTAATATTTCCACATATTTATATTCTTGATTGTAAGGCACAGAATATTTAACCTAAAGGAACCCCAACCCAGTAATGTTTTGCATGTTGAAGAACATTATGATGCAGGAGGGCCAGGTTTTTAGCCTCAGGGCTACGTTTGTATGAAAATGATTGATTACTCAAATAACAGGTAGGTACTACACTGAGGCATTATGAGAAAACAAATGGTCATCATTCATATGACTGAAAACAGATTGTATGGTAAATAAATGAATGGTTCTGTGCGTTTGATAAGTATTTGATTTGATTTTAAAATGTGGCATCATTTCAGTACGGAACTTGCCTGTAAACATGGTTGATCTTAGCTATTTGCCACCTATTTGATACCTGGGGCACATATTATGCCACCACCTTTTCTTTTAATGAGTTCTATAACATTGTAATGAGCACCAACAAGATGTGCACTGTGCCAATCAAAGCTGCCAAAAGCACATTCAGCAAGGCTCTTGCTCCTGGGTTCCGGCAGGTGCTCAGACTATGTTGAATGCAGCTATAGGACATTTAAGCAGCTCTGCCACACATTAGACTGATGCCAATGACATGCAATACACATTGCATTTTGTGGGCCTTTATAGCAAGCAACTGGATAGCATGTTTTCTTAAGAGGCGTTAATGAGTGCTTCAGACATTGACACATTTGTGTGAATTCTTTTGAAATTAACAGTTCATTGGTTGACTGGTTACCTGGAATTGAAGTGTCCATAGGTGACTACAGCAAAGACAACTGTTGTGTTTCAGTCTTGTTCTCTCTTATCTAGGTACCATAGGCACATCTCCATGCATACCCATGCATAAAAAAGCAAATTACACAGAATGAATACAAATAAGGAAGCCATTTTACCTACCAAAAGATTTGTATTTCTGTTGATCCCACTTAGCTTAAATAGGTCAGAAGGTCCTGTCAAATAGCAAAAAGTTACATAATGTAATGTAAATAAATGTGTATTGTATGTAATTACATAATTTAATTAAATCATATCCTAATCGTATAATAATATATATTATTGGAAGGTGTTCATACCAGGTATGTGATAGTGACTTGAGACTAGTTAGTCCTTAGGGATAAGGATCTTCTGAATGTGATTTGTGGCTTGGAGGGAAAAATTTTGGAACTCGAGGGTCATAAAATGTTTGGTGACATTTGTTGAATCTGGTAATCATACTTAGACTTTCGTTCAGTTCACATTTTTTGTCTGAATAATGGGAGTATTTCTTTCTAGTTTCTTGACTCTTTGGTAGGATCTTTTAAAGAGCTTTTTACTATATCTATATACTATATTTTACTATACTATATATAAGTTAGCTTCTTTCCTAAAAACTGTATCTAATGTACAGTTTCTTCGGAGTCTGAGATATTGGCTGTAAGGTATACTTTGTATTAGTGATTTTGGATGTGCAATAGCAGTGTGTAGAATGGTGTGTCCTGCTGTCTCCTTGTAGGGTGTGGTTGCTAGATGGTTGTCTTCTGTAATACAGATATAAAGGTCTAGCTTGATCGACATTCAGAGTGAGTTTCAGATTGAATTCATTCTTTTGAATATAAGAGAAGAAATCTCTAAGTAGGTTTTCTGAGCCCATCCATAGGATACGAATTTTGTCAATATAGCGCTTCCATGTGAGGATGTAGGGTTGGCATTTTGACATTTCTGGGTCTGAGTGTAGATAATCCTCCAATTGCTATTATATAGATTGGCATAGGTAGGGGCACATTTGGTTCCAATAGCAACCCCTTATATTTGCAGATAATTTTTGTTATTAAACGTAAAGCAGTTACGGGTATGAACTGTTATATGAAGAGAGAAAGAAGAGAGCTAAATTCCTTTAATTTAACATAATTTTGTTTATGTAGCCAACCTTGTAAATTCTAATAGAAAATGAAAAAAAAAGCAAAGAGGGGCTGTTTAGGCATAAAATTGAGTCCACTATACATATATAGAATAGCATGTGCTTAAGACATAAACATTTCTGTCAAATAAAGTAATTTATATTGTGTTATATGGCTATTTTGTGTTTATTATATGTGCATGAGAGATATAGAGAGAGCGATGACCATACAGGATGCTTATTCTAAAAAAGAAATATGTGGGAGTTCCTTAGTTAAATCTCAATTTAGATACATGGTTAATAGGTCCAAAAAGCTACCTGCTCTGATTAAGAGTTAGTGCTTTTTCATCTATGGATTGAAATGAAAGCCCAAAATATTATTTTCTGCCATTCTTCTTTGTAAATCCTCTCAAGGTCAACCAGGTTGGATAGGTTCGAGAAGTTCGATATCTCTGAAGTCTCTGTACCACACACAAAACTGATGTGGTATATTAATTTGCATAATCTTTATAATCCAAAATGCACATTTGCCAATTGAAAGTCAAAGAGTCTATCAAGTGATACACATTTCACACAACTGCTAATTCGTTCAAGACTGCTAATATGAATATTAAAAATTTTACTTTGGAATCCTTGGGGCTCCAAAAGTTTAGTTTCACACCTGTAGTGCCAAACTGCAACCGACAGCTGAGAGGTTCACAGCAAACGGCAAAAATGCTGCAGCTGTGGTGCAAATCTTCAAGCAACCACCGTGTGACCAAAAGTGTCTTGTGGCTTTTGGGAACTTCTCAGTGATCAACGCAGTCCTGTGCAGCTGCACGCGAAAAATTTATTTGAATTAAGGGAGGGTGGGATCATGGTTGAGCTTTTCTCAGAACAGTTTATCGTGGGTCTGAAAAGACTCCTTAATACCAGTTGGGAGTCAAACTGCATGTATCTAAAAATCAGAATGGAATTACAATATTTTTAAATTGCATAGCAGGCGTGCCAGGACAAAGCCTTTGCTGTCCAAAAGAAAAAGACTGAGACGTTCAACATATAGGCAAAGACCAGACTTTCTGGAACAATACCCTGTAGACTAATTTGTTTAACACAAAGTTGCTGGGTCTCAGTAACAGTAGGCATTTCCGTGGAACACTCTACCTACTGTGAAGCATGTAATGGTGTTGATTTTCTGCTTAAGGGCAATATCAGCTTAAAATCATCCAGTCAACCATGAATTCTGCATAGTACCAAAGTATGTTGTGAGGCAATTTGTCCAAAACTTAACGTGGAAACAAATCTTTTTGCACCACTTACCTATAATGGTATACCTGAACAAGCAGCTAAACATATAGGAACCATTTTGTGCACACATTTGTGGTGGATTGCAGTGTGGTTCTAGAAAGCAACAAGTACCTTTGGGCAATGTTGCTTTTTCTACTCTGAAGGACGAGACACACCACATGTAAATACATATGCTACAATTTCCTATGCACCTGGGAGGAGCTAGCCATGTGGTTTTTCATCGCAAGTATGATGCAATTAGTGCTACCCATGAAGTTTTTTGGATGCATTACAGTGCGGATGTCTACATGCCTTGAACTTTGCCAGCCCTACCTGCATTCTCCTACCCAGTATTCATGAGAGAACTGCACATTTATTCAGGGTGCACTTGCACCATTGCACCTTACACTCGAACTGTAACATGACGGCTCGCCTAAGGCTTTGGTTACACTTTACTGGATGCAGTAAAATACACAGCCACCTGCACTGCTGTTAATTGCATTGCTGACACTATTCATTTAATTGAATTGGGTGAGTAGAAATGTGAACACGGGTATAGTGTGATCACTATTCATTGCTCTTTATGCTATGTCTGACATTACTGCCATTGGCCGTCATAGCCAATAGTGGACCCCTCTTCCAAACTGACTTGTGGTCCCCATGGAGATGCCCCAACTCTCTGGAATGGTCTTCCTCATCCTATTCAGCTTGCTCCTTCTTTCTGCTCATTTAAAAAAGCACTTCAACCCTTTTTTCAAACTTGCCTACCCATCTTCTTTGGTCTTTTAAAACCCTCACTACTTCTAATCACTCAGATTGTATGCTCTTAAGGCCAGGGTCCTCTCCTTCTCCTGTATCGCTGTCTGTATTCATCGGTCATTTCCAACCTCTATTTAATGTACAGCGCTGTGTAATTTGTTGGCGCTATATAAATCCTGTTTAATAATAATAATTATAGTCAAACTGGAGATGTTTGTCAGTACTAGCCTGGGACTGCCCCATGCACAACAGAGATAAAACATGACACAGGTAACATGCATTAGCTGAACTGCACGTCTGTTGAGGTTACCCCAGGACTGACACATGCACAGCATAGATATGCACAGCATAGATAGAACAGGAAGCTGTGAAGACACCGGGTGGGATCACAGGGTCTTTATGGTTCTTTTAAATAGACGTGACATACAAAGCAGACATAGGTAAGTATACAAAATGACTTTTTTCTTTAAATACTCTTTAAAGTAGTGTTTGTTTTAAGATTGAGGGAACCCTTGAAATAACTTTCAGGTCTTCAGAGAACCCCTACTATAATTACTATATCCATAGCTCACAGTATATTAGTGTGGTGGTCAGTGGGAAGAATGTCATCCTTATAGAGAGCCAAAAAGAAAATTGGTCTCACCTAAACTAACCCGAGAGGCACAAATTGCTCAAGGAACCCCTGACATGCTTTAAAGTGAATTCTGGATGAGAAACACTGCTTTAAAGGATACCTTAATTTTAAGACAAACTGCAGTTATTCTAAGTGCCCTCTTTTTCTCACCTAAACCAACCTATCCGCCCCTTCCACAGATGTATAATTAAGTTCAGATGGACATGCTTTCTCATGTTTACTTCAAGCACCACAACTCTTCACTGTCCTGGTTATATCCGATTTGTTTAGTTAAAACTAAGACAAATTCAAAATATTGTCTACATTCCAGTAACCTTCCACAGCATCAGATGAATCTGATTGGTTGCCAGACCTTCCATCAGAACTACATCTTACGAGAGCCTTTTCCCTACATGTTGTGGGAGGGGCTCCAGGAAGCAATGCTGTTTTGCTGTGAAAGTAATCAATGTATGCATGTGGAAAGGGGGAGACATGAGTGGGGGATAGACAGGTCTGGTCAGGAAATCCCTGCATCTCCTAACTATAGGGGGTCATCCTGCCAGGCACATCCAGCAGATTGCAGCCAGTCATATTGGAAGTTTATATGAAGAAAAGTAAAAATTAGTCACAGATTTGTTTTTTAAAGGAAACCAATACTGCTAAATATTCTTTGTTATTCAAGGGTTAAAGAGACTCTCCAGCCACCATAATGTAATGGAAATGAAAAGTTGCCATTGAGCAGTATATATATACATTGCATCTATAAACATGGATAATGCAAATTTATACCTGCAGAGCATCACAACCCATCATATGTCCCTGCAGAGTACCATACATCATTATTTATATATATATATATATATATATATATATATA